>NC_041386.1:706364203-706394354 GCF_002162155.2 Triticum dicoccoides | reverse complement strand
GACCCGTCGGCCCTCGCCTCCCTCCTCTGCTTCCTCCCCTCCCAACCTCGGCCGTCGGCAGGCCTGCCTCCTCGCCCCTACACCCTCTGTAAACCCCCCTCTCTCTCTCTGCTAGGGTTCTTCGGTTAATTTACTTAGGTTTTAGTTAGGGCAGTATGTTAATTAGGTTATCTATTTAGTTATGAATTTAGCTAGGTTTCAAAATTAGCTGAATTTATATGCAAATTTGAACTGGACATGTGATATGTGGATATGTCATGTTTTGGACATGACATGTCATGTTTGGAAAATGATCCGAGTGGCCTATGTTACGCCGGAATGTTGATTCACGTTCCGGTGAATTTCAGGCGCTCGATATGTCCATTTTTTAGCAAAGGTCGTGCCGAAATTTCCCGTGAATAAAGGCATGATTTATGCTACATAGTTGGCATATCGAGTGCTGGCACATATATTTCTTTTCATGTCATTTCTCATTTATTCATACTTTTAGAAATAAATGTGGACACTTAATCATAGGAACCATGTCGAACAACAAAGAAACTAGGCCTTTCTGATCAAGATGCAGACGAGATGGATTATGAGGGTCAAGAAGAGTACCTCGACTATTTGACTGCTAAGCAAGGTTTGCAGGTCGGCCTCGATGATGGTACTGACGCCGACATCGACACCGACGGCGCCGACATCGATGGCGGCACCGAGACCGGTGGGGAAGGTACTGACAGGGAAGATACCGGCGGGGAAGGTACCGTCCCCGATGCCGCTACCAAAAAGAGGAAGCATATGAAGCAGAGGATACGAAAACCTAAGAAACTAGGGATTGGACGACTTGTGATCACAAAGATGGCACCTGGCAAGTTTGAGTCGTTAGAGCTGGAAGAACATCGCCAGTGCTATGGGAACCAAGTAGGATGCATCCTACGGGAATGCGCGAGCATCAATGACGATGACTTAAGGAGTAAAGAACATTTGACGCAGTTGCTACTAACGAAGTTGCACAAGAGATTCAAGTTCTCCGACCGGGATGATAACATAGAACAACCGTGGGACGACCCGAAGATGAAAAAGATGAACAATCACGCCATGGGCATGTTCAGCAATGATTTGGCCTCCTGGAAAGGGAGGGTGAAATGAGCTATTGAGGCTGATGAACCCCTGTCCAAGATTGTGGAGGAAAATTCGACACTTACGGAAGAGGAGTTCGAAAAGTTCAAGGACACTTGCCCTACCGAGGCAGCCAAGGCTAAGGCTGCGAAATTCAAGAGCCTTCGGCAAAGGAACACGGGGAAGCATCGCCTCGGAAGCCGTGGCTACCTCAGTAAAAGGCCCATATGGGATAAGGAGGACGCGGAACGTGAAGCCGCGGGTCTCCCAGACCCCTTCGCGAAGTTCACCAACCCTTGGAGCGTGACTTCATCAGGGCCCACTACAAATGGGACAAGGAGAAAAAGGTTTTTTACGGACAAGATCACGAGGAAATTGATTAGACTACTGGAGAAGCAACACCAGCTTGCAGTCGAAAGCCCTACTTCTCCGATGAGGCCCAAGTGAGACACCCCTCTCAACCGGGCCTTGAACGAACTTAAGGGACTCCCTTTGGGCCAGCGGCCGCAATATGGTCGTGTGCACGGAGCTAGAGACGGCGCCATGTGGAAGGTGTTTTACAACGAGGGCCCAGAGGCCAAGAAGCAGAAAAAGAAGTTTAGTCAGGCGGACATCGACGCGAAGGTGAAGCTTGCGGTCGAGAAAAAAGCAGCTGAGGACGCGAAAAAAGCAGCCAAGGACAAATATGAGTTGCTACAGCAGGCAGTCAATGCAGCTGTAACTGCCTGCAGAAATGATTTCGCTACCATCTTGGTTCCAGTTATCATCAACTGGATGAAGGAAAATCCAGACAAGACGGTACATGATTTCCCGTTGCCCAGTTTTGTCGGGAGCAACTCCATGAACAACAACACCATCGCACCATCACTTGCTCACGCAACCGCGCCTCCTCTCGCAGCCGCTCCCGCTCATAGCAGCCCGTCCTCAGTCTCAGGCGCGCTAGGTGGGCCTTCGTCTTTGGCTGAGCTCGACGCCGTCACGGTAATTACATGTCGCACCAACATATATATATATATATACATATATATATATATATATATATATATATAATATTCCATTTTTGTTGCCTTTTGGTTGTTTTACGCCACAGACATATGTGTTTGCAGGCGAAAGAAACCCCGTGCACCATACTCTACTTGATCAAAGGCCAGAAGGTGGACGTGGGAAAGGGGATGATAATGGACCCCTCACAACCCACGTTCCACAACCAGCCGATCCCCGCTGGGCACTTCAGGGTTAGCTTGACCAGTGTGAAATCGGGGCACGAGGATTTGCCACCTCCAGTACAGCATGTGGGAGCGGACGACGAGACCCCGCCGCAGATTGGAAGCTGCAAGGGTTGGGTGCTGCTATGGCCGAAGAATCTTATTCGTTTGGAGCCGGCCGAAAGCACACCAATAACCACACATCAACAAGCATGTGCGGAGACCACCACCCCGCCTACGTAATTACCAGCTCATGTAGTGCTGGGTGAGAGCGGCGGATGACATGATGAAGGGGGTGCAATAGTACTGGCTGATGTAATTTCTCCTGTAGAACAGAAAATGGATGATGAGACGGAGGTCGACCCTATGGATTTCCTCAATACAAACGCGTATGACTGTGACATAGATATGATGAGTCAACCATATGACGAATCGGGCTATCAGCTTGCTAATGAGGATATGGATGATATGCCCGGGCAGGGTCGTAGAAGGGATTGCAAAAAGTCTCTCTTCATGAAATCCTCACAGGATACGCCTGAAGATGCCGCCTCAACACAGGCTCAACTAGCCGGGCGCGAGGGTCGTACAGTACTTAGCCCGGGAACACTGGGGCAGGGGTTAAGGAAGGGTCTGGAAGGTGTGCCCAAGAAAAAGGAGAGGAAGAGATCGGGGAAGATAACTGCCTCCAAACAAGTGAGAGCACATAGCAGCCAGACGATGCATTCTGAAGAGCGTGTACCCATGAAAGGTGCGGTCATGTTCCATCTCACGGGCGAGGCGATGCTACCGCCGAAACCGCTGGAGGCATTATCAGGGGATCTCAGGAGACTGCACGACCATGTGCTGTCGACTGAGAAAAGCCTACTAGCCTCAAAGGATCCAGGAAATCTGACATACGCGGCTCGTGTGCCTGAGGGGAAGTGCGGAGGTGTTCTTCCTGCGGTTTGACCATATCTTTGAGATGTTTCTAACAAGGCGGCTCGATTTTACAATCGTCCGCCTTTTTGCGCTACATATGAGCTCCGTCATGAAGAGTGAAGAAGTCTCGCAAATCTGTGTGGCGGATCCGTACTACATGCACGAGTCTTTCTTGAGTCTCGGCGACTTTGAGCGTGAAACTGCTAGGGAGTACCTCCAAAACTTCATGGTACAGAATAAGGACCGGGAAATTGTCCTCGTGCCTTATCATCCAAAGTAAGTCAGTTCCGGACAACCCTTTCGTACATTTCAATCATTCCTTCTCTCTCATATGGGTAATAATTTGAGGTGTCTTTTCCCCGCAGCAACGGGCGCGTCGTCCTTATTGTTCTTTACCCGCAAGTCTCCCACGCCGTGTATTTTGACCCTTCCAGAGACTACGAGAAAAAAGACTACACCCATATAATGAATATTCTAGATGATGCTCTCCAAGGCTTCAACTTTAGAGGTGGCCACGTGCAGATCAGGAAATAAAGGAACAAGAAGATGGGTTTCGCGCATAAAACTAACTTCTCCTGCATCCATGTCCCAAAACCAAGCAAGAAGGATGGATTCTACATCGTCCATCTCATGATTCAGTTCAACACGGATCACCAAAAGCTTCACATGAGAAGCAGAAATGATGATCATATCCACAAGTGGCTAGAATCTCATGGAGAAGCGGATTATAAACTTAAAGATGACTTCTTTCGCATCCAAAGCGACATTGCGATGATCATCATGAAAGAAGTCGTCGATGAGAAGGGGATGTTCCACCACGGCCCTATCGCGAGCTGACGTCCGAACTCGCATAGGCATGCAACGTCTAGACCTCACGCCGTTCAAGAAGCTAGGGTTCATCCTCGATGATATGGAAGGATGGAACTTCTAGTGATTTATGATGCCGATGATGCTGATATGTGTCGGTTGAACTTGTATACTTTTTATAGCGATGAAACTTTGTGATATTCACGTCCCTGCCGAACTTGTGTAATGCTACTTTGTTAGTTTGCGTATGATGACCTGCGTACCTCTAGTTAATTAATTTGCGTACTGTATGTTGCATCTAGTTGCTAACCCTTTCTTTTTCGATGTTGCTCTAGTATATTTTGTTGCATATATATGATTGTACATCCTCTTCATGAACATGCATCTCTAACATGTACCTAGTTTCTTGATGGCGAGATGGAATTGCTATGTCGTGTATAAAGGGAAGGTTCCGGGGGTGTACAACGAGTGGCATGAGTGTCAGGCGCAAGTGAATGGGTTCACGGGCGCCAGCCATAAAGGCTTCAAAAGCAGACAAGAAGGAGAAGCTAGTTACTTGAGGTTCACGCTAGCGCGAGAGAGGACTCATAACCGCCACCTCTTGTACTGCATAGTTCCGCTCTCACTCATAGTGATAGATCTTCTTGCGTACCTTTGTTTAGATGGATGACGTTGTTGTAGTTGCAAGTATTCGAGACTTGCATGTATCGCCATTTTCGAGATGATGACAAGATACCACTTTGTGTTGGATGATAATTATGATGAGACTATTTGTATGTATATGCTATGATTACATTTGTGGTCTCGCAGGCATTTGTATGTGTATCATGATGACATTTCTATGTGCTAAAGATTCTTCTATAAAGCCTGTTCAAATACAAAACAAATATGCCAAAAAAAAACAAAAAACTACTTAAATTAGCAGTAGCGAGTGTATAAAAGTTAGCAGCAGCGAGCGTATAAAAGTTAGCAGCAGCGCCGCGATAGCAGTAGAGCGTCCATGCAAAGCGCGCTAGAGCTACTAGCAGTAGCGAGCTTCCACTAACCGCGCTGCTGCTACACTTGTGTAGCAGTAGCGCCGGTGAGCACGCGCTACTGCTATGTATTAGCTGTAGCGCCTTATTAGTAGCGCCACTCCCAGCGCTACTGATACACCTAAAACCCGCGCTACTGCTAGCCTTTTCCCTAGTAGTGCACGCTGGTGGGCGGGTGTTGGGGTGATGCATGTCGAAATGCCTGATGGTGGTGGTGGTCGTGGATCGGGAGAAATACATGTCGGCTTGTCCGGCACCGACGCGGTGACGCCTGCTGGCGGCATCGGTCCCTCCGAAAGGGCGTCGGGTGTATCCCTTCCCCACTACCCCCCGTGTACCGACGAAAACCCTAGAACTTGTTCGGGCAACAACGACGATGCGGTCTCATCCCTTATTGAAGGTGTTGCTTGGTGCACGACGCTTCGGGATGTTGGGAGCGTGGTAGTACTTCTTCGGAGAGTGCAGTGGTTGCTGGGTTTCCTTTCTCCATTGATCTGCCGATGTCGGCATTTATTTCTCTTCTTTTTTCTTCTTGTTTTTTCTTTTGGGCTTTGCTGTGTTGTGCCCCCAGCAAACTGGATGTATCAGTTGTCTGCTTTATATATAAAGCGGGGGGAACCCTTTATCTTACAATAGACAGCTGAAAGTTTTAGCCAGAATACACCAACAATTGAGGCAAAGAATAAATCAGAGGCAGTGAAAATTATCAGCCCTTGTGTTGCTCAATTTTAAACCCAGCTGGAAGAGGATCCAAGGGGAAGAACCCTACGGCAAAGTGGTCGGTGACGAGGCAGAAAGGAAGGGCGAGGGACGCGCCAACAATGCTGCCGAGCTGGTCCTCATTGACCGCGAAGCGCCTGGGCACCGGGGGCACCAACCCGGCTGGCGGTGAGAACTCCGGCGGCTCGTCGGAGGCGGAGGCGGAGTCAGGCTGCATGGCGACCTCAGGTTAGCTGACGTGGTCCTCCAGGTGCCGGTTGTGGGTGCCATGCGCGAGGAGAATAGAGGCGGGAAGCGGAGGCCGCGGCGACCATGCATCCGCCCGCGGCACGTGTTGCGGGAGGAGGAAGCTGCCGCAGGAGCGAGCGAGTGGACAGGAGCAGAGCGGGAAGGTATATCCACGAACTCGGTTTAAATTCAGAAAGATTGTTGTTATTAAATTCAGAAAGATGGTCGTAATCAGTTCCGTGTCAATTTCAGAACTCATCGAAATAGCAGTTCTTTCCCATAATTTTCTGCATGATTGGCAATGTTTTGAGTCCAAAATTTTGGAACTGATCGAAAGACCACCTCGACTCCAAGTGCTGCTAAGGAGTGGGGCGTTGCATGGACGGGAGAAGCAAAAAAGAGTTGATGGAGGTTGCCAGATCACGTGGCAGAGAGGGTAAACAGGTTTATTGGGTTGACACCGCACAACACACCCAAACCCAGGAGGAAGTGTAGAGGGTTGGGCTGCTGGGTGGCGTCGCCGATGCCACCTGCATGGGCACCAGCACAACATCAGGGGAGTCATTGGAGATGTTGAACGGGACAATCATGGCGGCCCAAGCCTTCGAAAGCATGTTGACGAAGCTTGCGGCAACGATGCAAGGCGATTGCAGCCCTGAACCTTGAAGGTGGAGTCAAAGCGGAATACATGAGCTGGTCAGTTTTCTTTAATATCTCAACTTCTGCCCTATCACACGACAAAATATTTGGTGTAGACAAGATACCAGCTGAATCAAACTGTTGTGTGCTAGACAGAAATCACATCTAGATTCCTGGCTATATAAGCTCATGGCAGCCTCGCAGAAATAGAAACAGAGGGCAGGATAGCTCAAATATGAATAAATATAGTGAAATATGCAGGATATATATATTGACCCCAACACCACCGAAGAACTTGGCAATCATGTAGCAAGTATGACACCAAGAACCATGTACAACTAATGAGCTGCTATTATTTATTGGACTTCTTTTTTCTTCCAAATCTATCTATCCATCCGGGTAGCATGTCCCATGATTTTTTTCATGCAGTCGACACTATCTGCATGATCTTCTTTTTTCAAATTCAATATCGAAAGCATTATAGCATAATATCATCCGTGAACTGTTGAAGTCATTTTTTATATTTTATTCCAATTTGACTAGTATGAAAAACATCGGTTCTATATGGTCTATAGGTCATGTGTTTGTAGGAAAGCCATGGCACACATGCTGGCTTTCCACATAGAAAATGTCTAAGTATCGTCCTCCTAAGGACATGTACAATGGTTGATAAGGCGGTCTTCTGTTATGTATTTAAGTCTTCTAAAGAAGCGAAAATAACATGCTACAGTGTGTATTATCTCTAGCAATTAATAGTTGCATGATCTTAAATGGGTGATTAAAATTAATCTAGAAAAAATTAATGACAGAAGACATCTGGTACATGACATAGGCTTCTATTTCTTATTAAGAGATCATCAATTAGCTTAATCATGCCCCCTCTTTATTTCGCATTCTTTCACTTCATCAGTTATCGTATGTAGAATTGTTAATATAATGCCACTGTACACAACCTTCCTCAATGTCACTCTCACTCGTCTCGCGCTTTCAACAGGCGGCCGGAACCACTACGCACCTTCCGGCCCTCCACCCCCGCACCTTGTGCTCCCCACTCGCCCATAGACCGGCATGCCGCCTCACTACGTCGAGTCTTCACCACCATCTTGCACGTTCATCATTCTACTATTTTGCTTCGTTCCGGCAATCATTAGTTTGCCAATGTTCTGTTTGGTTTTGCATTGATCTATAAAATGTTGGACATGAGTATTGCCAACTCAAATCATCATGTTCGTTTATCGTCTTTACTTCCTTCTTCCAATAAAGTATCCGGTGCTACATACTACATATGTACTTCTTTGCATCATAAATTTGACATGTTTCCCATGCTACAAAGTTTCATATCCGTACAGTTTCAGGTCACCATAAAAAAAATCTCAAGTGCGACAATTCACGGGCACCATAGCAAGTGGGTGAATACAACTAATATAACCAATGTGATTCTCTCAATTTAATGGTCAAATAAATATGCAAAGTACTATAATGGTAATGTGTATTGTTCTCGTGTCTCTCTCCTTTTTTAGTGATGGTGGTGCTCAGTAAGGTGATCCATGTGAGGCGAGAAGTATGACACTAAGGTGCACAAGGTATGAGTAGTAGCGTTAGTTAGGTTTGTTTTGGGGAGCGGGATATATAGATATATACAATACATGTTCTACCTTTTTTTTGGACAGTTGATAGAGTGTGTGAGGATGATAACGCCATAACGGTTGCCCAACTGTGAACAGAACTTGCCTCACTATTTAGGACTGCTTAACCTTTACGTGGTTAAGACTCACAAACGCTGGGCACCCGATCTGTTTTCTGAACTACGGGGGCAGCCAAGTAGTGGCCAACTCCTTACCGGCCAAAGTTTTGTTTCTCAGCAACTTGGATTGGATGTCATGGAAATTATTAAATACTTCTAAAAAAAGGCTTCAAATTCAGTTTATACACACACTGGATTTTCGATTAAAAAGCATACTAGGATCACACATAATGCAGTGCAATGTAAAGATTATTTTTTTCATGGATGTGTGTGTTTAACACGGTCTATCCATATCATGGAGCATGTAGATTACTCCTGGTCTATCCCACTGATTCTTGAGTCTTGTGTTGAGCTTATCAAAGCACTGCCCTTCGTAGAACATGACTATTAAGGTGACAACACGGATCTAAGGTCCGCCACACTCGCGTGGTGTGACATACGCTAATGTCCTAAATGCGCGTCTGACGGCAACTATACCCAAGGGAACTAGGTTGTAGAGCTCTTCGTGTGATCTTGCGTTGCCCTTTGCATACGGAGGTAGTAGCTCCGGATAATAGTGGCCAATGGGCAATTTGGTGGACCTTGGCACAATAGGATTGAACATTTTGAAGTGGTTCCGCCGCCTATAAGTGTTATTGAAACCCTTGGGCGTATAAGTCATCATCGCAAAGAGAAATGGTGGCTGTCCACCCAGGTTACACTGTCCAGCATGTTAAACATAATAAAACGGTTGGGTTGGCCCTCAAGAACATCCAGCCTGGGGGCAAGAAACCTAGGCAACATGACTTTTGGTGGGTCGCGACTGCCTAGATACCTCAGTTCCATCTAATATCTCAACTTGCAGTCACATCACACCACAAAAATTATATTCTAGATATGATACCTAGATCATCAATGTGATGGTTGGTACCTGAACTTGAATCTTAAATTCCTGGCTAAATAAGCTGAGGGCTGGATAGTGCAAACATGAGTGAATATGGTGAAATATGAGAGGGTATATATTGTGCTCAATGCAGCTGAAGAAACTTGGGAAGCATGCCACAAGTATGACACCAAATAACATGTACAACTCATGAGCTATACTGCTAATTGGATTATTACTTATGACGCAAAATCTATCATCCGTTAAGCATGTGCCAGGATTTTTCCGTGGTCTGTCACAATATCTGGATGATCATTCTTAGACTTGATTTTATATATACTCCCTCCGTCCTGAATTTCTTGTCACTAAAAAGGGTAGAAATTGGTGTATCTAGAGCTAAATATACGTCTAGATACATCCATTTCTGTAACAAGTAATTCGGGACGGAGGAGTAGTAAGTTGTACTAGTGCAAAACTATCATACTTGTCAAATTAATAATCTGCGGTGTGGGCCATATGGCTCGCGCATTTGTGCGGCTAGTTTTATCTTGTATTACCATATACTCCTGCTGTTCCTAAATATATGACGTTTTGGCAATTCAAATTATTTGTTGATAATTTTGTCATGTCACCCCCCAATTATTTGTTGATCTTACTTGTTATTAGATTACAACTTTACAGTATAATGTTGGACTCGAGTATTGCCTAACCTCTATTTCCCTTTTCCAATAAAACATTCAGCATTATTCACTGTAATTTATGGATCTCGTCTCTTCAAAGTACTAGGGATCTGCGGACCTCGGGAGGAGGAAGCGGGCGAGGGGAAAGGGAGAGGAGAGGATGCTGGATGCGGCGCTCAGGACCTTATCCCTTCACTCGTCTCGTCTCTTCAAAGTACTAGGGATCTGCGGACCTCGGGAGGAGGAAGCGGGCGAGGGGAAAGGGAGAGGAGAGGATGCTGGATGCGGCGCTCAGGACCTTATCCCTTCACTCGTCGCTACAGCAATGCGCGCACTACTCATAGATGAATAAAAGGAGACGTGGCTGGTGCCACTAGTTGGGCGCATGCACTAGCTCATCCTTTATATGTTCAATTTCTAGTTTCTCTACAAAACAAGTATTTCTAGTTTCTCTCTGCAAAAAAATAAGTATTTCTAGTTTCTACTCCCTTCGTTCCTAAATATAAGACCTTTTAGAGATTCCAATACAAACTGCATACGAAGCAAAATGTGTGAATCTACACTCTAAAATGCATCTATATATATCTATATGTAGTTTGTATTGAAATCTCTGAAAGGTCTTATATTTAAAAACGATATTTAAAAACGGAGGGAATACTACCTTATTTGCATATGTATGATTTTACACATTACATATGTCTTCCTTTGCATGTAAATCCAACATGTTCCCGTGCTACAAAATTTCATCTCCACATGGTTTCGCACAACCATAAAAAATCTCAAGGGTAACATTTGACGGTACTCAAGAATACTTGGCCTGGTTCTTCCTTCTCTACCATATAACCCCAGGTCGCCATCATAGCAAGTGGATGAATACAACTTTTACACTGCATTTGGGACTCGGCGGCTTATTGTAAAGAATATATTCTAAATCCATACTATATATCGACACTTCAGAGATTTTGGTACTGAGGATAGAGTGAATATGTTGCCCTTAGGTACTCTACGATCTCAGCGCTTTCGAACATCTTGACCCCCGTGTTAGGATCCTCGATATAAGGCGCCTGCAAAGACAATATGATAAATGTCACACACTACTAGGCCATGCAAAAGCAAAGGTTTAGCAACAGCATGTTCACAAGGTTCCAGACCTGAAAAAGGCCATGTTTCTTGAAAATTTCCTGTCGCTTGGGGCTGCCACGAGCACAACTGCAGCAAAAAAGTAAAAGTTAATTCCAATGTTTGACGCTACAAGGATGTATTGTGTCAACAAGATACTGCACTTATGGCATATATAAAAAGTAGATCCTATGATGGCTGAGTATTTAGCTTCTATTTACAGATTTTTCGTGAAGTTTCCAATATCGAATACCTGTGTAGCAGGTGTGGCAACTCCAATTCAACAAGGGCCTCTCGTGCTATTTTACAGAAAGGAGATCCCTGATGACAAAACATGTGCTCATCAGGTTCTCGAACTGGTACCACACGGGAACAAAAAGGAAATAATGACCCCAGATGCTATGGATGGGCATCAGAGAAGAATTAAACCTCGTATGCCCAGATCTCTATCGGCTGGGGTGGAAGCTTTGAAACAGTGTAGGAAGATCCCTGCAAACAATATGGGTCAGCCCGGTTTGAGCAAAAACATTCAGAGGGCACATACTGTATACATGCTTATATGGTTTACTGGCAATCTACCTTCCATACACGCCAAATCATAGCAAGCCCTGCTGTTATTGTCTACAAAATAAGCCATAAAGCATCAGCTTTTGCACAACTGATTACTAACTAATATTAAACCATCATACTTAAGTCAAACAGTAACAAAATCATGAACATATGGTAAATAAAGATCGCGTATAAATAAACGGTGATGTGCTTCTGAACATAGTCTATACTTTTGGATTATGGAATACTTAATTACTTACCGTAAATAGACCAAGCGATAGCATAATCGGGACAGTTCCATCACCTGAAAGACAAACACAGAGAAGGAGCTAACAGGAAGGACCCTGTGAGGAACAGGGCAAGCAAGGTCTGGTAAAATAAATGATGAGATACAAACCGTATGTGTCTGCAAGGTATTTTATAATGGCATCTGATTCATACATGGCAACTCCGGTGTTTGGATCCACCTGCAACATATGATTATCTTAAATGAAGATATAATTTTGCTTTCACACAGCATTTTTTTAGGCAACATAGAAGAACTAACGGTTTTGACTAATAACTGCAAAACACATTGCAGCAGAAGTCTGCAACAACATGACAAAACACCCGATGTCTGCTTACTAGTTAATGGCAAAACACATTGCAGCAGAGAACTGCAACAGTATGACAAATCATAACATGTCTGCTTACTAATGAATGACAAAACGCATGGCATTGCAGCATAAGACTGCAAAAATATGACAAAAAACCCATTTTGCCAGGAAACAAGAAGTTCAGAAATATTAATACCCCCTCTTACAAAATCTAAGAAGTTCTATCTTTGTCCTAAGTCAACCTGTATCAAGTTTAACCAAATTTATAGAAAGATACATCAACATTCACAACAGTACAACACCAAGTGAGTATATTATAAAACATATTTCATAATGGATTTAATGATACTAAGTTGATATTGTAGAATGTAGATGTTAGTACAATTCTCTATAAAGTTGGTCAAACATGAAGAATATTGACTTAGAATAAACCAATAACTTCTTACATTTCGGAACATAGTGAGTATTAGTTAATGGTGATTCTGCTGGGCTCATGCTTGTTTGTCGAACATAATTCAGAAACTACATTAGAGAGATATGTAAAATTGGAAATGGTAGCGATCACATATAACCTAACAAACCATAGAACTGGTGAGGAATTCTTGCATACCATGTAAGGGAACTGTTTCTTCCCACCCATCTCTAAAACCTTTGGACGAAATGTTGGCCCCTTTTGAGGACAGGGGTAAAATAAAACATCAAGGTCCAACACGGATACCATCTCTCTCACCTGAAAATTGTACATGGCAACCATAAACACCGAGATTTTCCAAACATGGAAAATGACAACTACAAAATGCAGATGCAGTAAACTAAAAGGACATTCACCTTTCGACAAAATGGACATCTGAAAGTTTTAGCCAGAATACACCAATAAGTGAAGCCACGAATCAGAAGCAAAGAAAAATATTAGCCCTTGGTATATATAAAAAAGCATGTCCAATTATAGATATGCAGGACCATCATTTTTCTCAATGGAAAGTTACGAATCTCAATTGAAAGAAAACTCATACCCTTCAAACTCGTATATCTCGATAGGTTTTTCTGGTCGACGGCACTGATCTATCTTTGAGGTCTCCTTCACCTTCAGACCTTAAATAAGAAACAAATGTATTTGTGTACTACTCCTTTAAATTGAAACATAATAGGCACTGAACAAGTAAAATAAAATGATCTTAGCTAGCAAAAATGGGGAATTAGAGAAATTCACCTAGAAATTCCAGAGAGTATTGGTCTGGGGGTATTTTGTCAGCGGAGACTAGTGATACCGAGTATCTGCACATCGCAGGCACATAGAAATGAGAAACCGACCACTAGATATGAATACAGCTCAATGTGAGACGAAATCTTCAAACTGAAGAGGAATTTCCCATTCGCATTTCTTCGCCGGCGACGGTACTGAGCTAATTTTCGCGGATCACTGACACCAAATTAACCAGGCACTGCTAATTATTGACACCAAAGTAACTACACGTTGCTAATTACTACGAGTACTAATTATTGACATCGAAGTAACTACACATTGCGAATTGCTGAAGCAGTAGCAGCTCATTTGGACAGATTCACTGTGGTTCTTAATCGGAACAGATTTTCATCTTACAAGCCCAACTGGAGAAGGATTGGAGGGGACGAACCCTAGGACGAAGAGGCCGGTGCCGAGGCGGAAAGGCAGGGCGAGGGCCGCGCCGGCGACGCTGGCGAGCTGGCCATCCTTGACCGCGAAGCGCTTGGGCACCGGAGGCGCGAACCCTGCCGGAGGCGAGAACTCCGGCGGCGCGTCGGGCGTGGAGGTGGGGGCAGAGGCGGAGGCGGACTCGGGCTGCGCGGCGACCCTGAGGGTGGCTGACGCCGTCCTCCGGGTGCAGGTGGCGGCGGTGGTGGTAGGCGCGGCGCGCGAGGAGAGGCAGGGCGGGAAGCGGAGCGCCGCCGTGGCCATTTACCCGCCGCGCACGGCGCGACGCGAGCGGAGCGGGAGAAGGAGGCGCGAGTGGACAGGGAGGGGTGGGGAGCGTAGCTCAGCTGCTCGAAGGGGAGAAAAATATCCCTCCACGAGCTTCCACTGGCTTCAGTGGGTAGCTCGCCTGCTTGTACTGTACTACATTTTCTTTCTCCAAGTGAACCTTTTATTTAACATTTTACTATATGAACAAGGATGGATTTTCTTTCAAAAACAAAATATCTCGACGAACTTATGTTGCAATGATCCAATGCAATCGGTGGATCGAGGGAAAGGATGAATACATTGTGCTCATCCTGTTGACACTGCACTGGTTGATTCTTTTGCCCGACTAGCTACTTTTTTCCTTTTTTTCTAGCGAGAAGGCTAAGTCTATATATTAAACTTGTATAATTCTTAGTCCTTAGTACATCGACTTGTCATCTTACTACGCCACATTGAGCAAGCTGGACCGCAATTCTCAATCCAGGATAGCCCCCTCCGGCTATACGGAGAAGCCTGTTAATTAACTCAATTTTAGGTATTGATACGAACCCTTGACATATTTGAGAATCATTCCTAGGAAAACAAAATATACATAGGCCCCTCCTGCTTCAAGGTTTTGAAAACCCATTGAAGATATGAGTCATGGAATGGAAGGCAGCATATGAACTGGTCAGTTTCCTCTAATATCTACACTGATGCCATGACGAAACAACAGTTTTACCCTAGCTTAATAGATGATGCGTGGTAGATAAAAGCTGCATTCTGATTTTCGAGTAAGCAATCAGAGATCTAAGTGGATCTTGCAAACATGAACTACAAAATATGAGAGGTTATATAGAGAGCCTAACACACCAAGAAACATGGAAAAGAAATGAAAACATGTAGCAAGTATGATACCGAGGTACATAACATATGAGCACTACAGTTAGTTAGGCTGTTTTTTAAGGTGAGGAAGGTGCAACTCATACCTCTTAAACCTTAAACTAATTATGATGAGCGATTTGTGAGTCGTGTCCACTGTTCCATGGCTATCATGATCATTGGAGGCACGAAGAACTACCAGGCCAATTGTTACAAAATAACTTACTCTATGCAACTGCTATACCGCTACAGCACACTAGATTTAAAAAATCATACACTAGATTATGTTAACAACACTTTCTTTGATGGCAATTAACTAGCTTGACTTACCTCCCTAGATAGTTCTTTTACTGCGGGAATAACATATTATAATTAACTTCATGCATTCCTTAGATTTATTTTGTTAGCGACTTTGTAACGCCCCGGATTTGATGCGCCAAGTCTCTTCTAGCTATTCGTCGTAGTTGCCATGTCATTTGCTTGCGTGTTGCTTTTTGCCATGTCATCATCTGCATTTCATCTGCATGTTTTTCAAAACTTGCATCCGTTCGGGTTCCACCGGTTCTTTCCGTTGTCCATTCAGAGCACAGGCACACTCGCACGCGCCCGTCGCACCTCTCAGACCTTGTTTTGTGAGCCGCCGAATAACGTCTCGGAATGGACCGAGATTTGCCGAGTGGCCTTGGTATATCACCGGTAGACCGCCTATCAAATTTCGTTCCATTTGGAGGTCGTTTTATGCCCCAACGCTTAACCGAAACCCCTCTCTCTTTGCAGCCCAGCCCCTCTTCACCACAACCCATGAGCCCATCCAAACCCCCTCCATGCTCTCGGTCGTTCGATCGTGATCGTGTGGGCGAAAATCGCACCTTATTTGGACTCTCCTAGCTCCTCCTACCTATATGAAAGATCGAGGATGTCGCTTAGAGGGGGGGGTGAGTAGGCGCTTTAAAATAATTACGGTTTAGGCTTGAACAAATGCGGAATAAACCTAGCGGTTAATTTGTCAAGCACAAAACCTACAACAACTAGGCTCACCTATGTGCACCAACAACTTATGCTAAGCAAGATAAGCAACTATGTGATAGCAAGATATATGACAAAGAACAATATGGCTATCACAAAGTAAAGTGCATAAGTAAAGGGGCTCGGGTAAGAGATAACCGAGGCACGCGGAGACAATGATGTATCCCGAAGTTCACACCCTTGTGGATGCTAATCTCCGTTTGGAGCGGTGTGGAGGCACAATGCTCCCCAAGAAGCCACTAGGGCCACCGTAATCTCCTCACGCCCTCGTAAAATGCAAGATGCCGTGATTCCACTAAGGGACCCTTGAGGGCGGTCACTGAACCCGTACAAATGGCGCCCCATCACCGAACCCGTACACTTTGGCAACCCTTGGGGGCGGTCACCGGTACTCGTCAAATTGCTCGGGGCGATCTCCACAACCTAATTGGAGACCCCGACGCTTGCCCGGAGCTTTACACCACAATGATTGAGCTCCGAACACCACCAACCGTCTAGGGCGCCCAAGCACCCAAGAGGAACAAGCTCAAGGGCACCAAGCACCCAAGAGTAATAAGCTTCTCAACTTGTAACTTCCACGTATCACCGTGGAGAACTCAAACCGATGCACCAAATGCAATGGCAAGGGCACACGGAGTGCCCAAGTCCTTCTCTCTCAAATCCCACCGAAGCAACTAATGCTAGGGAGGAAAATGAGAGGAAGAATAAGAAGGAGAACACCAAGAACTCCAAGAACTAGATCCAAGGGGTTCCCCTCACATAGAGGAGAAAGTGATTGGTGGAAATGTGGATCTAAATCTCCTCTCTCTTTTTCCTCAAAAACTAGCAAGAATCCATGGAGGGATTGAGAGTTAGCAAGCTCGAAGAAGGTTAACAATGGGGGAAGAACACGAGCTCAAAGGATAAGGTTGAATGGGGAAGAAGACCCCCTTTTATAGGAGCTCCCGAATCCAACCGTTATGCTCACAGCCCGCACAGAGCGCTACCCCTTCGAAACACAACAGCGAGGAGGCAAAAAGGCCAAAAGAACCTTCGGAGCGGTAGTACCGCTCTCCCTCACGGTACTACCACTCGACCTCACGGTACTACCGCAAATGGTAGCGGTACTACTGCTTGCGAGCGGTACTAAAAAAATACTTTTGTGCCTACTTCCGCTGAGCAAAACACGAGATTTTGGTCCGGAGCGGTACTACCGCTCAGGAGCCGCGGTAGTATTGCTCTGGAGCGGTAGTAAAAAATTACATCCGCTCAAGTCGCGGTAGTACCGCTGCAGCCTTTACCAAAACAGCCACAACTTTTGCAAATGGACTCCGAATTCAACGAAACCAAGTTTGTTGGAAAGCTAACGACCTGGGCTAACACAATCTTGATAGAAATATCAAGAATAAGCAAATGAGGAAAGTCCCAAAGGAAAAAGGTGAGAACCCTTCCTCGGAAAAGACCGGTAAAACCTCCAACACCGAAAACATTATAGAAGACGCATGTGAACTCCATTTTCGATGAACTCAAGCTTGTCATCAAGATGACCATAAGCTCTAAGACTCACAAAGAGAACCAAACAAGAACCAAGAAACATGATGCAAGGATGCAAGGGTTTGAGCTCTCTACTAATGATACGATCAAGCTACCAACTTGAGAGCCCCCCTTGATAGTACGGCAAACGATCATATAACCCGGTCTCCCTACTACCACCATGAGACCGATAAAATAGAAAACCTATCAAGGGCAAACCTTTGCCTTGCACATGGTCCACTTGAGCTAGATGATGACGATCGTGACTCCCTCAAGATGGACCACCTTTCTTGATTGCGTTGGCTCGATGAAGACTAGATGATTGCTCCCCCATAGTCCACTATGGGTGAGCCACTCTTCGGCTCATCTTCACAAGTCCATTGACACCACAATGGATGGAAAGATTCAAGCGCTTGATCTCTTCGTGATGCTCCACTTGAACTTGCACACGGCAATCTTGATGACGATCACCACTTGATGTCATCCTTTCCATGGGTTGTATGATATCTTCCTCTTGATGCAAGCCCATGGATACGTACCTAACCCCACATAGAACTCTCACATAGACCATGGGTTAGTACACAAAGTGCAATGGACAATGCTTACCATACCATGGGATCACTTGATCCCTCTCGGTACATCTTCTACGCTTTGTGAGTTGATCAACTTGATTCACTATTGACTTAGTCTTGATCAACCTTAAATCTTTGCAACTCTCTTCATTTGGATGATGTATTGAAGGTAAACATGAATGGTCACACAACCTTCTTCTTCAAGACATGCTTGCAATAAGCTCAACACTCGCATGACCAATCTTTGGATAATTCCTTAATAGCACCTTGGTCAACTCATAAACTCCTTGAAACCAACACATGGACTTTAAGAAAATCCTATGGACAAATCCTTCAAATATAACTCAAGACAACCATTAGTCCATAGAGATTGTCATCAATTACCAAAACCAAACATGGGGGCACCGCATGTTCTTTCACTATATATAGGTGCCTCCCCCTCCAAATTCGCGGATGAAAACCCTAGACTTCTTCCCCTCGCGTCGCCGGACCTTTTCGCCCCACCGACGGACATGTCCGCCGCCATCGTCCGCCCTATCCGCCGCGGCCCGCAGCCATTGGCCTCGCGCCACCTGTCCTGCGCGCCGCCCTGCGTGCTCCCGCCGCCGCCGGCCCGCTCGGCCCGGGGCGGGCCCTCCCGGCTCATCTGGCCGCGCCGCCGCCCCCTCGGCCTCCCGCTCGCCACATCACCCAGCGCCGCCGCCCGCTGTCGCCATCGCCGTCCCCGCCGCCGGAGCTGCGCTCCTTCGACCCCGCCGCCGACGCGTCTTCCCCGCCGCCGGGTCGTCGCCGGAGCGCGTCGCCCCAGATAGATCCGCGCCGCTGGTGGCCTCCCCTCCTCCACCGAGACTCCTCGCGCCGCCTCCGGCCGCCGCACCGCTCGCCGGACTCGTCGCCGGTCGGATCCGGTGGATCGGGACGAGATCCACCAGCTCATCCATCCAAACGGCCCCTCCGTCCCGGATCCCTCCATCCCGCATGGCTCCGTCCTATTTTCTGCGAGGTTGGAATTCCACCAAGTCCCAAAATTGTTGCATTATGTTGCTCTGTTCATCATGTCATAACTTCTTGTGTGCTGCTCCGATTTGTGCATATAATATATCAAAATGTTCATCATAAGGTGCTCTACATTTTGTTCTATTGTGCCATGCTTGTTTGAGTTCATCTTGATGCCCTAATCATCATTGCAAGAGTGCTATATGATGTTAACCAGTTGAAATTGTTAGAACTTGGTGATTTCTCTTTTTCATTGCATTTTGTGTGTGCATCCTATGAGCTTGATGTCTACATGAGTTTTGAGCTAGATCATGACATCTTTACTTTGGTGCAATACATGTATTTTTGTGTGCCCTGTGGTGAGTGAATCAAGCTCGTGAAGTAGGGTACTTGCTGTTACTGTTTTGCTAGGCTGAATCTGTTATATCTTGATGCTATGTAAACCTGCTGCTACAAGTCATTCTATATATAATTTGGATTCCATGCATTTGTTTGCCATGATAAGTTCATGTAGCATGTTCTTTGATAGCTCTAAACCTTGCAACCTGATGTTATTTCTGCCATGTCCAATGATTACTGCTAAGTCTGTGAAACTGTTATTATTTGCAATCTTGCCATGTCCTTTTGAGCATGTTATAGTGTTTTCTGGAGATAGCTCAGTGTTCATGTTTTGTCGTGCTTTACCTGTACATCATGTCCATGCCTTTTGTTTTCATGTTGAGGTGCTGTAGCATATTGTTTTGATGCTTGTTAGATGCCTATTTGCTGTTTTGGACAGCTTGTCCTTTAAACTTGTTTCATGTGTATGTGTTGAACCGTTGCTCCGTTTTGAGTGTGCTCTATATGAAACTTGTTTAGTTTTGCATGTAGTTTCATATTACCTTGTTGCATCCATGTCTTGAATGTGTCTGTTTGATGTTTGAGTGCCTTTTGCATCAATGCCATGTTTAACTTGTTTTGCTCATATCTTCTAGGTTGTAGCTCCGAACTAAATGAACTTTATATGAAACTTGACTAGAATTTCGTGTAGATCATCTTGGTGCATTTTGACTTGCTGTTTAAAAACTTGAACATACGGTTTATTCAGATCTGGACCAATTTTGAAATTTGCATATGAGGACTTATCGGATTTGTTACATGCTATTTCCGGCCTCATTTAAACTTGCTTTGATGTGTTGCTCTTGTATGCATCATCTCTTGCCGTGAGCAGCTGCATGTAGCCTTGTCATGCATCATGCTTGGTTGTGCATCATGCCTTGTTATGTGTTGTGTGTTTACCATGTGTTTGCTTCTTTCCGGTTGTGCTCCTTCTCGTTAGTTCATGTTTCGTTGCGATCGTGAGGATTCGTTCGTCTATGCTTGGTTCGTCTTCGTGGATTCATCTTCTTCATGGACTCGTTCTTCTTCCTAGCGAGATTTCAGGCAAGATGACCACTACCCTGGATCTCACTACTATCATTGCTATGCTAGCTGCTTCGTTCTATCGCTATGTTGCGCTACCTATCACTTGCTTATCAAGCCTCTTCAAATTGCCATGTCAGCCTCTAACCTTTTTCACCCTTCCTAGCAAACTGTTGCTTGGCTATGTTACCGCTTTGCTCGGCCCCTCTTATAGCGTTGTTAGATGCAGGTGAAGTCAAAAATTGCTCCATGATGGACAGGATTATTATGTTGGGATATCACAATATCTCTTATTTAATTAATGCATCTATATACTTGGTAAAGGGTGGAAGGCTCGGCCTTATGCCTAGTGTTTTGTTCCACTCTTGCCGCCCTAGTTTCCGTCATACCGGTGTTATGTTCCTTGATTTTGCGTTCCTTACGCGGTTGGGTGATTTATGGGACCCCTTGACAGTTCGCTTTGAATAAAACTCCTCCAGCAAGGCCCAACCTTGGTTTTACATTTGCCTCACCTAAGCCTTTTTCCCTTGGGTTTCCGGAGCCCGAGGGTCATCTTTATTTAACCCCCCCCCGGGCCAGTGCTCCTTTGAGTGTTGGTCCAAAACGGGCAGACAGCGGGGCCACCACGGGGCAACTCGAGGGCTAGTTTTACTCGTAGGCTGACCTATCCGGTGTGCCCTGAGAACGAGATATGTGCAGCTCCTATCGGGATTTGTCAGCACATCGGGCGGCTTTGCTGGTCTTGTTTTACCATTGTCCAAATGTCTTGTAAACCAGGATTCCGAGTCTGATCGGGTCTTCCTGGGAGAAGGAATATTCTTCTTTGACCGTGAGAGCTTGTGATGGGCTAAGTTGGGACACCCCTGCAGGGTATTATCTTTCGAAAGCCGTGCCCGCGGTTATGTAGCAGATGGGAATTTGTTAATGTCCGGTTGTAGATAACTTGACACTTGACTTAAGTAAAACGCATCAACCGCGTGTGTAGCCGTGATGGTCTCTTTTTGGCGGAGTCCGGGAAGTGAACACGGTTTTGGGTTATGTTCGACGTAAGTAGGAGTTCAGGATCACTTCTTGATCATTGCTAGCTTCACGACCATTCCGTTTGCTTCTCTTCTCGCTCTTATTTGCGTATGTTAGCCACCATACATGCTTAGTCGTTGCTGCAACCTCACCACTTATCCTTTCCATTCTCTTTAAGCTTTGCTAGTCTTGATACCCATGGTAATGGGATTGCTGAGTCCTCGTGGCTCACAGATTACTACAACAACAGCTGCAGGTACAGGTTTTGCGATGATCATGACGCGAGAGCGATGTTTGCTTGTTTTGGAGTTCTTCTTCTGCTTCTTCTTCGATCAGGGGATAGGTTCCAGGTCGGCAGCCTGGGCTAGCAGGGTGGATGTCGTTTGAGTTTTTGTTTGTGATTCATCTGTAGTCGGATGTTGCTCTTATGTATTGTGATGTTGTATTCGTGTGACATTGTATGCCTCTTGTATGTATCCCCATCTATTATGTAATGTTGATGTAATGATATCCACCTTGCAAAAGCGTATCAATATGCGGTTCTATCCTTGATGGGACCTTCGAGTCTCTTTAGGATAGTATCGCATATTGGGCGTGACAGACTTCCAATCAGTATTGATGATAAACAAGCATAGAATGGCCATTTTGTAAGGAATACTTGGGGTGTGGACCCTTTTTCTTTAAACATGGGGCGTGGGCCCTTTAAATTGCACATATGTCCAAAATCTAAAACACACTAATCCTCTTCGGATTTGAGGTTGATCACTGACGGCTTGCCGGAGCGCGACACCTCGCTATTGTGGGTGTGCCGCCATGGCACCGACTCGTCAACATAGTCGTTTGTGTCGATCTCGGCGAAGAGAGTGTCCCGCTCTCAATCTGTCTCATCCAAGAAATGTCGATTCGCGATCGAGTGCCTCCTGCCCATTGGTGATGGAGTGCCCAAAGGCAAGCTGAACCTCCATCACCTACGTGTCGCCGGAGATCCAGGCAACCTCCTTCCACCGCCCGGTGCTTCTTCTTCTCTGCCATGGCCTTCTCGTACTCCCGCTCTACCTCCTCCCACAAGAGGATGTGAATGTGGTCGCCGGCATCATCCTCTTCCTCCGCGTCTAGCTCCTCGGCCTTTGTATCAACCCCTTACGCCTCGCTCCTCGCCACCTCTTCCTATACCTCCTCCTCATCTTCCGAGTTGGCCATCCTTGATAGCCAAGCGCCTGGGCACCGGAGGCGCGAACCCGGCTGGCGGCGCGAACTCCAGTGGCCCGTCGAAGGTGGAGGTGGAGGCAGAGGCGGGGCGGATTCGGGCTGCGCGGCGACCCTGAGGGTGGCTGACGCCGTCCTCCGGATGCAGGTGGCGGCGGTGGTGGTAGGTGCAGCGCGCGAGGAGAGTAACACGGGAAGCGGAGCGCTGCCGTGGCCATTTGCCCGCCACGCGCGGGGCGATGCGAGCGGAGCGGGAGACGGAGGCTGCCGCTGGCACGCGCGAGTGGACAGGGAGGGGTGCGGAGTGTAGCCGAGGGAGCTGCTCGAACGGGAGAAAGATATCCCTCCACCAACTTCCGCTGGCTCACTGGGTAGCTCTCCTTGTATTGTAGTAGTAGCTCACTGAGTATCTTGAAAAACGATTTTATATTGTGAGATCGATAAAATACTAGTATTGTTATTATTATTTTCTCTAAACTCATCTTTTATTTAAAAAATGATATGAACTAGGATTTTATTTCAAAAACAAAATATCTCGGCAAACTCATCTTGAAATGATCCAATTCAATCGGTGGATAGAAATAAAAGGATGATTACACTACACCCTGATTGCTATGATCTGGATCAACCGGTTGATACTTTTGCCCGGCTGGCTACTGTTTCTTTTCTCTTTTTTCTTTTTTGCAAGAAGGCTAAGGCTATGTGTTAAATTTGTATATCTCTTAGTTCTCGGTACATCGGCACGTCTTATTTGGCATTGGCGCACGTTGAGCAAGCTCGATGCCGTATCTTCTTCCCGGCTAGCCCCCTTTGGTTGTACAGAAAAGCCAGTTGATTAGCTTAAATTCAGGTACTGATTACAACACCTTGCATGAGTGAGAACCGATCCTAGGTAAATAAAATATATGTATGGGCCTCCTGCTTCAAGGTATTGAAACCCCATTGAAGATACAAGTCATGAGACTGTAGGTAGTACGTGAGCAGGTCAGTTTCCTCTAATATCTACACTGATGCCATGACGAACCCCTAGCTTAATAGATGATATGTGGTACATAAAAGCTGCATTCTGATTTCTGAGTAAGCAATCAGAGATCTAAGTGGATCATACAAACATCAACTAGGAAATATGAGAAGCTATATAGAGAGCCTAACACACCAAGAAACATGACAAAGAAATGAAAACATGTAGCAAGTATGATACCAAGGTACACAACTTATGAGCACTACAGTTAGTTAGGCTGTTTTTTAAGGTGAGGAAGCTGCAACTCTTACTCATACCTCTTAAACTTTAAACTAATTATGAAGAGCGATTTGTGAGTCTCCAAGCATCTGTGTCCACTGTTCCTTAGCTATCATGATCCTTGGAGGCACGAAGAACTACCATGCAATTTGTTACAAAATAACTTACTCTATGCAACCGTTATACCGCTAGAACACTAGATTAAAAAAAATCATACACTAGATTATGTTAACAACACTTTCTTTGATGGTAATTAACTAAGCTTGACTTACCTCCCTAAATAGTTTTTTTTGGGGGAATAGCAGATTATAATTAACTTCATGCATTACTTGGATTTATTTTGTTAGTGACTCTCCAACCAATATTGATGGTAAACAAGCATGGCAATGTAGCACAATGTGTTGGGTATAATGGCCTTTTCTAAAGAATTGCACATGTGGATCAAATGCCGCGATGAGTAGGTTCCTATAGCTCAGCTGCTCAAGCGGGAGAAGGATATTTTCTTATATCTAAGGTCGTACTAAATTCTTATGTGTTCGTCTGCTAGAAGAAAAAAAAGGCTTTTCCAGAATTTCGTACATGGACGGCACGCTGTGGCCCAGCGAAGCCAGCAGATTTATTTTTCTTCCCACGCAGCTGAGAAAATTCTACTTTCCGTACAGGGTGACAAATAGTCGGAGCTTCGCACAAGACAACAAAATAATGGGCTGGCCCATTTCCCTTTCTTTCTATGTTTACTTCTATTTTTGTTCTCTTTCCCCTATCAATTTTTTTCTTTCAAGTTTATTTTGCTTATAGAATTTATTTCATAAATTCAAAACTCTCAAAAAATGTTTAGAATTAAAAAGAACAAATTATAAAAAATGTTCAAAATTCCTTGCTTTGTGGCCTACCGTTGTGGAGACCCTTGTTTTGGATTACACATCAATTGTCATTCATGTTGCTACCCACAAAAAATATATTATTTGTCCCGTTGCAACCCACGGGCATATTTGCTAGTCTACTAATGAGGCAAGGTGTGTTTCTCTGTTTTTTCATCCATTCACCGTTGAAATTTATTTTTCTATCCGATGTGGTACTACATTTTTGTGCGTACATCTATTTCTTTAGCAATCCAGAATTTTGTACTTGGACCGCACATACTGTGGCCGAGCGAAGCCAGCCCACTTATTTGACAGCCCATGTAGCAAAGAAAGCATATTTCTGGCCCTATGCGGTAGATAGTCGGTGTTCGCACAGGGCGCCTAAGACTGGGCTGGCCCATTTTTTTCTCCCAAATTTATTTCTATTTTTACCTTATTTCGTCATTCAATTTTTTTTAAAAAACAGAATTGGAATTTCTTTCAAATTTATGGAAAATGTTCGAATTACAGTATTGTCTTCCCCTTTTTAAAAATGTTTGGAACATTAATTTAATTTCTCGTTCCATTTTTTAAATTCATAAATATTTGAAAATTAGTTTGGATTATTTAAAAAAATAATCTAGATTTTAAATATATTATTGTTTTAGTAAAATGTTCAGTGATTCAAAATAATATCTGCTTTAAAAACAAATTTTATTAAATTTTTCGAATGTTCAAAACACATTCCATTTTCAAAAGTTGGTCATAAATAAAAAAAAATGTTTGTTTTTGATAAAAGGTTCATGTGTGCAGAAAATGGTGTGGTTTCAAATTTTGTTCATGTTTTTTTTCCAAAATGGATAGAATATTAGATACATTGTTTGTAATTTCAAAAAATGTTCATGTTTCCAAGAATATTCGGCAATTCATATTTTTTTAAAAATTCAAAGAATGTTTTAAAAATCTGACGTTGCACTATGTTCTTAAATATGCGTGTTGGCCATTGGTTAGCAGTAGGCGTTTGTTGCCATGGCTAGCGGCACATGATCAGGTAAGGTCATGCGTTCAATCATTCAACACGTCGTTTTTTTGGATTATTACTCGTGCCTTGCAAACATAGATTATTTTGGTGCCTGCCAGTGTGTTAGCCAAGACGAAACTGTTGTGCGTCCCACGAGCTATTTGATGCAACTAGATTTTGTTCCGTTCATTCCACACGTAGTTCCCCAATTTTTCGGTTATCCCTCGGTTGGGCCAAACTAGACCTGCCATGTATTTCATTTTCTGTTGGGCGGACGAGCATCAAAAAATAAAGGGCGCGAGGGGATTGAACTATGAACCTTCCCTATTATGCCAACGGATAAAACCAACTCAGCTAGCTTGCAATTATGATAGGAAACAGATAGGAACAGTCCCATCTTGGAATTTTATACTAAATCACACCAGTTTTTATATGTCCCTAAATGTCTGAAAATAAGGAGGTTGTATGAGAATAAGGAAATTATCTCAAGAATCAAGAGCAGAGCGAGAGACTTCAAAAATTATTGCCGGAGGTAACTTGCATGTGCCAATAAAAGACAATATGCTATTTGGCTATAATGAAAAAAAATTGTGGGCATGTGCTAATAAAAAATTGTGAGCGCCAAAATAGTTGAGATAATAAACCCTGACAATGAAGGGACATTCATGCCTGGTTGTGTGTTGATTATGTCAATGGAACATAATTAATGAACTGCAATTACTAATCCATCTAGTTACGTCATCGTTGGAGAAAATAGACGAAACAATAAGGACGCAACCACAACTCTGAGACGAAGGTGGACCAGGAGGAAAAAAAGGTACCATTGGGTGGTCGCCACCATGTCGACTAACCCTACCACTATCAATATCTCGTGGGCCAAACATGACTCGTGAGAAGACCGCAGTTCTTCGCTCTGTCGCCCACTGCCGTGGAGACCGTTTTTGATGAACACATCAATTACTCTCCCGCTGCTTCTTGCAACAAAAGTTACTCCCCGTTGCAATGCACCAGCGTATGTGCTAGTAGTATGAAAATACATTTCATGATGCATCTGATAATATTGCCTTCATATATATTGTGAGGCCAACTACAATGCACTACTCCAAATGGTCCGGCCGCGTCCGTTTGGGGTAAACGGACAGACGCATGGCCCAAGACGCAACCGAATCCACAAAAACGTCTGTTTGGCGTCTGACCCGCTCCATTTTCGGCGCAAAAACGTCAAACGGATGCGAACGTGGCCGCTCCGCGTCTGCCTCGGGCCCACTTGGCAGCCAACCACCTAAATCTCACCGGCCACATTGACTACGCACGGGCGAGGGCCTCACCTGGCATCCACCCTAGCAGAGCGGTCTTCGTGCTTCTTAATGTGGAAGTCGTGGACCGGTGGGAGTCCACACTTGCACTTCCCACTCCGGCGACGCATGCCTCCTCGAACCTCAACATTCAAACCCTAGCCCGCCGCTCCTCCACCCCGCGACCTCCTCTGGCGGTCACCATGGGATGGCATTGGATCCCTGGCCGCAAGGGCAAGCACGACCACGAGGCCAGGTCCTCCTCCGTCCGTCGACCACGCCGCTCTACTCCTTCACCTCTACCACCCACCTTCCACATCGCGCCACCGGCGGCCGGATCTCGCTTGCGCCTGTATGTCATGGCGGAGGTGTGCAAGCGTTATTGGGAGGCACGGACGCCCCTGCCATGGATGAACGTGCACCTCCCCAATAACCGGCACCTCTCCGTGGATCGGCTGCCCATTCTCCCGATCCCGGTGAGCGGACGAGCTCGTCGGGAGGAGATCAACCGACGACGTCGTGCACGCCTGCCACCAGACCTCATCGATGACTGGAGGTACGTCGTTGACTCCCCTCTATGGGATACATGGCTCCGCGATGAACACGACATACGCCGCCAGTATTTCTTTGTTGGTCGTGCTTCGGGCCCGACAAGGCCGCGCTCCGAGCATCACGCACACGCCTGCAGGTTGCCCCAGCCACGTGGGCGTAGGCTGGTTCACGGCCTGACTCCGACGCCCTCGCCGTCGCCGTCACCGCCACCGACACGCTCCAATGACGCCCGAGGAGGAGGAGCAACTCATGCGGCAGGTGATGGAGGACTCTGTCCGCACCCACGACGAGCACCAATGACAGGGCCTCGAGGAGATGATGGCGCTGTCAGCGGCCAGCGACGTGGCCTTCTCGGAGCTGGATGCCGTTGTCAAGGAGGAGACCATGCAAGAGGCGCCGAGGGAGGAGGCACCCACGAGTGGAACCTGGCCTTGGTTGGGCAGTCCTGGATGTGGACAGAGACCGTGTCGTGCATGCTCGAGGTGGACGGCAGCCATAGGTCACCATCCCCTTCGCGTGAAGAGGTCGTGCAGCTGCCACTGCAGCCCGCACAGCAGGCACCTCCGGCCTTGCAGGGGACGTCATCCCATCTCTGGCAACCACCTCCTTAGGTCAACCACACCGGTGACGATGAGTAGCTGGCGCCTACGGAAGAAGAAAGCGGCCACGGCGGCGACGAGCCTTATCTAGTTTTTTTAAGGTTTTAAATGTTTTTGTTTATATTTATTTGGTGAACTGGTCTAATGTGGATGTTTTAATGTTAAAATTAATGTTTTTATGTTATTTGCAATGTTTATTTGGGTTTTTTAGTGAGTTAAATTCAGGTCCTAAAAAACTGACAGTTTGGGATGCGGTCGGCCCGTTGGGCGCACCGACGGGTTCGTTTTCCTGCCCCAAACGGACAAAAAGCTGACCAAACGGACGTCCGTTTGGGTCTTGCATTGGAGTTGGCCTGAATGTTGATATTTTTTAATATAAAGTTAGTCAAACTTTACAAAACTTAGGTTGACTTTGACCAGATCTTATATGCAGATGAAAAAGGAACAGAGGAGGTAGTAAACAAATATAGGTACCTAAGAGCATCTAGTCTCAAAAGCCCGGACGGATGGCTGCGCCTCAATGGCCTCAAACACCCGGGATGACAGGCACCCCTTATATCCAGCCCAAATCAGGAGCGAATATAAAGTGACCCGGGCGCGTCCGCCACATTGGACCCAATAGCCCGATCACACTACAAATTGCACCAAATCCACTCTGATTGAAAGGTTAGCTTTGCTAAAAAAAATTGAAATCCACTTCGGACCTACCTATTTCATTTGCTCCTATCCTCTCTTCTTCCTCCTCGGTGTCAGTCTTCTCATAGCTCCGTCGTCACCCTTGCTCCGCCATTGTTCTAAGTTGTTGCGCCGAC
Organism: Triticum dicoccoides; assembly: GCF_002162155.2. NCBI lineage: Eukaryota > Viridiplantae > Streptophyta > Magnoliopsida > Poales > Poaceae > Triticum > Triticum dicoccoides. Next base: position 706,365,255 of record NC_041386.1, on the reverse strand, counting down.
ATCACATGCACTACAATCGTCCTATCCGTGCTCACCTCCATGGTCATCATTGCCGCCCCGGATGCCACCGCAGTATGTCCGGTAACTCGGGTGGCACCATGCCCTCTATGTGTTCAACACATTGTCCGGCCAATGTATTTTTATTTATTCATAGGAAAAACTTTGCATTCCGATGCTTCATCAGACAAGGTGTATGAACTCATGAATCTTGATACAATGGTCGAAATTGAGTTCTACAATTTGTTGGATTCGGACGAAGCAGCCGATATGATCATGCTCATGAGCATGCAAGAGGAAATTGATCGGCATGTGGAGTATATTCTCAATTTTAATGGCTCAATCAAAGGGAGAAGAGTTATTGATCGGGATAGGGTCTCCAGAGCACGGCTACTCTACAAGGACTACTTTGATCTGGACCCAACTTTTTTCGACGATCCATGGTTTTCCTCGCCGTTTACGTATGTGCAAACCGTTTTTCTTGCGCGTGGTGGAAGGCGTGAAGGAACATGATGACTACTTCAACCTCACAAGGGATTATTGCGGCCAAGTTTCATTTTATGCTAAGCAGAAATGCACGACCGCTATGATGATGATTGCACTTGGTACGGCCGTCGATATCATTGGTGAGATAACCCGGATGGGGGAGATCACATGCCTTAAGACCACTCTCAGGTTTGCTTGTGCCATGGTACGGGTGTTTGGAGCAGAGGCGGATCTACAGGCACTAGTAGAAAAAGGACCTAATGTGAGATACATTAGTGCCGGTTCGATTTTGGCCCGGCACTAATGGTACCATTAGTGCCGGTTCGAACGGCTATGCATTAATGCCGGTTCGTTTTGAACCTTTAGTACCGGTTCATGCCATGAACCGGTACTAAAGGGGTGGTGGCAGGCTGGCGGCAGGTCGGGGCCCGCAATCACCTTTAGTACCGGTTCATGGCACAAACCGGTTAACCTTTAGTACCGGTTCGTGCCACGAACCGGTACTAAAGGGTTTTGACCTATAGTACCGGCTCGTGGCACGAACCGGTACTAAAGGGCAACTTTCAAAC
>NC_041386.1:706361919-706363964 GCF_002162155.2 Triticum dicoccoides | reverse complement strand
GTATCGCCATTTCAGTTTTGAAAAATACAAAAGAAAATGAAAAAAAAATTCAAAAAATAAAATTCTTCGAGATGTAGTTATATTACTACATCTACTAGTTATGAAAATTAAAAAACTAAAATTTGGACATGTTTTGCAAAAAGTGTAGGGAAAATGTAAAACGACTATAACTTTTGCATACGATGTCAGAAAAAACGTATAATATATCAAAAAATTCAGCACGAAAATCCGCATCCGATGGTGACGGCCTATGGCCTCTTTGGAATTTTTTAGAATCCTCACATTCCAAAAGGAGAAAAAGATATGCTCAAATTTAAGTTTTTTATAATTTTGGTTAAATCTGGTCAAACTATGGTCAAACTACTTATTCAAGAAGTATTAGTGTTACTACATACTTATTCAAGAATATTAGTGTTACTAAATAATTATTTCAATTTTTTGAATTTTGGTCAAATCTGGTCAAACTATGGTCAAACTTATTCAAGAAATATTAGTGTTACTAAATAATTACTATTTTTTAGAATAATAGTTTCAAACTCAAACGGTGAAATGTGTGACCTAATGCTCAAGCTAAACTGCTGAGGGTTAATAGGATTTACAGCTTACATTTGTCAGGAAAACAACAAGTGCAGACTTGGAAAGTAGGGGGAATAGAACTCCGAAGTTAAGCGTGCTCAGGCTAGGGGAGTGAGAGGATGGGTGACCGGTTGGGAAGTTAGATGATTTGGAATGAGTGATCCACACTTGAGTAGTTAAGAGGGGCGATTAGAGACTAAATGGGAAGAACCTTTGCGTGAACCTGCTAGGCTTGGGCATGTATACCGGAGGCAGATCACCGGAGGAAGCCCGCCATGCGTACCGGTGATCACGGTTCATTGATATTCCTGGTATAGTAGATGCTATCACACATACAGTCATACTCAATTCGATGGAATTGTTTGATCTTAAAGGGGATCTTCCTATAGTTATTCTCTCTTCCCAAAAGATATCTCAAGTCGCTTCCAACGTTTTGATGAGTAATGGAGGGTATTTTCAACAAGATAACTATGGACGACCATGTACTTGCTATGGTCAATGATTTACACGTAATCTTTGGAAAGGGTCCCGGCGGACTAGCTGTTCCGAGTGACGCTGGGGGACACGCACCCATGCGGAAGAAGAAATCTATATTTTGGGACCTACCCTACTGGAAAGACCTAGAGGTCCGCTCTTCGATCGACGTGATGCACGTGACGAAGAACCTTTGCGTGAACCTGCTAGGCTTCTTGGGCGTGTATGGGAAGACCAAAGATACAGCCGAGGCACGGGAGGACCTGCAACGTTTGCACGAAAAAGACGGCATGCCTCCAAAGCAGTATGAAGGTCCTGCCAGCTATGCTCTTACCAAAGAAGAGAAGGAAATCTTCTTTGAATGCCTGCTTAGTATGAAGGTCCCGACTGGCTTCTCGTCGAATATAAAAGGAATAATAAATATGTCAGAGAAAAAGTTTCAGAACCTAAAGTATCATGACTGCCACGTGATTATGACGCAACTGCTTCCGGTTGCATTGAGGGGGCTTCTACTAGAAAACGTCCGATTAGCCATTGTGAAGCTATGTGCATTCCTCAATGTAATCTCTCAAAAGGTGATCGATCCAGAAATCATACCAAGGCTAAGGAGTGATGTGCACTACTGGAATCAGCTACTTTGCCATCTGCCAGCTCTTTGCCGTTAGCTAGCAGACGACAAAGAAGCTCTTTGCCATCAGCTACCCGAAAGCAGACGGCAAAGAACTGGCTGATGGCAAAGAAAGCCTTTGCCATCAGCCTGTTCTTTGCCGTCCGCTAGCTGACAGCAAAGAATCTTTGCCGTCCGCTAGCAGACGGCAAAGAGGGAGGGGGGGGCACTGAGGAGCTGGTTAAAAAAATACTTAACGTCCCCCCGCTTTGCCGTCCGCAGCAGACGGCAAATATGAACAAAATCGGACGACAAAGGAGGGCAGACGGCAAAGGCTACCCTAACTAACCTAACTAACGGCCGAGCCCCCTCCCCCTCCCGTTACTCA
>NC_041386.1:706333606-706360994 GCF_002162155.2 Triticum dicoccoides | reverse complement strand
CCTGACCCCGACACCCCGACCCCGACACCACACCCCGACACACAGACCACGACACCACACCCCGACACCCCAACCCCGACACGACACCCTGACCCCGAAACAGCACCCCGACACTGACATGACACCCCGACCCCCTAAACCTCCTGAAAAGGTGCTCTTTGGCCTTCCAGGGGCCGACGGGGTTATATATTTGTGAATTATTAGTTAGGTCATATATTTTTCGATTTTGTTATGAAAAACATCATATATAATTGTGTTGATCGGGTAGATTTAAATGTGCAGTTGTTTCATCGCTGCGAGGTTTGGTGTTCGACGACCTCGCCGTGCGTTTGACGAGCTCTGCCCCTTCATTCGTGGGTGAGCACAAATGACATGTCCGTCTCCCCCATTAATTATTTGCACAAATGACATGAAATTTGGTAGCTAGCTATATATGTGTCTTGAATCATCAGTATGCGTAACCAATATGTGTCTCCCGTTCAAAAGCGTCATAGTTATAAATATGCATGCATTTGCATATTTATAACCTTGATTCTTTCGAATTGTCCAACGCTATACATGGACAGCCCGAGTATGTGTAGATTGGGTTCGTTTTCCCATATGCTTTGCTACGGATCCGACGCATAAATTTCGTCAGTGCCTCCCCTGTTGTTCTCCGGGTACACATCCTCTCTGTTTATTGCAGAGACGTGTATCAGGAGAACAGCGGGGAGATGCTGCCGAAATTTTGCGTCGGATCCGGAGCATAGCTTGGGAAAATGAACCCAATCTACACATACTCGGGTGGGATTAGGACCTATCATTACCTATTAGAGTGTAGGTTGCATGGACGTAATAAAATTGACAAAGTAGATCAACTGATGAATATATACATGGTGAATTATATATATAATTGTTGTGTGTCCAGTAGCTCTGAAAGTCAAGATGAGTGATCGTGCGTGGATGTATACCGGTCACACTGGTCAGAACAAATGGAGCGCTAAATGGTTCACAAAAACCAAGGGGTTTGTGCAAGCCGCATTTGCAAATGGCCAGAGGAAAACTTGGTGCCCCTGTTTCCGATGCGGCAATTGGGAAAAGAGGACAGATGCTGAAATGGGTAAACACCTGTAGAAGATTGGTTTTACGCCCGATTATACGGTGTGGACATTTCATGGTGAGTCTGCCCAACGTGACCGAGCTGAGGTGGATCATCGTCGCACCGACGAGCATGGTACCGGGATGGAAAACATGGTGCAAGACTATGATGATGCTCGGGATTCGGACGAGGAGATGGAGGAATCTGCAAAGGCCTTCAATGAAATGTTGGAGTCTTCAAAACGTCCGCTCCACGAGCACACTGAGCTTTGTCAGTTGGATGCCATCTCACAAGTAATGGCTTTGAAGGCTCAGTTCAACTTGGGCAGAGAATGCTATGACGCAATTATGACAGTTATTGGACGCTTTCTACCCAAAGGCCATGTAATGCCTGCAAACCTGTACCAGTCGGACAAAATCCTCCGTGCACTGAAGATGCCCTATGAGAAGATATATGCCTGTGAGAAAGGATGTGCCTTATTTAGGCTTGACTATGCGGACTTGAACTATTGTCCCATTTGCAAGTGTTCCAGGTATATTGTGGTAGACAACAGTATGAGTGAGAAGACACAGACCAAAATCCCTGTTAGTGTTCTTCGGTATATGCCAATTGTACCAAGACTTCAACGTCTTTTCATGGTCGAAGAGACGGCCAGACAGATGACATGGCACAAAACAGGCAAAATAACCGAACTAGATGCATATGGTAATCTGATGATGGTACACACATCGGATGGTGTTGCGTGGAAAAAGTTTGATGAATTACATGCTGACAAAGTGGCAGATCCGAGGCATCCTCGAGTCGGCATCAGCACCGATGGGTTCAGTGTGTTTGGTATGACGGCAGCCCAATACAGTTGTTGGCCCGTATTTGTCTTTCCACTCAATCTCCCTCCCCGGACAGATTATGGAAAGAAAGAACATTTTCCTGACGTTGATAATTCTAGGGCCCAACTATCGGGGGAAAATATGAATGTGTACATGCAGCCGCTTAAGGACGAATTGCAAGAAGCCAAGGATGTGCGTAATGCAACAATCCTTTCATATTAAACTTGTAGGCTAATTCAGAGTCTATGGACGCCGAATTGAGACAAGTCGCTAATGGTTTTGACTATAAGGTCCGTTCATTTGACAAATACGACATCAAAGGGTATCATTTTCGTACCTATGGCAAAGAGCTATCTATGGCCGACCGAAAGTCTACAAATTGTTGTGTATCTGCTATCGGCGAAGGAGGTACCGAGTATTATGGGAGAGTTGAAGCAATTTATGAACTTCTATTCTATGGTGAAAACCCACCGAATGTCGTAGTCTTCAAATGTTATTGGTTTCAGCCGAAGGAGACTAGAAGGACTCATGAACATATAGGGCTAGTTGAAATGAACCAAAGCACCCATTTAGATGTTCCTGATGTCTATATTATGGCTCAACAGGCGACCCAAGTATTCTATCTACCCTGGGCCTGCCAAACTAATCCAAATCTGAAAGGTTGGGATGTCGTTTATGAAGTGCCGCCACGTGCTAGACTATCTCCCCCAAAGGAAGATGATTATGAACCTCACATTAACCCAGACACATATGAAGGAGAATTCTTCCAAGAGACACGTCTTTCCAAAAAGCGTTTCAAGAACCGGTATACTTCACCCCAAAACATTGAAGTAGACAGCGACAGTGAATCCCACATCACCCCAGAGGAGGAACAAGAAGAGCCGGAACAAGAAGAGGTTACTGCTGCGGACGACCTCTCAATGCTTGACCGATTACGTAAAGGTGGCCTTCCACATGTTGATGCCACTGAACCCTATGAGCCCGTCATTGATTATAGTGATGATGATGATTATGCATTTATTGATGATACTGATCGAGATTATTAGTAGTGTCAGGTATTCAATTTTTTTATGTTGTACTTGATGATGATACACTTAAGTGATATACATATTATTATTCATGTCGGTATTTTTTTGTGTTGTACTCATTTCGTTTACTCTTTGTCATGGCAGGTGTTGAAAGATGGAAGGGGAGCCGACTGAGGCCAAGGACAAACGTGCCCAAATTGAAGGTGTGCCACACCATCAAGGTAGCTCCAGCTTATATCAGTTCGGGCGGAATTGGGTAATGTGGTTTGCTTCATTATTAATGCAATTCATCCATCATGCTAGCTTGAGCCCTTTAATTACTAATTTACTTTGTTTCTCTCTTTCAGGCATGCTACAATAAGACGGATAAGGTGCCAGAGGGGTACGACCTGTATGCCATGGCCCACACTGCCTCTGAAAGATCGTGGATGTCGCCTAGAGGGGGAGGGGGTGAATAGGCGTTTTAAAATAATAACGGTAGAGGCTTGAGCAAATGCGGAATAAACCTAGCGGTTAATTTGTCAAGCACAAAAGCTACAACAACTAGGATCACCTATGTGCACCAACAACTTATGCTAAGCAAGATAAGCAACTATGTGATAGCAAGATATATGACAAAGAACAATATGGCTATCACAAAGTAAAGTGCATAAGGAAAGGGGCTCGGGTAAGAGATAACCGAGGCACGCGGAGACGACGATGTATCCCAAAGTTCACACCCTTGCGGATGCTAATCTCCGTTTGGAGCGGTGTGGAGGCACAATGCTCCCCAAGAAGCCACTAGGGCCACCGTAATCTCCTCATGCCCTCGCACAATGCAAGATGCCGTGATTCCACTAAGGGGCCCTTGAGGGCGGTCACCGAACTCGTACAAATGGCAACCCTTGGGGGCGGTCACCGGACCCGTACACTTTGGCAAGCCTTGAGGGCGGTCACCGGTACCCGTCAAATTTCTCGGGGCGATCTCCACAACCTAATTGGAGACCCCGACGCTTGCCCGGAGCTTTACACCACAATGATTGAGCTCCGAACACCACCAACCGTCTAGGGCGCCCAAGCACCCAAGATGAACAAGCTCAAGGGCACCAAGCACCCAAGAGTAATAAGCTTCTGAACTTGTAACTTCCATGTATCACGTGGAGAACTCAAAGCGATGCACGAAATGCAATGGCAAGGGCATACGGAGTGCCCAAGTCCATCTCTCTCAAATCCCACCGAAGCAACTAATGCTAGGGAGGAAAATGAGAGGAAGAACAAGAAGGAGAACACCAAGAACTCCAAGATCAAGATCCAAGGGGTTCCCCTCACATAGAGGAGAAAGTGATTGGTGGAAATGTGGATCTAGATCTCCTCTCTCTTTTCCCTCAAAAACTAGCAAGAATCCATGGAGGGATTGAGAGTTAGCAAGCTCGAAGAAGGTCAACAATGGGGGAAGAACACGAGCTCAAAGGATTAGGTTCATTGGGGAAGAAGACCCCCTTTTATAGGACCTCCCGAATCCAACCATTATGTGCTTAGGTCGTGCACAAGCGGTACTACCGCTTGGAGGAGCGGTACTACCGCTTAGCATGGTCAAAACAGCCCAACAAGAGAGAAAATACGATTTTTTGGTCGGAAGCGGTACTACCGCTTAGGAGACACGGTAGTACTGCCCTGGAGCGGTACTACCGCTCAGGAGCCGCGGTAGTACCGCTCTCGAGCGGTAGTAAAAAATTACATCCGCTCTAGAGCGGTAGTACCGCTGCAGCCTTTACCAAAACAGCCACAACTTTTGCAAACGGACTCCGAATTCAACGAAACCAAGTTTGTTGGAAAGCTAATGACATGGGCTAACACAATATTGATAGAAATATCAAGAATAAGCAAATGAGAAAAGTCCCATAAGAAAATGGTGAGAACCCTTCATCGGATAAGACCGGTAAAACCTCCAACACCGAAAACATCATAGAAGACGCATGCGAACTCCGTTTTCGATGAACTCAAGCTTGTCATCAAGATGACCATAAGCTCTAAGACTCACAAAGATAATCAAACAAGAACAAAGAAACATGATGCAAGTATGCAATGGTTTGAGCTCTCTACTAACGATACGATCAAGCTACCAACTTGAGAGCCCCCCTTGATAGTACGGCAAACGATCCTATAACTCGGTCTCCCAACTACCACCACGAGACCGGTAAAATAGAAAACCTATCAAGGGCAAACCTTTGCCTTGCACATGGTCCACTTGAGCTAGATGATAACGATCTTGTCCTTCTCAAGATGGACCACCTTTCTTGATTGCGTTGGGTCGATGGAGACTAGATGATTGCTCCCCCATACTCCACTATGGGTGAGCCACTCTTCGGCACATCTTCACAAGTCCATTGACACCACAATGGATGGCAAGATTCAAGCACTTGATCTCTTTGTGATGATCCACTTGAACTTTCACACAACAATCTTGATGACGATCACCACTTGATGTCATCCTTTCCATGGGTTGTATGATATCTTCCTCTTGACGCAAGCCCATGGACACGTACCTAACCACACATAGACTCTCACATAGAATATGGGTTAGTACACAAAGTGCAATGGACAATGCTTACCGTACCATGGGATCACTTGATCCCTCTCGGTACATCCTTTACGCTTTGTGAGTTGATCAAATTGATTCACTCTTGACATAGTCTTGATCAACCTTGAATCTTTCCAACTCTCTTCGTTTGGATGATGTCTTGAAGGTAAACATGAATGATCACACAATCTTCTTCTTCAAGACATGATTGCAATAAGCTCAACACTCACATGACCAATCTTTGGATAATTCCTTAATAGCACCTTGGTCAACCCATAAACTCCTTGAAACCAACACATGGACTTCAAGAAATGCCTATGGAAAAATCCTTCAAATATAACTCAATGCAACCATTAGTCCATAGAGAATGTCATCAATTACCAAAACCACACATGGGGGAACTGCATGTCCTTTCAATCTCCCCCATTTTGGTAATTGATGACAATCACTTTCAAGAGAGTTTATACAAGGAATTATGCATCGCCATGCAATGCAACAACCAATAGTGCATGGGAATGAGATGCAAATGCTAAGGAACAAAACCAAAGCAAGAGGAGACAACTCTCTAAACTTCTCCACAATGCAAATGATAAGGAACAAAACCAAAGTAAGGGAGACAACTCTCTAAACTTCTCCACTCCCCCATTGGCATCGATTGCCAAAATGGGCTAAAAGCTTAGAAGGCCAATATAAAAAGTGTCCCTCCATAAATTGTGTATTTCTCAACAAGAGAGTGGAATGCAATACACATATCCAACGGTAAATACTTGGAGGAAGACAAACTATATTGAGGCCCAAAGATTGCAAAAGGAAGATATGCCACAAAGACATAATAAAGAGAGAAACAAGTAATCAAGCAATCAAGCAATCAAAAGATACCAATTGAAGAAAGCAATCAACGAATATCAATTGAGCCAACTAGACCAATGATCCTACATGCCACATGAATGAATAAATGATATGAGCGAAGGAGTGTTCTAAAGAAACTGGAGAAGCTCCCCATGATTTGTGCACACATAAGAATTTTTCTATTTGAATACAAAGTGCACAAAATAGGATCATAGCTCCCCCAAAATCAATAGAAACTCACATCCAGTGCAAGTGAGCATATAAGAAACAAAGCCTAGCGCTTGCAACGAGCACATGGTTGAGCAACATGTAAAAGAGGCAACTTAAGAATAGGCTCAACCAAAATGATGTGTGTGAGTCATGGCGAAGCACTTGAGAAGACTAAAATTAGGATGAGCATTAAGCATCAACATAGTCTTGAAAGAATGAGGCACACGGTGCAAGGCCTATCATTCCCACACACAACTGGCAAATGGGTTCACAAGCTTACTAATAAGCAAAAGAGAACCTATGCTTGTGACAATCCATGGTGAAGATAGACGAGGGGATGCTCATCAAGACGAGGGATACCAATTAAGATGGCAAAAACCTCGTAAAGATAAGCAAGAGGAAAATAATCTTCACCACACAAGAGTGCAACAAGATGCAACGATAGAGGACACACACTCAAGGCAAAAGCTTTCACGGAGCCACCAAAGAAATAACATAAGAAAGACAAGGTGGACGTGAAAGAAAGGATATCAACTAGAGATGTAATTTCTCTCAAGTGTATAAGGTTCTATGTAGACGAAATCATGATGATATATATATATATATCTACAAAGAAGGATGTACACCCGGAATAGTTACAACACGAAGGAACAAGATATCCACAAGGAAGTCATAAATATACCAATAAGATATTTGCTTGAAAGCATAGCACATGGCTAGATATGGTCTTATTGTATATAAATGAAGTCCAAACACACATCCATCAAAGGCATCACAACTAGCAACAAGAGATCATCGTTGGGATGCTTTGAGAAAGGAAACAAGTATCACAAGATATGAAATTAATATCATGCCAAGATGCAACCTACACAAGGTTGAATGCAAGAGGAGAAAGCATGAATAGATACTTGTTACCGAGATATCATTGGAAGGATGTAGTAGATACCAATTGAAGGTAGATAGTAGTTCATTGATCATCCTAGCTTAACTCCAATAAGCACATGGTGACAACACCTTCCTTGTGAGTGAGCCGAGCATCCAATGCATCTCCAACCGTTCCTACAAGAACAACACAAACTAAACGGTACCCAAACTCATTGGGACCAAATAGTTAGAAAAACCAATACATAGGACAAACTCCACATAAATATGTGCATATAGATATGAAAATGAATTTCATACACATCTCATCCGAATTGAGACTAGGTGGAGTTTCCCATATATATTGAGTCAAAGAAAGAAAGCATGCCAAATGAAATACATGAAGTAAACATGCATGCTCAAGGCTTCCAAAACCCGAAACCAAAAGACAAAGAAATGCCAAGTGAAAAGGATACCAAATGGAGAAATCATCACTTGGAAAATATCATTAAAGATACATCAAGGAATGAGATATCCATTGATACACGCTAAACTAAAGATGTCAAACTCCCAAAGAGAGGATGGTTCCAAAAAAACCAAGCTCTCAACAAAGTTTCATGATGGCACAAAGTACCAAAAAGAAATGGCTTGCCTTCCACCAAAACACACTTGATAAGGATCACAAGAAGAGTGTTCTAAAGAAAATAGGATAGCTCCCCCACGAGTTGTGCATTATATAGGATTTGCATTTGAATACAAAATGCACAAGGTGGGATCACTACTTTCACTATATCTAGAAAACACTAGACAAGAGCAAGAAATAAACAAGATCCACAAGTGGTAGGGAAGACACAGGGAGTTGACAGGAACCTTGGCAAGAGAAAAGAAAAAAAAACAAAAGCCAAAGTAAAGATGATCAACAAATTCTACCACACATAAGTGACTACGAATTGTCAAAAGACAAGAAGTATTTGGAAATAATTCCCGGTGGTAGATAACAAGGACATCCAACATCATCTTCACAACAAACACAAGCAAATTGCAACTTGTAGAGTTAACATGCCACCTAGGAACAAGATAATCTACAATATCAATTCTAGGTGACAATATCTCAAATGTACACATTTTCTAGGCTTGTAATATGCACTTAGCATATTACTCCCCCATAATGTGATACCAATAAGAACTTAACAAGAGGCAATAAGAGGAACAAACAAGAGATAATTAATGGACTATCTAGAATTTGAATTTCTCATGAGAGATATACCACCTAGCGACTAGATAATCTTGTAATATCAATACTAGATGGTATTCCTCATGTACACACATTTATAGGATTGTGAGATGCACAAAGCACATCACTCCCCCAAAATGGGATGTTCCATTAATCTCTCACACGAGCCAACTAGGATACAAACAAGAAGCATAAAGGCTCAACGCACGACACACACGTACATGGTGTGCAAACCAACACCCACATACTTGATTGCTCAAGATAAGCAAGTTGGAATCACAACATATACATACACATGCAAGGAACAAAACCAAAACATGCAAGGTGGCAAGTAACTTTCAATGTAAGCAATTTTAAGTACAAGTTACCGCAAGGAGGCACATTGGATATAAGATATAAACTTGATGATTCAATTGACTTGGCTTGAGACAATAAGAGTGATGAAGTCCCCTTAATTCTTCATAAAGTAGCCAAGTCTCCAATGCCCTCCAACAACACCTATTGATCAAGTTTGAGCTAGTTGGTCCCCAACCAAGTTGGGTCCTAAGAGGTTAGTCACAATAGGCTTGGCTACCCAAATGGTTCTTTGCTTCAAACCACTTTGAGTACCAACAAACTTGGCAACCACATTGCCAACCTTATCCTTCCCAAGAGAATAGACATCATCAATAATAATTGGGTTGGATAAGTTACCACTAGTGCATGAAGAAGCGAGGTGACCTTTCTCACGGCATAGGTAGCAACGTCTACTCTTCACTTTCTTCTCACTTGATTTCTCAACTTGAGAAGCATTAACTTGAGTCTTCTTGGGAAGAGGCCTTTCTTCAACTTGAGGTTGAGCATGTGATTGAACTTGTGCCCTCTTCCCTTGTTGCTTGACACTAATGGCCTTCTTCTTCAATGGGCAAGATCTAACATGATGCCCTTCTACTTTGCACTTGAAGCAAACAATCTTGGCCGAACTCTTGACATGTTCTTGGCCCTTCTTTTTGTTCATCTTGGACTTCTTCTTCTTATTTGGAGTTGAATCCAAGTCCACCTTTGTCATTGGGGGATTTTTGCACACTCAATATATTGTTGAGTGTGGATTTCCCTTCATGACACTTTTCCAAGTCTTTCTTCAAGGAAGTGACTTGGGCCTTGAGCTCTTTGATTTCCTCTACATGGTTAGTCTCAATACAAGTACTAGAGGAAGTATAAGCTTCATCGTTAGAGCAACAAGGCAAGGAAAGCAATTCATCACAAGATGTACCAATATTGTGAGTAGATGAATTACAAGGACTAGCACATGGCAATATACTATTTTGAGTAGAAGTAGTGCTAGTATCCACATGAGGCTCACTAGATGTTACCTTAGCAATCATGGCCTCATGAGCTATCTTTAGCACACTATGGGATACTAGAAGATCATCATGAGAGCTTTTCATGGCTTTCTTCCAATTTCCCATAATTGCAAGATAGCACCTCAAGAAGAGCCCGTAGCTCAACATTCTCCTTCAAAAAGGATGCTTCACAAGTAATAGAATTAGTAGCACAAGCATCATCATTAATAACAAGAGGAGAAGGCAACTTGGCAAGCTCTTTTAAATAAGAAGCTTCAAGTTGGGCATGAGACTCGGTGAGTTTGATGAGCTCACCCTTGATGACCCTTGAGTCATTTTCGAGGTGCTCAAAATCCTCAAGGAGTCTAGCATGAGAAACTTCAAGCTTAGCATTTTTGGTTTTGAAATCGTTGGCCACCTCAAGAGCTCTATCATGAGATTCCCTCACTCTAGATAATTCTAGAGCAAAAGTCTCCTCAAGAGATTCGGAGGTGGTTTGTTCATGTTCAAGAGCTTGAGATAGCTCCGCGATCTCATTTGTGTAATCACGCCCATGAGCTTCCATTTTCTCAATGGTGGCCTCATGCTCCTCTAGATGAGATTCCAACTCCTCAATGTATTTCTTGCCATCAATGGCAATGGACATTATTTCCATGAAGTTGGAACGAGCAATTTTATTTTTATGAAGATCTTTAAAAATCATTTCCCCCTTAGTTTTTAAGGAGGCAACATTATCATTCTCTTCATCATTATCCTCATCATCATTAGCATCAACATCATCATCATCAAGAGACATATTGGGGTACAAAGTAGGAGATACCTTTGACGCCTTAGCCATAAGGCAAAAAGCAATAGATGATGATGTAGGATCCCTTGAGGCACCATTAAACACCACATCTTGTTCCATGGAGTGTTCGGTTTCCTCTACATTGTTAGCACAACAATTCGAGGAAATAGATGCATTTTTATCATGGCAACAAGACATAGCAAGCATATCATCATGAGATTTAGTCAAGCAATTTCCACATGATATGCAAGGAATATCAACACAAGCATGTGAAACATTTGGAGTGCTCGAAGTGTTAAAGCCCAAAGAAGGAGCATTGCAATAATATAGTGATGAAGGATCAACCACAATAAGCATACTATCATCATTGCAATGACCAACACTACTCACCATATCATTACCTTGTGGCAAACCACATGTAGGTGAAGTAGAAGAAGTTGAGAATACTATACGACCAGAGGTGGGGGGAGAACAATCATCCTTACAAATCTTGGACATGCCATATTTATATTGAAGCTTTGTCCACAACTCATGAGCATCCCGGAATGGCATGAGTTCAAATATAACTACATTGCTCAAAGCATCGAAAAGCACATTAGAAGCTTGAGCATTGAGATAAGAGTTTTTCTCATCCTCTAAAGATAATCTTTGGGGATCCTTTGGAGGAGAAAAACCCATATCTACAATTCGCTCTAAATTTGGGTACATGACCCTAAAGAGATTAAGCATGTGAATTACCCAAACATCAAAATTTGTGCCATCGAAACTAAGAGTGTCAGAGAATCCTAATCCCCTAGTTGACATCTTTACTCTCTAGGCGGTTAATCCTAACAAAGAGAGACGAGGCTCTGATACCAACTGAAAGATCATGGATGTCGCCTAGAGGGGGGGGAGGGTGAATAGGTGTTTGAAAATAATTACGGTAGAGGCTTGAACAAATACGGAATAAACCTAGCGGTTAATTTGTCAAGCACAAAACCTACAACAACTAGGCTCACCTATGTGCACCAACAACTTATGCTAAGCAAGATAAGCAACTATGTGATAGCAAGATATATGACAAAGAACAATATGGCTATCACAAAGTAAAGTGCATAAGTAAAGGGGCTCGGGTAAGAGATAACCGAGGCATGCGGAGACGACGATGTATCCCGAAGTTCACACCCTTGCGGATGCTAATCTCCATTTGGAGCGGTGTGGAGGCACAATGCTCCCCAAGAAGCCACTAGGGCCACCGTAATCTCCTCACGCCCTCGCACAATGCAAGATGCCGTGATTCCACTAAGGGACCCTTAAGGGCGGTCACCGAACCCGTACAAATGGCAACCCTTGGGGGCGGTCACCGGACCCGTACACTTTGGCAACCCTTGGGGGCGGTCACCGGTACTCGTCAAATTGCTCGGAGCGATCTCCACAACCTAATTGGAGACCCCAACGCTTGCCCGGAGCTTTACACCACAATGATTGAGCTCCGAACACCACCAATCGTCTAGGGCGCCCAAGCACCCAAGACGAACAAGCTCAAGGGCACTAAGCACCGAAGAGTAATAAGCGTCTCAACTTGTAACTTCCACGTATCACGTGGAGAACTCAAACCGATGCACCAAATGCAATGGCAAGGGCACACAGAGTGCCCAAGTCCTTCTCTCTCAAATCCCACTAAAGCAACTAATGCTAGGGAGGATAATGAGAGGAAGAACAAGAAGGAGAACACCAAGAACTCCAAGATCAAGATCCAAGGGGTTCCCCTCACAAAGAGGAGAAAGTGATTGGTGGAAATGTGGATCTAGATCTCCTCTCTCTTTTCCCTCAAAAACTAGCAAGAATCCATGGAGGGATTGAGAGTTAGCAAGCTCGAAGAAGGTCAACAATGGGGGAAGAACACGAGCTCAAAGGATTAGGTTCATTGGGGAAGAAGACCCCCTTTTATAGGACCTCCCGAATCCAACCGTTATGTGCTCAGGTCGTGTACAAGCGGTTTTACCACTTGGAGGAGCGGTACTACCGCTTAGCACGGTCAAAACAGCCCAACGAGAGAGAAAATACGAGTTTTTGGTCCGGAGCGGTACTACCGCTTAGGAGACACGGTAGTACTGCCCTGGAGCGGTACTACCTCTCAGGAGCCGCGGTAGTACCGCTCGCGAGCAGTAGTAAAAAATTACATCCGCTCTAGAGCGGTAGTACCGCTGCAGCCTTTACCAAAATAGCCACAACTTTTGCAAACGGACTCCGAATTCAACGAAACCAAGTGAGGGAGTCCCGGACTAGGGGGTGTCCGGATAGCCGAACTACCATCATCGGTCGGACTCCAAGACTATGAAGATACAAGATTGAAGACTTCGTCCCATGTCCGGATGGGACTTTCCTTGGCGTGGAAGGCAAGCTTGGCGATACGGATATGTAGATCTCCTACCTTTGTAACCGACTCTGTGTAACCCTAGCCCTCTCCGGTGTCTATATAAACCGGATGGCCTTAGTCCATAGGACGAACAACAATCATACCATAGGCTAGCTTCTAGGGTTTAGCCTCCTTGATCTCGTGGTAGATCTACTCTTGTAACCCACATCATCAATATTAATCAAGCAGGACGTAGGGTTTTACCTCCATCAAGAGGGCCCGAACCTGGGTAAAAACATCGTGTCCCTCGTCTCCTGTTACCATCCGCCTAGACGCACAGTTCGGGACCCCCTACCCGAGATCCACCGGTTTTGACACCGACATTGGTGCTTTCATTGAGAGTTCCTCTGTGCCGTCGCGATCAGGAAGGATGCCTTCTCCCGTCTTTAAAGACGGCACCGTCGTCAAGAGAGCTTTGGCCGCCGGCCAAACTGTCCGGCTAGGTGGTTTTCTTATGACCGCCTGTTCGGCCACCGCTCCGACGATGACCTCTCAGGTCATCAAAAGCGATCTTCACGTCAGCCCGGAATTCGCCGAGCAGTTAGATCCGATTGAGCTCTCCTCTGTAAACGAGCTCTTGGATCGCATCGCCGCCCTGGGAGTCGCTACAGACTACGATCAAATTGGGCTTAAACCCGATCTGAGAGAGGTTAACTCTCCTCAGGCCACCCACCACGTTGTCGTGGTAGAGGAACAATGCGGCAACCCTTCTTCTACGTTGAAAACCAACTATGTCCGGATTCCCAATCCCTCCAAGCCAGATTCCCGCGTAGGGATGGACGCTAATCAAATACTGAACTTAGAGTCAGGCATCGGACTAGATTCGTTGGAAAGCATCCAGCAAGTCAAGCTTCCAAATCCGGAAACTTCTTGGCCTTTGAGCCTCAGATCGGGCGGGGTTCTGAACTTGATTCCACCCGCCCACCCAAACATAAGCGATCTATCTCGAATAAGGCAAGAGCCCGATGAAACAGTACATCATTACTGGGCCAGATTCCTCCTGGTTATGAACAGGATAAAGGACTGCTGCGAAGAAAGCGTGATTTCAATTTTCTGCAACAATTGCACGGACAAGGGAATCATGAACGCCATAAGTTGTCATGAAGTTACACGCTTCATCGACCTAGCGACTATCGTACAAAAATACTGTGCGGTAGAGAGTGCCAGGAACACCGAAACTAGGTTTTGGGACAGTCCGGCCTTGACCACAACCCTAGTCCGAAGTAAAAGGGTGCGCCATACTCAAGCACCTGGGTTAAAAACCAAAAAGCAAAGACCCCCTAAAGGGCATGGAACCGTACTGGAGGGCTGGCTCAACGGACCCTGCAAAATCCACAGTACGGAGGGCGCCACTCCAACACACAGCCTTCGAGCATGTTGGATACTACGGCAGGTGGCCAAAAGTGGCGAAGGCTTTTTAGCCCCGGGAAAACAGCCCAGCAGTACCGGTACGGTATTAACAGTCTTCGAGACTTTCGCATCAAATAAATGCGAAAACGAACAATCCGCGGCCTCGCCGAAGTCTACCAAGTAGCAACAGCAAATCCATGGAGTGACACGGCTATCACCTTCAACGCCAGCGACGAACCAAAATTCCGAACAGCTAGAGCACCAGCCGCATTAGTCCTCAGTCCGATAGTGGACGACTTTTGCCTTACCAAGGTACTCATGGATGGCGGCAGCGGATTAAACCTCATCTAAGAGGAAACCCTTCAAAAAATGGATATTGACTGGAGCCGCATCGAGCGAAGCAGCACAACCTTTAGAGGGATAATCCCTAGTCGAGAAGTACGCTGCACAGGAAAAATCACACTAGACGTAGTGTTCGGCTCACCGGACAATTACAGGTCCGAGGAGGTCACGTTCCAAGTGGCCCCATTCGGCAGCGGATATCACGCTTTGTTAGGGCGAGAGGCATTCACAATCTTCCAAGCTATACCCCACTACGGGTACATGAAGCTCAAAATGCCCGGACCCAATGGGATAATCACTCTTGCCAGTGATCCAGATACAGCACTCTGCGCTGAAAATAAGACAGCCGCACTGGCCCTAGAGGCATTGTCCGAAGCCCTAGCGGCAGAGGAACTAACTATGCTGCGCTCCATGGTGGATAGGGACGATGTGATACTCGATAAGAGGTCCAAGTCCACCTCTTTTAAACCAGCAGATGAAATAGTCAAATTTCAGGTCCATCCAACGGACCCCACAAAGACGGCCTCCATCGGGGCACAATTAAGTCCTGATGTCGAAGCCGCACTACGAGAATTCCTTCGGGAAAATTGGGACATTTTTGCCTGGCACCCTTCAGACATGCCAAGAATCCCACGCAGGCTAGCAGAGCACAACCTAAACATCCTAAAAGGATTCAAGCCGGTTAAACAAGCTCTTCGGCGATTTTCCGAACCCAAAAGACAGGCAATGGGAGAAGAGCTAGCCAAACTCTTAGAAGCCGGATTCATCAGAGATATAAAACATCCGGACTGGCTAGCCAATCTAGTAATGGCACCAAAAAAGGACAAATCCTGGCGCCTCTGCGTCGATTTTAAAGACCTTAACAAGGCCTGTCCAAAGGACCCTTTCCCCCTCCCTCGCATTGACCAAATCATCGATGCTACCGCAGGGCACGGTTCATTGTGCTTCCTCGATGCATACTCCAGATACCATCAAATCAAGATGGCAGAGAAAGACCAGGCCGCAACGGCATTCGTTACTCCATATGGGTCATTCTGCTTCAACACAATGCCCTTCGGACTCAAAAACGCCGGCGCAACATATCAGCGCATGATTCAAACATGTCTGGCTACCCTGATAGGCAAAACAGTAGAGGCATACGTAGACGATGTGGTCGTCAAGACCAAACACGTCGAAACTCTAGTAGAAGACTTGAGGGTGACATTTGACAACCTCCGAGCATATGACATTAAGCTCAATCCAGAAAAATGAGTCTTCGGCGCACCAGCCGGAAAGCTCTTGGGCTTCATCGTATCCGGTAGACGAATTGAAGCAAACCCGACCAAAATCCGAGCTCTGTCACAATTGGATATTCCAAAAGGCCTCAAGCAAATACAAAAACTAACCGGACGCGTAGCGGCCTTAAGTCGCTTCATCTCCCGTTTGGGAGAAAAGGCTCTGCCCCTCTACCGCCTCCTCCGGCGCACCGAACATTTCGAATGGACGGATGCTGCCACAGTCGGACTCGAAGAAATAAAGGCCATACTGGCAACAAATCCGGTCCTGGCCGCGCCCAACCTGGGCGAACCTATGTTATTATATATCGCAGCAACACATCAAGTTGTCAGCGCGGTACTCATCGTCGAGCGAGAGACAGAAGGGCACATATTCCCTCTTCAAAAACCAGTGTACTACGTATCCAGTGTTCTAACTCCATGCAAGTCCCGATACCCACATTATCAAAAGATAGCATATGTGGTGTTCATGGCATCCTAGAAGCTGCGACACTACTTTCAAGAGTGTTCCATAACGGTGGCCTCTGAAGTACCTCTCAACGATATTATAAACAATCGCGACGCAACGGGCAGGATCGCAAAATGGGCTATTGAGCTCTTACCATTTGACATAACCTATAAACCACGGCGAGCTATAAAGTCGCAGGTTCTGGCCGACTTCGTCGCTGAATGGACCAAAGCCGAACTCCCTAAAGAGTACGACGCATACTCCAATTGGATCATGCATTTCGACGGATCCAAAATGTTGGCTGGCTTGGGGGCTGGCGTCGTCCTGACGTCCCCAACTGGAGACACAATCCAATACGTACTTCAAATAATGTACATGGACTCCAATAACGCAGCCGAATACGAGGCCCTTCTACATGGCCTCCGGATGGCAATCTCCATGGGCATTCAAGCCTAGAGGTGCGCGGGGATTCAAACCTCGCAATATCCCAAGTAAATGGAGACTTTGATGCCAAAGATCCAAAAATGGCAGCTTACCGCAACACTGTCCTAAAAATGTCAGCTCGGTTCGAAGGACTCGAATTCCACCATGTAGCCCGAGATAATAACCAGGCAGCAGACGTGTTAGCACGCATCGGCGCGAAACGAGACACCGTCCCTCCAAACATCTTCCTGGAACGGCTCTTCAAGCCATCCGTGTTATGGAAAGAGGAGTCCGGAAATAACAATCCGGAGCCAGCTGCATCACCGAACTCAGACCATTCTGACACAATCAGCGGCTCAGCCAACGAAATAACACCTTCAGCTCACGAAATAATGGCAATAATTGCCCCGTGGACAGAACCATTCCTAGCCTACTTAATTCGGCAGGAACTTCCCGAAGACCAAAATGAGGCCCGCTGCATAGTTCACCGATCTAAAGCCTACAAGGTCCATGAGGGAGAACTTTATAAGAAAAGCACAACCGGAGTCCTTCAAAGGTGTATCTCCGAAGAGGAGGGGCGGAATCTCCTGGCTAAAATTCATGCCGGACTCGGCGGGCACCACGCTGCAGCCCGGGCACTCGTAGGCAAGGCCTTCCGTACAGGATTTTATTGGCCGACAGCCCGGGCAGATGCTCAGGACTTAGTCCAACGATGCGTCGGTTGCCATCTCTTTGCTAATCAGAGCCACATGCCACCCACCGCCCTCAAAACTATACCCATTACCTGGCCGTTCACGATCTGGGGGCTTGACATGGTTGGACCCCTTAAAGGGGGAACCCACAAGCACAAATACTTATTGGTCATGGTGGACAAATTCACCAAATGGATTGAGGCCAAGCCGGTTAAAACGGCAGAATCCGGACCGGTGATAGACTTCCTATCCGGGGTAGTACACCGTTTTGGCGTCCCCCCACAGCATCATCACTGATAACGACACGAACTTCACTGCCGACGAGGTTAAACTCTGGTGCAAAAACATGGGCATCAAGCTCGATTACGCTTCAGTCTATCACCCCCAAACTAACGGTCAAGTCGAGCGAGCAAATGGTCTAATCATGAGCGGCATCAAACCCAGACTAGTGCGGTCCCTTAAGGAATCTAACACGCACTGGGTAGAGGATCTCGACTCCGTACTCTGGGGGCTGTGGACCACGCCAAACCGAACTACTGGATTCACACCATTTTTCATGGTGTATGGCGCAGAGGCAGTTCTGCCTTGCGATATAATTCATGACTCACCTCGTGTGCGCATGTACGAAGAAAGAGAAGCCGAGTTGGATCGGCAGGACAGTTTGGATGCTTTAGAGGAGGAGCGGGACATGGCAAAGGCTCGTTCCGCATTCTATCAGCAGCAGGCTCGAAGATATCAAAGCAGAGAAGTACGGGCCAAACCTTACAATGTCGGCGAACTCGTTCTACGCCTGCCGGACAAGAAAAAGGACAAACTTAAGCCCAAGTGGGAAGGTCCCTTCATCATCGACCAAGTCCTGACCGGCGGAGCATACCGTCTACGTAAAGCATCTGACAACCGACTCGAGCCAAACCCATGGAACGTAGCCCGTCTCCGAAGATTCTACGCCTAAACACCGGACTCAGAGTTTGTCTCACTCCCCCGTCCACCTTTTTATATTTTTTACTTTCTCTTGTCCCCCTCCTTCTTCCCACTTTTTTAATACCTTTTATAGGCTGATTTGCGCATTGTTCGCACACACTTGATGTGCTCCTAGCACTCATTATACCTGGGGGCTTCTTTACCAGAAGCTTATTAATATGGGCTTCACGCCCAATACATGTGTCATACTTCCGCATGTACCTTTTATTCACCATTATATGCATCGATATGACTTAAGTTTTGGCCAAGCTGGGTTGCCTGGCTCCTGTGCTTACCCCTACATTCCCGATTGTTCGGCTAGGAGGTAAAGGGAGCACCTCTGCGATTGTTACTGCCGGGTCAGCCGGATGTGTACCTCAGACTGGGTGAAGCCGAAAGCTAGCGTTCTTAAGAGAATATTCGGTCGGTGACTTGAAAGATGATTTATTACTTACTTATTTATAAGCCCCCAGATGCTTTTTCTGCTATTTTTGCAGTCCGGCATTGCACCTTAGGGCATGCCTCCCAGGGAAAGGAACCCTTAACGGAACTATTCTCCCTGGAAGATGTTTCTTACTAACCATGTAATATAACATAACTAGTTGGGCACTTGTCTGATAAAGCAATTATGACCCCGACGCCTTGTCTCCATGCATGCCCCGGTTCTTTTATAACCGTAGGGGTATTCGGACACACTCCAGACTGTTGGGTCCCGAGGTTGAAGCGAAACGGTCTGCAAAGACAAACGATCTACAATCCGGCTAGAAGGCATCTTACATGTCATTTCAAATTACATCGTCAAACCGACTGATTGTACTCCTAATCAATCCCATCTAACAGGCTGTCTAATTTACAGTCCTGTTGGGAATATTTCACGGCCAGTTCTACTTGGCCATACATCAAGCTCACAGGGATTTCCTTCCCATCAGGCCCCGCAGGTCCGACCTCGGCCATGTGGTTTGGGTCAGCCTTCGGGTAGCGCGTCTTCACCATAGCCCAGGCCTCCCTGGCGCCCTGACGGCAGGCCGATATCTTCCACAAACGGAGGCGTCGCCGTGCTCCCTGGAGCTTCTCAGCAAGCGCACCAAGGCCCTCGGGTAGGGAGACGGATGGCCATAAAGCCTGAATGACGCCACTCATCGCCTGCCGAACACGTTCGAACAATTGCACCAGCTCAGGAAGTTGGTCACCTGTTGACCCAGGCATTTCCTCCGTAGGGCGACCTGTGAGCACACCTAAAGACATATTTCTGTCAAACGACTTCCTCGCCGAATTCTTCTTTTCAAAGGAATTTGCTCAAGCACTTACTATAAATGCCGCGACGAAGTCGCTAATTCTCCTTCAAGGAGCCAGACAGCTGGGCCCGAACACCTTTCAGCTCTTCTCCTAGCTGGGTGTGGGCATCTTGGAGCTTGTTTCTCTCCTGCTGCACCTTCATAAGCACCCTCTCGCCAGCCTTTAGCTGACGCAGTAGCTGTTGCTTGTCCAGATCTAGTCCGGCACCCTCTGCAATATTATTGTCAGATTCACGGCGCACTTTGTTAATTAATTATCTTTTCAAAGTACGTCTTACCAGCGGGGGTCTCTGTGGCTCCCCCTGTGGCGGCCAGTGCGGCCTCAAGTTGGGCCTTGCACTCTTGGAGCTCCTGGGACAGATGGGTATTCTTCTCCGTAAGATCCTGCATAAAAATTGATCCTTAAATCAGTTATTTTAACCATTTTAAGTCTCGGGGGCTACTGACATATATAACTATTAAAATTACTTACACGTATGTCTTTCACATACTGCTCCGTGGCTCTGGTTAACCCATCTTGAGCGGCACAGAGGTGCGCGTTTCCCGCATCAAAGGCATTTAACGCCTCCGGGGAGAAACACGCGTCACAAAGAACTGTCCGGCGACGCCTGTGATTCATGGCGCTCTCCACCTCAGACCGGGTGGCGGACAGCCTGTCGGCATCCTCCGTCGGAGGAGCGTCCGACTCATGCCTTGTATTCGCCTCCCCTTCCGGGCCATGCGTTGGAGCATGGCTGGCGAAGGCTTGATTGGCAACCTCTCCGGACACTGTCCGGCGAGCGCTCTTTCTGGAAAAGTTATGAGCATTAATATACCTCCTGGGAATCCTTCCCTTAAAAAGT
Source organism: Triticum dicoccoides (assembly GCF_002162155.2). NCBI lineage: Eukaryota > Viridiplantae > Streptophyta > Magnoliopsida > Poales > Poaceae > Triticum > Triticum dicoccoides. The sequence continues at coordinate 706,340,214 of NC_041386.1, read as the reverse complement.
AGCGGTGCTCCGTACCGTTGCGGCGACGTTTCAGTTCGCGTCGCACTCCTCTTCCGCCTGCTGGGCCGGACTGACCCTTGTTGGCCGGTCGCCGCAGGCTCGACTTCCTGCCGTAAAGGCGCTTCCTGTCGAACACCATTGGTGCACGGTGGTCAGAACTAAGCATTAAAGAAGTAACGGCACCAGGACTTCGGTCGTACTCACCGGGGAATCCGGACACAAACCGGGGTAGTCAGCCATAATGGCGACTAAAGCATTATCTATGCTGAGCTGGTGGTACACCCCATCAATCAGTTCCACCGCTAAGTCCGCATCCTCTTCGGAGGCCGGATCAAGGGACCTTTCTGGGTCTTCGGGTTGTGGGGCTGGGCTTTTTATGCCCTCCACATCCCGACGCAGTTCCTGTGTCAAAATCATACAATAAGACAATTGCCTTTAAAGGCACGGTTCAGATATGCATGCGACCGCTTACCCAGCTCCGAGGGTTGTTCATGGAAAATCCGTTCAGAGGATTCATGCGGAGGAAGTCCTCCTTCTCCCCCTTGTACAAGCCGGACAGGATCTTCACCAGATCGCCGGCCGAGCCAGGTCCCTTGCGGCCGTGATGGGTGGCGTCGTCGTCTCCATTGAAGTCCCACATGGGGTGGCCCCTATATTGGAGCGGCTGCACCCCACGCATAATGCACGTGGCCATGACTCCGACCATGGTTAATCCGGAATGGGCTAGCAGCCGTATCCGGCCCATCAAGTAATGGACGCTACTATCATCTTCTCATCGAGGGCTCCGTGGGCGCCAACTTAGGCGTTTCTTCAGGGGAGCGTTGCTGAACTCCGGAAGGCCGATCCGGACTGGATCCGGCAGCAGAGCGTCCTCCATATAAAACCACTCCGAAGGCCAATCTTCGGACGTCTTCTTCGCGGTCCCGAACAGGTATCCAGTCCCGGCGATGCGCCATATTTTGGCTCCGCCCACTTGATATATCGACCCCTCATGAGAGCGGGGTACGAGGCAAAACAGCCTCTTCCACAGCGCAAAATGGGGCTCAATGCCCAAGAACAGCTCACACAGAGCTACGAAGCCCGCGATGTGCAAAATGGAGGCAGGTGTAAGGTGATGAAGCTGGAGACCGTAGAACTCCAGGAGCCCCCGGAGAAACGGATGTATAGGAAATCCGAGTCCCCTTATTAAGTAGGAGACGAAGCACACCCGCTCTCCTTTGGAGGGATTGGGGGCGCTCTCCGCCTGCTTCCCACCTTTGTAGGTGGCCAGTCCGGCTCGAACCGGAACCATGAAGGCCGGGGGAAGATATCCCTCTGCTTGGAGCGTCAGTAACTCGCTGTGCGGGACTGAGCATCTCCTCCAATCTCCTGGCTTAGGGCTGGGAGCGCGAGAAGAGGAGCCGCGTCGACTGTCCATGTTGGAATGGGTTTGGTGTCAGATGCGCCTCGATGAGTGCTTGCGGAAGGAGGATGATGTGATTTGGATCTGGATCCTCGCCTCTCTTATAGGCAGCTTATTTGCGCAGCTAGGGGGTAAAACATAAAAATACCCTGGCTTTTCGCATTCGTGCGACGTGTGGAAGAAGACTATTATTGGACGCGGAAGCCAAGGAGCGCAACACTTATGAAGCAACCGGACACTATCCGGCAAACACATGGAGCATGAAGAAGAACCCGCCTTGCAAACGCCGAAGACAACATATGCGCCGGATTCGTCGTTATTGAAGCCTGGTTCGGGGGCTACTGAGGGAGTCCCGGACTAGGGGGTGTCCGGATAGCCGAACTACCATCATCGGTCGGACTCCAAGACTATGAAGATACAAGATTGAAGACTTCGTCCCGTGTCCGGATGGGACTTTCCTTGGCGTGGAAGGCAAGCTTGGCGATACGGATATGTAGATCTCCTACCTTTGTAACCGACTCTGTGTAACCCTAGCCCTCTCTGGTGTCTATATAAACCGGATGGCCTTAGTCCATAGGACGAACAACAATCATACCATAGGCTAGCTTCTAGGGTTTAGCCTCCTTGATCTCGTGGTAGATCTACTCTTGTAACCCACATCATCAATATTAATCAAGCAGGACGTAGGGTTTTACCTCCATCAAGAGGGCCCGAACCTGGGTAAAAACATCGTGTCCCTCGTCTCCTGTTACCATCCGCCTAGATGCACAGTTCGGGACCCCCTACCTGAGATCCACCGGTTTTGACACCGACACCAAGTTTGCTGGAAAGCTAATGACATGGGCTAACACAATATTGATAGAAATATCAAGAATAAGCAAATGAGAAAAGTCCCATAAGAAAATGGTGAGAACCCTTCATCGGATAAGACCGGTAAAACCCCCAACACCGAAAACATCATAGAAGACGCATGCAAACTCCGTTTTCGATGAACTCAAGCTTGTCATCAAGATGACCATAAGCTCTAAGACTCACAAAGATAACCAAACAAGAACCAAGAAACATGATGCAAGGATGCAATGGTTTGAGCTCTCTACTAACGATACAATCAAGGTACCAACTTGAGAGCCCCCCTTGATAGTACGGCAAACGATCCTATAACTCGGTCTCCCAACTACCACCACGAGACCGGTAAAATAGAAAACCTATCAAGGGCAAACCTTTGCCTTGCACATGGTCCACTTGAGCTAGATGATGACGATCTTGTCCTTCTCAAGATGGACCACCTTTCTTGATTGCGTTGGGTCGATGGAGACTAGATGATTGCTCCCCCATACTCCACTATGGGTGAGCCACTCTTCGGCACATCTTCACAAGTCCATTGACACCACAATGGATGGCAAGCTTCAAGCACTTGATCTCTTCGTGATGCTCCACTTGAACTTGCACACAGCAATCTTGATGACGATCACCACTTGATGTCATCCTTTCCATGGGTTGTATGATATCTTCCTCTTGACGCAAGCCCATGGACACGTACCTAACCACACATAGACTCTCACATAGAACATGGGTTAGTACACAAAGTGTAATGGACAATGCTTACCATACCATGGGATCACTTGATCCCTCTCGGTACATCCTTTACGCTTTGTGAGTTGATCAACTTGATTCACTCTTGACTTAGTCTTGATCAACCTTGAATCTTTCCAACTCTCTTCGTTTGGATGATGTTTGAAGGTAAACATGAATGATCACACAATCTTCTTCTTCAAGACATGCTTGCAATAAGCTCAACACTCACATGACCAATCTTTGGATAATTCCTTAATAGCACCTTGGTCAACCCATAAACTCCTTGAAACCAACACATGGACTTCAAGAAATGCCTATGGAAAAATCCTTCAAATATAACTCAATGCAACCATTAGTCCATAGAGAATGTCATCAATTACCAAAACCACACATGGGGGCACCGCATGTCCTTTCATCCTCTTACAAGCAAGTCAAGGGGAAGGCGAGGAAAGGGGAGGAGTTTAACCCGAGCCAGATCCCCTACAATCCAGAGCAGGTGATGATATCTAGTGGCGGGAGGTCCCGTGGCTCCATAGCCATTGATCCAGAGATTGCTCCTGAGACCACGGTGAGTTTAATTTGAAAGGACATTACTTGCTAGTCTTAACATTCGAGTGTCATCATGCTAACGAAACATTGGAAATGATCTTTGGTGCAGCGTTACTCCACACAAGCATCACACGATCCTTCTCCAGCTACTGGCCTGAGCCAGCCCGCTCCCAGACCTCCATGATCAAGGTAAGTTTCTCTAGTTTTTTGCTTAACAAATGCATAAATACCTAGACTTAGCTTTATTTCATCCAATATGCTTACCTTAATGACCTAGAGTTAGCTTCTTTTCCTGCAAAATGACTTAATAAGCTTACCGACCTCCAAAACCAGCCATTTTACCTAAGTTAGCTCTAAAACGATCTATACTTAGCTTTGTTTCCTCCAAAATGACCTAAGTTAGTTATAATATGCTTAGTTAACTAGGTTTGCTCAATAATGACATGTACTTACCTTACTTATGTAAAAAACAGCATAATTAGCTTAGTTAGCTCATAAACGATCCATTTTACCTACATTGGCTCTAAAATGATGCATTTTACCTAAGTTAGCTCATAAACGATCCATTTCACCTAAGTTACCTCACAAACGATGGCGTGCTTCTTCTTCTAGTCTTCTTATTCTAGTCACCTTTTCCTAACTTTCTTATTTGCCATTTTGCAGATTTCATTCACTTCTCGGAAGCTAGCTTGCTATGATGGAGTGCTTGTTTTTTATTTCATTCTCTTCTAGTATTCTTCTAGCTTGCTACGATGGAACTTGCTATCTTGATTAAACTTTACATTGTAATATGTATGTGCAACTTTGCTATCTTGATGGAACTTGCTATGTATGAGTGGATGGAACTATATATGTATGTACGATGAAACTTATGTGCTGTTAAATAGCTCTGTGAAATATATCTATATATCTCATATATATTTGCTGTGAAAATTGTTGGATTTAAAAAAAACAGAAAAAAAGAGCCAATATGCAGGCTCTTTGCCGTCAGCCACCGACGGCAAAGGTCTCTTTGCCATCAGCAGCGGACGGCAAAGAGGCCACGTGGCAGGCAACTGTGCTTCCTGGGAGGCTGACCTATTTGGTCAGTTTGCCAACAGTGGCTGACGGCAAAGAGAAAAAAAAACTTTGCCTACAGCGGCGGATGGCAAAGGCCTTCCGATGTTTGCCGTCAGCGGCCGACGGCGAAGGCTTGCCGTTAACCACCTAACGGAGTAACAGCGCAATTATTGCCGTCAGTATTCTTTGCCGTCGGCAGCTGATGGCAAAGGACCCTTTGCCGTCAGCCGCCCGAAGCGGACGACAATGTAGCTCTTTGCCGTCCCGTACGTTGCCGTCCACTTTTGCCGTCCGCGCGGACGGCAAAGACCTTTGCCGTCCGTCATCCATGCCTTCGCCGTCCGCCGTGGCTGATGGCAAACTAGCTGATTCCTGCAGTGGTGGTGCAATGTCTTGTTAGTTTCGAGCTGGTGTTCCCACCATCCTTCTTCAATATCATGACGCACGTCCTAGTTCATCTAGTTGACGAGATTGTCATTCTGGGCCCCGTATTTCTACACAATATGTACCCCTTTGAGAGGTTCATGGGAGTCCTAAAGAAATATGTCCGTAACCGCGCTAGGCCAGAAGGAAGCATCTCCATGGGCCATCAAACAGAGGATGTCATCGGGTTTTGTGTTGACTTCATTCCTGGCCTTAAGAAGATAGGTCTCCCTCAATCGCGGTATGAGGGGAGACTGACTGGAAAAGGCACGCTTGGAAGGGACTCAATAATATGCAGGGACGGATATTCTTGGTCTCAAGCACGCTACACAGTTCTACAGAACTCTACCTTGGTGACCCTGTATGTCGATGAACACAAGAACAGTCTGCGCTCCAAACACCCGGAGCAGTGCGACGACTGGATTACATGTGAACACATCAGGACTTTCAGCAGTTGGTTGGAAGCACGTCTCAGAGGTGACAACACTGTTTGTGATGAGTTGTACTTGTTGTCCAGGGGACCATCTTCGACTGTTACGATTTGGAAAGGATACGAGATAAATGGGAATACATTTTACACGATTGACTAAGATCAAAAAAGCACCAACCAAAACAACGGTGTCCGCTGTGATGCAACAACCGAGAGGGGAAAGGACACATATTATGATTACATAGTGGACATATGGGAACTTGACTACGGACATGATTTTAAGGTCCCTTTGTTTAAGTGCAAATGGGTCAATCTGTTAGGAGGCGGGGTATAGGTAGACCCATAGTACGGAATGACAACAGTGGATCTGAAAAATCTTGGGTACACTGACGAACCGTTCGTCCTAGCCAATGATGTGGCACAGGTTATCTATGTGAAGGACATGTCTACCAGACCGAGAAAAAGAAAAGATAAGGAAGCGAATACATCATACGACGAGCCAAAGCGCCACATAGTTCTTTCAGGAAAAAGGGACATCGTGGGAGTGGAGGGCAAGACAGACATGTCTGAAGATTATGAAAAGTTTCATGAAATTCCTCCCTTCAAAGTCACGGCTGACCCCAGCATCCTGATAAGCGATGAAGATTATCCATGGTTATGGCGCAATAAGCAAATGACAGAAGCGAAGAAAAAGTGAAGACTTTCGCCCGCAACTATTATGATGATACCATGCCAACTTTGTAACACACGAGTATGATACCATTGTTCGTTTTGTACATGCACATGCTATGTGGGTGAATTTATGATACCATGCCAACTTTCAACTTTTTCATAGTTCATTTGAAATGCTTTAATGTCTTATGGTTCGGCCCTCGTAATAATTAAAAATAGCAACAATAAGTATTTTGTTGTAAGTAGAAACAAAATAAAATAAATAAAGCAAGAAAGAAAACAAAAAAACAAAAAAAGTGTTTTCAAATTCGAAAACTAATGGCACTAAAAGAAAGTTTATAATTTTTCTAAAACTAAAAGCAAAAAGAATTAAAAAATAAAGCAAAAAACAAAAGAAAATAAATAATGCAGAAAACAAAACAAAAAAACAATTAAAAATACCAACAATAAGTATTTTGTTGTAAGTACAAACAAAATAAAATAAATAAAGCAAGAAAG
>NC_041386.1:706306014-706333244 GCF_002162155.2 Triticum dicoccoides | reverse complement strand
AATTAAAAAATAAAGCAAAAAACAAAAGAAAATAAATAATGCAGAAAACGAAACAAAAAAACAATTAAAAATAGCAACAATAAGTATTTTGTTGTAAGTACAAACAAAATAAAATAAATAAAGCAAGAAAGAAAACAAAAAACAAAAAAGTGTTTTCAAATTTGAAAACTAATGGCACTAACAGAAAGTTTATAATTTTTCTAAAACTAAAGGAAAAAAGAATTAAAAAATAAAGCAAAAAACAAAAGAAAATAAATAATGCAGAAAACAAAACAAAAAAAACTGGAAAATAATTAAAAATAGCAACAATAAGTATTTTGTTGTAAGTAGAAACAAAATAAAATAAATAAAGCAAGAAAAAAAACCAAAAAAATGCGTCCTACTGGGCCCCACGGCCTGAATACGACTAGAAATCCAACCATGGGCCAGAATTTAGGCCCGTAGTAGGCCCAGAAGGCCCATCAGGCAAAGGAGTAGCAAATAGGCCCGCAAGCCTACGGTGGAGAGGAGCTCGAGAGGGGTGCGGCAGTGGGGCTTATAAACCACTGCGCGCCCCTCTCAACTAGCGAGGTGGGACTAAACTTTGGCCCCGAGGCTGGCAGCACAGGGTCCTTTGGTACCGGTTCGTGGCACCAACCGGTACCAATGCCCACCCTTTAGTCCCGGTTGGTGCCACCAACCGGGACCAAAGGTCGCCGCTTCCCGCCCTTTGAGCTGCTGAAAAGAGGCCTTTGGTCCCGGTTGGTGGTACCAACCGGGACTAAAGGTGGCATTAGTCCCGGTTGGACTCACGAACCAGGACCAATGCTCTTGCTATATATACAACACTTAGGAAAATTTGACGAACACATCACGAGTTGCCCCCAGCCCGCCCGACGACACCGAGCTCATCGACGCCGCCAAGCTGCCCAGATCGACGTCGTCCGCTGCCCCGACACCGCCCGCCGCCCAGACGCTGCCCCGACGCCGTCGGCGCGCCCTCGCCGATGCCGTCGTCATCGCCCGCGCCCGTCGCCCTACGGCCTGTTTGCAATTTTTTAGAATCCTCAAATTCCAAAAGGAGAAAAAGATATGCTCAAATTTAAGTTTTTTTAATTTTGGTTAAATCTGGTCAAACTACTTATTCAAGAAGTATTAGTGTTACTACATACTTATTCAAGAATATTAGTGTTACTAAATAATTATTTCAATTTTTTGAATTTTGGTCAAATCTGATCAAACTATGGTCAAACTTATTCAAGAAATATTAGTGTTACTAAATAATTACTATTTTTTAGAATAATAGTTTCAAATTCAAACGGTGAAATGTGTGACCTAATGCTCAAGTTAAACTGCTGAGGGTTAATAGGATTTACAGCTTACATTTGTTAGGAAAACAACAAGTGCAGACTTGGAAAGTAGGGGGAATAGAACTCCGAAGTTAAGCGTGCTCAAGCTGGGGGAGTGAGAGGATGGGTGCCCGGTTGGGAAGTTAGATGATTTGGAATGAGTGATCCATACTTGAGTAGTTAAGAGGGGCGATTAGAGACTAAATCATCAAATAATTCAGAAAATCGAAAGTCGAAAAAAAATCAATTTTTTTTCCAAAATTTTCAAAAAATAATTTCAAAAAAATAATACCTTTAGTACTGGTTGGTAACACCAACCTGTACTAATGGTCCCCCATACCACGGCGCGAGCTCACGCCACGTGGTGGGCCTTTAGTGGCGGTTCGTGCCACACCGGTACTAAAGGGGGGGCCTTTAGTCTCCACTCTTTAGTGCCGGTTGCAAAACCGGTACTAAAGGCCCTTACGAACCGTTATTAAAGCTCCATTTTCTACTAGTGAGGGTGGACAGGCATAGGAGTGATGGGCTCGAAATAAATAAATAGAAAAGGCCCATCAAACGAGAGTGCAGCGATTCGGTGTCCGGGCTCATCTACACTCGGCCAGAAAAAAATTCACAAAAAATACTAGAAAAATCAAAAAATTCCAAAGTATTTTTCAATGGTAGACAATTTATTGCATGAGCTTTTCTCCAAATTTTGGCTCATTTGGACATTCGAGTAGATCTCAGCAAAAAAGACAAGTCAGGTGAGAACATTACATGAACAGTAAACTATTTTACACACCCCTAATTCTTCTTTTTTGCCGAGGGTTGCTCAGTTGCTCAAAGGATTTGAAAATTGGGGCCGACCTCACGCATCAAATTGTCTACCATGAAAAAAAAGTTCAATTTTTTTGAATTTCTCTAGTATTTGTTTTGATTTTTTTATTCAACACAGGTGCAAATGAGCCCGGGCTCAGAAAAGGATTTCCGCATCAAACGATGACTATTTTTCCAGTCGTCCCGTCCAGAACGTGCAATCGCATTGTCTCTCGTCCTAGCCTTTCCCCTCTGCGCCGCACTGCTTCCTCGCCGGCAAGTCGCCATCGCTGGACGCCTAATCGGCCAGGATCCGCCCACGGTACGCCGCGCCCGGCCGGTGGAACCATAGTGCCCAGCCGCCCACTCCTAACTCCCCTGCTCACACAGTAGCAGTAGCACCGTAGCAACACTAGTTCTGCCCGTGCCCGGGGTCCGGTGGTGTGCAGGGGTGCAGCTACGACACAGCAGGAGCCAACCCTATTTGAGTCATTCATTTTGGGATTGAGGGAGTAAGATTTAGGAATATCTGATCTATATTTGATAGTGCTGTCTGCCACATACATGAACACATCGGCATAATTTGTTCTGTTCAACTATGACCGATAGAATGTAAGAGGAAAAATAATTATAATTGCTGAAGAACAAAGGATGGGACACATTGCTTCTCCTTTCTAGAAACATGCCATGAAGACCATATCGATACGATTTCTTTTGTGCTATTGCCTATTGGTAAATTATCATTAAGAACAGTAGCATGCCATATGTGTTGTCAATTTTTTAGGTGGGCCATCCTGTTTCAAACTGCTAGATCGGCCAGTGGTTTCGACCAGAGTATTTGAGAGAACCAAATATGTAGGACACAGAAAAGTTGTTGGCCATTGAAGAAGGAAGAGGTTTTTCAGATATGTCCGGATCAATTGATTGCATGCATTGGCAATGTAAGAACTGGCACAAAGGTTTGTGTGCAATGTATTAAGGTCACATTAAAGAGGCAACTATTATACTGGAAGCAATGGCATCACATGACTTATGGATTTGTCATGCTTTCTTTGCAATGGACGGTTCTCACAACGACATTAATGTGCTTCAACGATCTTCCATGTTCAGGAAACTTTGTAGTGGGGGATCGCCATTGTGCAACTACACTATCAACGGCCACAACCACAACATGAGATAATATCTTGCCGATGACATTTATCCTCAGTGGGCGGCATTTCGTGAAGGCCATATATGAACCTCAAGGTAACATACAAAGTCATTTTGCATCAATGCAGGAAGCAGCTATGAAGGATGTGGAGAGGGCCTTTTCGAAGTGCTTCAACCTTGTTGGAGAATTATTCATGGAGATGAAATAATGTGGGAATCAGAGACTTTATGGCAGCTGATGGCATATTGTGTTATTTTGCAAAACATGATTGTCGAGGACGAGGGTGATGGTGTAGCCCAAACCCATGATTTTGGCAAGCCTGGTGAACAAGTCCAAATACCCAAAGATCAAGATGCAAAGCAGGTTATGAACTTTCGGTGGATGCATCTGTATCTTCGAGATCATCAGGGCACGCATAGCTACTCAATGATCTTGTGGAGTATATGCGGACCCACAATGGAAATCAAAGAGCTAATGTTTGAGTTGAGCATTTCAAATAAATTTTATGTAAGAACTATGTATTTCGCTACCAATATTTTTTATTTACGTGCAACATTCGCGTGTATGACAGACGTTTATGGATTTGCTTGTATTTGAGAGTTCGGATTTGAGATGTGTGCAGCCGGGCACTACACATGAGGGGTCGTTCGGCTGCGTCTGCGAGCGTGCTTGGGTGCGTCCGCGGACGTATAGAGGGGGCGGATTTGCCAAGTCAAACTGTAGATGCTCTAATTTTTTATATATTTGTTTATAAAGGGAGTACTATTTTTCTTTCAGTACGCACACTTTTTCTGTATAAAGATACTACATGAACTTGGATCCGCCACTGGTTTGGAACTGCTAGATTTTTAATATATTGGTAAATTATCATTAAGAACAGTAGCATGCCATATGTGTTGTCAATTTTTAAGTGCGACATCTTATTTCAAACTGCTAGATCCGCCACTGGTTTGGAGTAGAGTATATGAGAGAACCAAATGTGCAGGACACAGAAAAGTTGTTGGCCATTGAAGAAGCAAGAGGTTTTTCATATATGCCCAGATGAATTGATTGCATGCATTGGCGATGTAAGAACTGCCACAAAGGTTTGTGTGCAATGTATTAAGGTCACACTAAAGAGGCAACTATTATACTGGAAGCAGTGGCCTCACATGACTTATGAATTTGGCATGCTTTCTTTGTGATGCCCGGTTCTCACGACGACATCAATGTGCTTCAACGATTTCCCATGTTCAGTAGACTTTGTAGTGGGGGATCGCCACTATGCAACTACACTATCAATGGCCACGACCACAAGATGAGATATTATCTTGCCGATGGCATCTATCCTCAGTGGGCGGCATTTTGTGAAGGCCATATACGAACCTCAAGGTAACAAACAAAGCCATTTGGCATGAATACATGAAGCAACTATGAAAGATCTCGTACACATTCCGACGATTGGCCGAGCGAATAAGTCAACTTCAAAGTGGATCTATTGTGCGAAGAGTGCGTTATGAACCGTGGCCGCCTACCTGCTTTGGTTGGTGGGGGCGGCTCCTCCGTTGTGGGTAAACGAGAAACCTGACTCTACGAACCCGAGGAAAGGTTGCACAGCTTCCGTAGGGGCGTTAAGACTGTGGAGAGGGTATTCAGAGTGCTTCAAACTCGTTGGGGAATTATTCATGGAGCTGCAATGATGTGGGTATCAAAGACTTTGTGGTAGTTGATGACATATTGTGTCATTTTGCAAAACATGATTGTCGAGGACGAGGGTGATTCTGTAGGCCAAACCCATGATTTTGGCAAGCCTGGAGAACAAGTCCACATACCCGAAGATCAAGATGCAAACTAGGTCATGAACTTTCTGTAGATGCATCCGTATCTTCGAGATCATCAGGGTACGCGTAGCTAGTCATTGATCTTGTGGAGCATATGCGGACCCACAATGAAAACCAAAGAGCTAATGTTTGAGTTGAGCACTTCAAATAAATTTTATCTAAGAACTATGTATTTTCTCTACCAATATTTGTTATTTACGTGCAACATTGGCGTCTATGATGGACGTGCATGGATTTGCTTGTATTTGAGAGTTCGCATTTGAGATGTGTGGCGCCGGGCACAACATATGAGGGGTCGTTCGGCTGTGTCTACGGGCGTGCTTGGGCGTGTCCGAGGACATGTATAGAGAGTCGTATTTGACAAGTCTGACTGTAGATGCTTTAATTTTTTTATATATTTGTTTATAAAGGGAGTACTATTTTTCTTTCAATACGCACACTTTCTGTGTATAAAGATACTACATGAACTTGGAATTCTTCTAAAAGAAATATCTTGATGAACTCATGTTGAAATGATCCGATTCAATGTTAATACGGAGGAAAGGATGAGTGCAGTTGCAGCTGTCCTGCATGGCTCAAAAACATACATGAATGCACTATATGCCTTTTATTCATACTGCACCCAGTTTCTCTGATCTAGATCGGCTGTCAACCCTTTCATTTAGATAGAAGGCTAAGAGCAACTCTAGCAGACCTCGCAAAACGCCCGGCTCGCAAAAATTCCGGCAAGTATGCGGGCTCGGCCCAATTTTCCGGCAAGAACAAAGCCCGCATACTCGCCCGGCCCGCAAAAAGTTTTGCTGCAGCCCGTAAACCGCACGCCGCGAGCACTATAACTACGGTTCCGCGACCATTTTGAGGGTCCAAACCCTATCACCCCGCCGCCGCGAGCCACCCGACTCCCCTTTCCCCCTCTCCACATTTCTCGCTGCCGGCGACCACCCGCCCCGCCTCCAGCCGCCATGTGGGGCCGAATGTGGAGCTCCGGACGCGGCTCCGGCAGCAGATCCGGCCGTGAGAGGGACCCGGAGCACGAGCGGCGCGTCCGGTCGGACAGCACGAGGAAGCGAGGCGCCCGAAGGTGGACCAACCACGGGATGTCGCCGCCGGTTCAACCGCCGCGAGACGGAGGAGTACGACCGCCGGCGCGCGTCCTTCTCCTTCGCGACATCTTCCTACGCCGGATCCTCCTTGTCCTACGGCGCGGGCTTTCTCCCCGTGAAGAGGGAGTGGTCGGAGGACGAGGAGGAGCCAGAGGAGCCGGCGCCGTTCACCTTCGTCCCGGAGAAGGAGGAGCCCGAGGAGCCCGCTCTGCTCAGCCACCGCGGAGTTGTCGGGCCCGAGGACTACATCGCGGACTTCGACGCTATTGCTGCCGCCATCGCCAAGCGGAGCGTGCGCGAGGAGGCGGAGCGCCGGCGCCACGACGAGAGCTGGAAGCCCTTGAGTGGCGGCAGGCGGTCGCCGCCAACACGAAGGTTGAGGAGTGGCGCCGCATCCGCGCGGAGCAGGCGGTGAAGTACATCGACCTGTGCAGCTCCGGCGAGGAGGATTGAGCATCGCTCGGCCTCCACGGCGTCGTCCATTTTACCGCGACCTCGCCGTCGTCAGATCCGACCCCCTCTACTACTAGTTAACGTAGCTTGTAGTATGATCTATGCTTAATTTGTTGATCATGTAGTATGTATGAACTCTGTAGTATGCGATGTGATGAACTATGTTTGTACAATTTCTCCCGCGAAAGTGTTTTTCAAATTATGTAGGTTTAGATACGGTATCTGATCGGCCGCGGATGTTTTCGACCTGCAAACGCGATATTCGTGAAACCGCAAACACGTTTTGCGGGTCGAATTTTTGCGGGGTCTGCTAGAGTTGCTCTAAGTCTATGCATTAAAATTGTGTAACCCTTGCAAGGCCATCCTTAGAAAACAGAAGAAAAAACTCACCTGCCCTCAAGTCTATCGACGCGTCTTCTTTCTACACTTGGTGGTGGCGCACATAGAGCAAGATCGACGGTGGCACTCGATCTCTGGTAGGCCCCTTTAGTTGTACAAACGAAGCCCGTTAGTTAGCTCAATTTCAAGCATCGATACATAGCCCTCCTACATTAAGGTTTCAGAAACCCACAAAAGGCATAAATCATGGAATTGAAGAGAGCATATGAGTTGGTCAGTTTCCTCTAATATCCGCACTGATGCCATGACAACACAACAATTTTAACTAGATGATGTGTGGTAGATAAAAGCTACATCTCTGATTTCCGAGTAAGCAATCAGAGATCTAAGGGATCGTGCAAACTTCAACTAGAAAATATGAGAGGTTATATAGAGAGCCTAGCACCGAAGGAACATGGCATGGAAATGAAAGCATGCGGTAAGTATGACAGCCAGGTACAAAACTCATGAACACAATTAAGTTTATTTTTTGAGATGTGGAATATACGACTCATTCCTCTCGCACTTCAAATTAGTCAAGGGTAATGTGTGATTCTTGAAGCAAGTGCATCCACGGTTGCAGACGAATAATCTACGTAAACCGCTTGTTAAAAAACAACTCAGAATATGCAACGGTATTACCACTAAAGAACATCAAGTCTTTTTATGGGTACACTGGATTAAGTTAACAACACTTTCTTCATTAGTAATTAAGCTTAAGGATTTTCCTAAGTAGTACATTACAATTAACTTCACATTTTTTTCTCAATTTGTTTCTTTTAGCGAATTCCCAGTTAGTGTCGATATGCTGTGTAGAAATATCTCCGTTTTTTTGTGAACGACAGTGCTGCAGTTGTAGATGTGGTGTAGACTTACAAAACGTATCAACAAGCCATCCTTGACCGTGAATCGCCTGTGCACCGGAGGCGTGAACCCAGCCAGTGGAGAGAACTCTGGCGGCGCGTCGGAGGTGGAGGTGGAGGCAGATGCTGATTCAGGCTGCGGGGCGACCCTGAGGGTGGTTGATGCAGTCCTCTGGGTGCCGCCAGCGGTGGTGGTAGGCATGGTGTGAGAGCGGAGGAGAGGCGGACAGCGAAGCGCCACGGCGACCATGGACCCGCCGCGTGCGGTGCGATGCGAGGGGAGCGGGAGAAGGAGGCTGCCGTTGGCGCGGCATGAGTGGACAAGGAGGGGTGTGGAGTGTAGCTGAGCTGCTCGAACGGGAGAAAGATATCTCTCCATGATCTTCTACTAGCTCACGCCTCAATGGGTAGCTCCTTGTATTGTACTGGTAGTTAGGGATGAAAAACTTTCCGTTTTTCTGGAGGAACAATGGAAACGGAGAGGAAATATGAAAACGGAAACGGAAATTTGCAAAACGGGAGTGAAAATGAAAATGGAATTTTTTATGCAGAATTGGAAACAAAAACGGATCAGTGTTTTCCGGTGGAACATGCATGGAAACGGAACTTTCCGTTTCCGTGAATATGAAATTTCAAAAAAAAAAACAACTCATTATTTTTTGTTTTTCTGTGTATTTCTCTATGATTCAAGGGGTTTTTAAGTTCGCTTCCGTATCCGCTTTGTATTCGCTCCGTGTCCGTTTTCGGTAGTATCTGTTTCCGTATTCATTTCCGGGGTTTTTGTATTCGTTTCCGCTTCTGCAAAAAAATGTGAAAACAAATATAATAACACTCAATTTCGTCCGTTTCCGCTCCGTTTTCATCCCTACTGGTAGTATTATTTTCATTTCTCCAAGTACACATTTTATTAAAAAAATGATATGAACAAAGTTTTTTATTCAAAAAACAAAATATCTCGACGAACTCATATTGAAACGATCCAATTCAATCAATGGGTAGATAAGAAAGGATGAATACATCGTGCGCATCATGCCGACGGTAAATAAGGGGGATTCTGCTGCAAAAAACACAGAGGGAGTATTATATAATGGTGATTCTGCTGCAATCATGCTTGTTTGCCAAATATAATTCATAAATTACGTTATGAAGATACGCAAAATTGGAACTTGTAGCAATCTCATATAACGTAAGAAACAACAGATTTGGTGAAGAATTCTTGCATACCATGTAAGGGAACTGTTTCTTTCCTCCCATCTCCAAAACCTTTCGACGAAATGTTGGCCCCTTTTGAGGACAGGGATAAAATAAAACATCAAGGTCCAAGACTGCTACCATCTCCCTCACCTGAAATTTTACATGGCAAAAACACCAAGGCTGTCCATACATGAAAAATGCCAAGTACAAGATGCAGACTTGGTAAACTAAAACGATATTCACCTTACGACAAAATGGACAGCTGAAAGTTTTAGCCAGAATACACCAACAATTGAAGCAAAGGATAAATCAGAAGCAGAGAAAATATTAGGCCATGATATACAAAAAAGAAGGTCCAAATATAAATATGCAAGACCGTCAATTTTCTCATATTAAAGTTACGAATCTCAGTTTAAAGAAAACCCATACCCTTCAAACTCGTGTATCTCATTAGCTAGGTTTTTCTGGTCGACGACACTAGGACCAAATGACTGGCGAGCTGACTGATTTTTGCACGCTAAAAAATATCTTCATGACCTCGTGCATGTTGAAATGATTCAGTTCAACCCGCTGTTGTTGAAAGAACAATGGCTATTGAATTCATAATGAACTATGCTCGATTGCCCTAATCTAGATCACGCGATCGCATTACGCTTTGCCTTTCCTTGGCAAGCTACTTTCCTTTTTCTTTCCAGGCTAAAGTTGCAAATAAAAAAATCCAATTATTTCATGAAATCACTAAATAAGGAGTATTACTAGCAAGGTTTACCCCAAACTCGTCACGAGGGAGTTTTTCTCCCCCGGGCGCAGGAGGGAGGGGAGGGTTAGTACGGATCCGTTTTTCTCAAAATGAAATATCCATTAAACTGTGTCTCGAGATCTTTGACATTCAATCTCATGTTGATAGATTCGGCGAACTTTATTTTCGAGCACAAAGTGTATTCTTAATTGGAACTATCATGTGCTTCCGACTAGAACTAACATGTGCCTCGCGAGGGAGCACACATGTGCTCCGACCCAAAGCATATGTATCTTGCAAGCCACATGCCATTGTCCGGTGCATCTCATGCTCTACCAAAAATGACATCCGTTGATGCTTTCTAGGGGGTTCCCTTTAACTGGTTGCTCTAAAAGACCGGAAACTCTGGGGTTCAATTGAGATATATGAGCTGGTCAGTTTCCTCTAATATCTGCATTGGTGCCATGACAATAGAACAATTGTAGATATGATATCTAACTTAGTAGTTGATGCCCGTACATAGAAGTTACAAGTTACATTCCGATACCGGAGTAAAGAATCAGAAATCTAAATGGATCATGTAAATATTGATGGAATATGAGAGGTTATATATAGCCCAACACCAAAGAAACATGACAAAGAAATGAAAGTATGTGTCAAATATGACAGCAAGGTACACAACTCATGAGCACTACCGCTAGTTAGGTCTTTTTCAGGTGTGGAAGATATGGCCCATTCCTCTTGCAGTTTAAATTAGTTAACGGCAATGTGTGAGTCTCAAAGCATGTGCATCCACCGTTGCATAGCTATCATGACCCTTGGAGGTAGAAAAAAACTAGATTAGATGTGACTTAGTTAAGTCTCGTCTGGATGGGAGCTAGCTACACGTAAGTTTTGTTATTGTTACAATAAATTAGTTAACAACACATTCTTCAATACATAGTAATTAAGCTTAACAACCTCCCTAAATAGTAGACCGTAATTTACTTCATGCATTCTCTTGCTTTTTTTCTTTTGTTGACTTCCCAATTAGTGTTGACAGCAAGCCAGCATGGTACGGTAACGCATTACACTGTAGAAATAGCTCTGTGTTTTGTGATGGACGGCAAATCTGAGTGCAAATCAGGGTATCTCCCATTCACCTTCAACAGAACTAGGGCGACCAGGAGCCAGATCAGAATGCAGAATCCCACTTCTTTTGCCATGTCCATGCCCATTGTAAAACATGTATGTGAATGTGACGGTCATAATCTTTGGCCGTCCTCGGTCAACTACAACCCCTGGTTATTACTCAGTGACAGCAGTAAGCTGGTGACGATCTCCCACTCCCGACGCTGCAGAGCATCGCCACAACCTCCGACATGGCGGGCCTACATTCAGCACGACAGTGGACGCACAGCAGAGCCACCTTAACGCATTCCGCAATCTGAGCTCTCTCACCCTTGCTAGCGCGTAGCAGTGGGTCAACAAGCTTGCGGGGCCTCTTCAGATACTTGCATGCCTGAAAGGATTCCAAGCCATTTCAAGTGATGTATTGAATTTTCACTGGTGATTTTGTACATAAAAGGCACCCATATTTATGAAAGATCCTGAAGTTCAAGGCATCTTAAAGATTGTGTAGCCACACACTGCTCTGCATCGAGGTAAAGTGCAGTGGAGATTATTGAGAAGGGGTGAGTATTCACCCGATAGGAGCTACGCATCACTGCGAATCAGATTATGTCATGATAATACAAAATTACTTACATGATCAGGAAGTGATCCTGGAGATGAGCCCTTCTTCGCCTTCACCATATAAAACCAAGGGTTGTTTCCACATATTATCTCGAGAACTACGATGCCAAAGCTGTATACATCTGCCTTCTGCGATAACTTTCCGGTAGTAACATATTCAGGATCTGCATAGCCACTAGCAGATGAAAAATGGGATCATCATTCATGGCGGTGCACTTGCAAACACTTACAGATGAAATACGACAGTTGCATCTCATAACTAGATTGTTGAATCAGATGGGCTCTTACTATGTGCCGCATACAATATCTTCTGCAATTGCATCTGGAGCTAGCTTTTTAGCAAGACCAAAATCAGAAATTTTAGCATTCATTTCAGGATCCAACAGGAGATTACTTGGTTTCAGATCCCTGTGGACAATGCACATCTGAGAATGCAGATGCAGATAAACAAGGCCATCTGCTATCCCTTTGATTATTTGAAGACACTTTGACCAATTAAGCAATTTCCTTTTTGTCTCATCTACAAAAATGTAAATGCACTATTAGGGAGATGCATTTTCTGACAAATAAACAGATGAATAATAATAAATACAAGCCCAGATAATTAGTAGAAACATGCCAGAAATGACGTCTGCCAAGCTATTGTTCGACATATATTCATAGACAAGTATCTTTTCTTTTCCTTGAACACAAAACCCAAGTAGCGAAATTATATTTTTATGTCGAAGATTCGGAATGACTTCAATCTCAGCTTGGAACTCTGATAGGCCTTGATGTGAAGATGTGTTGTGTCTTTTGATAGCAATATCGAGCCCATCAGGCAGTTTCCCCTGAAAAAATTTAAATGGCAATATTGAAGAACGCATCTCAACATGGATTGAGGAGGTTCAGAGAAAACCAATTGGAGTATGGTTACATGTACTGTTGATACCTCTGACTGTTGCTGGTGCACGAAAGCAAATTCCCACCCATCACTAGCATTACCGTCATATGCAAACAATGGATGGTAGCTAAGGTAGAGATGTACAGTTTCCTTTTTTCAAAAGAAAAAGAAAATTCAAGTAGATATGAGATAATCTACCAAGCACAGTTCCTCTCCTCTTATAGGATGTCACTAAATTGAAGCTATTCTGAACTAAATCCAATCCAGTTTAAGTTCATACCAATAGGGATATATGAAAATGTACTAGTACTGTCCCATTATTTCAGTCATGCTTAAACTATCAGAAGTGGAGGCCTATACAAAGACCCCACACTCTTAGCAAAAGAACAATTAAAGGAGTCACTTGACCAAACTATTGCAGCTTTCACTCACTTTATGCACCCTTGGACTGACCAACTATAGCGGAAACTACATTTCTGATCCCATTCAACATACTTGTAATATATGTCCCGACATTTTATCTGATTTTGCCACTGGATACCATTCCTATTAGACAGGAAACTACATTTCAAAAGCTGGATTCATCTATGCCTCATGGGTTGGAGCTGATAAAAATGTAAACACCATACTGTCAAGAGATGCACTTCAGTTCCAAAAAGAATATCACTGCAAATTAAATATGGGGGAGAAAATATTCAGGATAGAGAATCGATCTACTTGTCTTTTTAGAGAAAATCTATGTACTTCTTCTTTTATGTAAATGATTCTATTTTACCCTAGGGTGGCAAACTGAGATTTCATATTTTAATTCTTATAGTATTGCAAATGCATGTTCTTAAGCAGTCCAAGGCTGTTACATACTAAAGCTTGTTTCAAGAAAGTATTACCTTGTAGGTACAGCCGAATACACCATTTCCAAGCAAGTTCCGCAATGACAAATTGTCTGTAGCAGCCAATATCTGAGAGAAACTAAAATAGGGTAGCTCTGCACCTTTTCCAACACCTATGAGATTGACTATTTCCTCCATATTCATGGCTTGGCGTGATCCATAGAGAAACGCACCTTGTCATTGATTATAAGGCAGGGCATGCTTGTTTCAAAGAGTAAATACAAAATTTTCAAACTGTTTCTATGGGATAGCTAGCACCCACAAAAGTAAGTAGAACAATAAACAAAAGCTGACCCGTCCAAAAGCAAATGTGCATATGCAATGGAGTTAAACTGTGAAATTTGTAGCACCTAGTTATAAACTAGAAGAAGTTGTCAAGTATTTGAGTGCACATACTTGTATTTTGTTCTTCGTCAGATTTTGCACAAGGGGGAATTCCCGGATCTTCTAAATGAATTTCCTTGAGTGCCTCTGTTCTGAGTTTTTAACAATAAAAAAGATATCAAAAAGAGATAAGTAAAGGAAATCAAGATTTAGGTGTTAAGATTTATTGTTTTTTCATTTGTGTTTATGGGTGGGACACACGAGGTAAAAGTGCTGCTTAATGCCTACTGAAGTAGCACACAACTAGGTAGGAGCCTGGTGATTACGTTGTAAAGCAGAGTCTCAATAATCTGCAAAGTTAGTGCACTAAATTGATATAGAACAATTACAATTCCGATCATGGTTATAATTTGAAAAGGTGTGATGCTCAACAAGTTCAACTTCACTGTGCGATAAGAAATTGTTTGTGCATCCTTCATTCTATACCTTGACTAAAAGAGCTGGAAACTGAAGCAGGTCCACAATGGTTTGAATACACAGCAAAGGGGAATCCATGAATGTGACTGAATTCAGCATAAAACAAGGTACCATTGATATA
Organism: Triticum dicoccoides; assembly: GCF_002162155.2. Classification (NCBI taxonomy): domain Eukaryota; kingdom Viridiplantae; phylum Streptophyta; class Magnoliopsida; order Poales; family Poaceae; genus Triticum; species Triticum dicoccoides. The sequence continues at coordinate 706,318,989 of NC_041386.1, read as the reverse complement.
CCTTACCTATTGTTATGTTCTGAAGGATGGACCGCATGTAACTCACCCATAGTATCCTTTGAGATGCAAAAAGAAAAGAAGAGATGGAAATAAGATCCTTTCAACATAATTTCCTCTGGAATAAACATTATGGAAATAATGAGTAATATTCTAGCAACAAATCAATGTTAACTACTCCCTCCGCTCCATAATTCTCGTCGTGGTTTTAGTTCCAATTTGAACTAAAACCACATAAAGAATTATGGAACGGAGGGAGTATGAAGCATAATAGTTGGAAATTTCTGTCGATAACATGCAGGGGGGCTGCAACCCTGACAAACCACATTGGCCTAGCATCTGTGCAGAGTTCAGAAGCTGCATGATCTTTAGAAGTGAGTTCTTTGAGATTATATTTGATCTGAGAGTGTTCATAATAGGCCGGCCAGTCTTTTATGATTAGTATAATGACACAAAAGTAATAATTGACTTTGCCTACTGTACTGCTCACGAGATATTATAGAAGCAGCATCTATAACTAACTAATCTGTGCTGGCAAACTCATGCACATGATAGCCGTACAGTTCACATCTAGAAAACAGAGAAGAATATTGTACCTCTGTACCGAGGGGTTGAGCTTTGTGCAGAAGCCGTGCCCAGGTCCGACTGGTATCAACAAATCCAACGAGCGGGAAGAGTTGGAGGTAGAAGGCGATCTCATTCTGCACCTGATGGAGCTGGTCAGCTTGCTTCCCTCCCATAAACCAGCTGTAGAGGTAGCTGCCGTCCTGACAGGATCTGATGAGCATGTATGTATGCCGGAGTGTCTCCTCCAGCTGCTCAACTGGGTTCCTTGTCTCTGTATGCTGCATCAGCTGTGTGCTCTCGAGCTGCTGGAGAAGGTCTCCAATCATCTTCACACGCCGCGCCAGCAGCTGGCAGGTCTCCCGGTTCCTTCTAACTGTCCTTGCCGCCTCCACGATCATCGTGATGAGCCCATATACGTCCACCCCGGCAAGCTGCGCTATGTTGGCCACCTGACCCACGCCACTACAGAGCATCATCTTCTCTCAGTTTGCTGGTGAAGAAGAAGACCAGAGAGTGTTGAAAACAGGCACCCAGTAGCCAGCTCCTATACCTTGGTACTTTTCTGAGAAGTGAGTCGCGGTCTTCAGACTTCATGATTGATTATGTGGTTGAGAAGTTGTACAAAACCTCTCCTGATAGGATGGCCACATCCAAATTGTTGACGTGGTGAGTGGACTCTGATTTTTCTGAAAGTAGGTACGATACAGGAAGAAAATGACTTTTCAGAAACTAAAACAATTTGGCATGGCATTTCAACACCACCAACACCAAGAGTCCAAGACTACTTCCTACACCCTAAGAATATCCAACAGAAACGTAGATATTGTCCTGGCACAATCAGGAGCACAGATTCTCCTCCTGTGGAATTTCCACAAACACCTGGACGGCGGAGACCAGTCCACCGAAGGAGATAAGCCTGAACATCTGCAACTTGTTTAAGACCACACAAACCCATGACTGAGCAATCGATCAAAGGGCAGGGCAGGACAGCCATTAAATGGCAAGGAGGAGGCACTGCCAGTGGCGCCATCTGGACCGCTCCCGGTGCACGCGGACGCGGCAATGGCATAACATCGACCGGCCGGGGCCACTGTTCCGCAGCGAACACGTCTCACACCGCCTCCCGGACACTAGCTAGGCGGTATGGTGTGTACGGAGGACGGGTCGCAACTGCTGAGCGAGGTGGGCGGCTCGAAACGGGCAGGCGGCGGGGCTCCGGCGAGCGGACTCGTCCAACTCTGAACCAAGAGCTGGTCCACCGGACAAGTAAAAAATACTTGGTAAGAATGCACCTCCTATAATTAGAATAGTCATGGTACAATAAGAACAAAATGTTTCAAAGCAAGGTACGAAGGCTAAAGGCCAAAATGTTAATGCATGGTTCCGGGCAGCTATCAATCGATCCCTTGAATCTCAGACACTAAGAACAGTTTCGAGCTTACTCGGGCATGAAAGCTCATTTGTCCAGCGTTGCATTGGAAATGTATAAAGAAACAACTAAGCAAGGAAAAGAGCAAAAACGAAGGTCCATGCACAGAGTAAAATAGGAAACATGTACATAATAATCTAGAAGCTAGATTTCTTGAAACCTCCCTGTAAACATCCAACCTGCAAGGTGTTTTACAGTTTATATTATGTGCAACATCTTCAAGGGAAAAAACAATATAACATTCAAGAGAACCAACAGTTATCACCTCGATGTCATGCATTTGTCGTCGGGAGTCCTCCATCTCCACTTTGTCATAAACCTTAAAAACGAAACGAATTTATTGAAGGAAAAAAGAAAGCAAGGAGCGCTCGTAGTGAAACAAAGTGCATACGATAGGTGCCATTGATGCAAAAAAAAAAAAGTGACCACAACATATGAAACAGGTCAATACAGTTCCTAAACATGCATATGAAAGAGGAGAACCGCCTATTTTCGTACTGTTTATTACTTAGTTATTAAGGAAAAACTTGAGCCGAAGAACCAAAAATAAATTATGTATACTCTAAATAAGACAGGAACTCAGATGCATACATGCTTACTATAACATATCACAAAGTACTCCCTCTGTCCCAAAATATAAAGAACATTTTTAACACTACACTAGTGTCAAAAACGTTCTTATATTATGGGACGGAGGGAGTAGCATATTTAGTATTGAGATTAAGCTAGTATTATGCAAGAACTATATAGAAATGACATGATAAGATGAAAGCAGAAGCAAATATTATGCAATAACTATATAGAAATTATAGAGCAAATAATTTAAGCTTATAATGACATACTAAACCCAGGGCCCGCTCTGGGATTTCAAAGGCCCCAGGGCGAACTCAACCAATGGGCCAAACAGAGAGAAAATCCGATTCAATATATCCAAAATTGATCGTTTCTGAAGCTACGATAAGCCGAAACTAACAACATCAGATCACCCAACCATCCAAAATATCCAATCCTGAGATGCCATATCACCCAATCCAATAGCTACCACAGCAACCAAGAGATCCCCATTCCGTATATATCACTAATAGTACAACTATTCATCAGACTCAAATCGATCTTTTCTTAAGCAAATATAAACCTAAACCAACGACATCAGATCACTACATTTCATAACACCCAATCCAACAACCTCCACAGTAACCAAGAAATCCCTGCTCCGTATATACAGTAATCACTACCAAATAAACTATTCGTTAAACCCAAATTGACCATTTTTGGAGCAAAGATAAGCCGAAACTAACAGCAAGATCAGCCACACATCCAAAACATCTAAACCTGAGATGCGATAGTACCCAATCCAATAGCTGTCACAACAACCCAGAGATCCCCATTCTGCATATACTGCCAATAGTACAACTATTCATCAAACCCAAATCGATCACTTATCGAGCAAAAACAAGCCGAGACTAACATCATCAGATCACCAGATGCCATAACACCGAATCCAACGGCTGCCACAATAACCAAGAGATCCCCACTCCGTATATTTCACTAATATGCAAACTGTTCGTTAAATCCAAATTGGCCATTTCTAAAGCAAAGTTAAGCTGAAACTAAAAGCATCAGACCACTGAAACACCCCAAATTCCATAACCTGAGATCCCATGGCACCCAGTCCAATAGCGAACCATCTCATGAACCTAATTAAGTAGTGTATATATGAACCTAAACAACAGAACATAGCTGAACAACAACACGAGTAGCAGCTGCATGCGGATCCATCTCTGTGAAATAGTAAACAAAAGGCCCAGAAAAATCACCTCCAGAGGACGTCTCCAAGGAGCATCAAGTCACCATCCTTGTCTCCTTTCCGCTCACCATCTCCACGAGACTCATCTCCATTCCCCATAAGAAACCTGCTTGCTTACAGCAACACTACTGGAATAAAAAAAATCTAAACGAAGAGTAGACATGTTACAGAGATTGAAGTCAGAAAGAAGTGACTATATATCTTTGGAACTAACAATAAAAACAGAACCAAGATACAAAGTTACAGACATGTGAATGCATCTGTGGTTTCACACCCGCTGAACTGAACTGAAGTTACCAAGAGCAGAGGAAACAGAGTAGTAAAGCACAGGAGAGTAGTAATGCATTTTTGTTTCATGCAGCTTTAATTTACTTCCGTTTTGTTCTTCAGTGGTGTAACAAACAAGTATGTGAATCACAGAGACAGACACATTTACTAATACAAATCCCAGCCAGCGAGTGTATTAGTTGAGCAGAAATAATCGCCAATGCAAGTAGAGCTTACACAAGTGACCAATCGATTTATGCACTCACTCATTTAGTAGGATCTTATCAGTGAATGTGAAGAAAAACAAACAGGGTACAAATTAGCTGGTTCGTGAATGCACACAGATCCCGTCTACTAACTGTGACTGAATATATGCTTCATAACAGTCCAACACAAGTATGTACACATACATACGGCGTCATTTAACTTGGAACAATTAACCACAACAAATTCTTTCCCTGACATTTTTCACCTAAAAAACATGAAGGGTATGTGACAGTGCTTTTGTCGCCATCCGTTTCAGAACAAAACTGACGAAGAATAATAACACACAGGCCATGCATGATCGAATTGATCTGATCACTGTACAGTAACTCAACAAAGCTTTAAATTTCAGGGACAAGGGAAAACCAACCACATTTTTCATAAATTTTATGAAACGTACATAAATCAAGTATTCAGCAGAAATATTTCTGAATGCAAATAGAGTTTAGGTCCTACCAAATGCATAAAAGCTTCTGAGGACAGACTATGAGCGAATAAAGTACAGCGTACGTTTTCAGACTACAATGTTTCATAGTGGGAACCATAACCTGCAGGTCCTTGGACGTGGACGAAGACTTGAAGGCCGCCACAGATCCAACGATCAACCGACGAGGGGATCAACCAAAATAAGGAGCACCTGCAAAGAATGGATCAGTCCAAAACCAAACAAATGTCAACATGGGCTCAGCTAAAGCAGATGGTGAAAACCAGGTCAAAGCGAAGGTTTACCCACAGATCGATGAGTGCGGTAACAGATACAGACCAGCGACGGGAAGAACTACGGATCTGCAGGCAAAAGAGACCCAAAATCAATCATAAATGACCAATCCAACAGGGAGAACGCACAAGCGACGGTGGGAATCACCTTAACCAGCACCTCGGCGGCAATTTGCTTAGTATTTTTGTTCGGATCCATGAAAAACATAGAACAGTTGTGTAGCAGCTTGTATCAGGAATTTGGGCGCTTACCAGTACCCATGGAGCTTTGGAGCATGTTGACGACAGGACCCTCAGGAGGGGGCTGAGCTCTTGTCACCCCGTGGTGGTGGATGAGAGTCTCACCACCGGAAAGATGCTGCAGGGGGAAGCGCTCACCCAAGGAGGAGTCCGCATCGGCCGTCATGGCGGGTAGGAGGAAGCTCCTGGAAGGCGGTGCACCGGAGAGGCGAGGACGACGGCAACATCGACGTGGACAGCCGTCTCGGCGGCCGACACTCCTCCCGTCTCCCCTAGGTCCTTGTTACTGGATGTAAGTCCAATACACATGAGGAGCGCTAGTAAAATCATCAAAGTCTACTCCGATCCATTTGTATCATCTCCATTCTCATATCCATATGGGGCACATGCAAGCTACTAAGCTTAGGTAAAAATATCACAAATCCAAGTGCCTAAGCTACCTCCAACCTAGAATCCAAATAGTGATATCCAAGATGATCCAAAAGTCCACCAATACCACACTCATGCCAATCATATATTATACCTATATAAATCCGATATATCTCAAGTTGATCATACTACACCCTAAAGTTCTCTAGCTTCAATCTTCAAAGGAATCTAGCAAAAATCATAACTATGATCCAACCAAGCCTAATATCATAGTTATCCAAGTCCAATAATATGGGGAGGGCTAGCAAAATCATCAAAGTCTACCAACTCCGATCCATTTGTATCATCCCCATGCTCATATCCAAATGGGGCACATACAAGCTACCAAGCTTAGGTCAAAATATCACAAATCCAAGTGCCCAAGTTACCTCCAACCTAGAATCCAAGTAGTAATATCCAACATGATCCTATGGGGCACACACAAGCTACTAAGCTTAGTTAAAATATCACAAATCCAAGTTCCCAAGTTACCTCCAACCTAGAATCCAAGTAGTAATGTCCAAGATGATCCAATAGTCCAACAATACCACACTCATGCCAATCATACTATACCTATATAAATCCGATATATCTTAGGTTGATCATACTACACCTGAAAGTTCTCCAACTACAATCTTCAAAGGAAGGAATCTTCCCCGCCTCCCCTCTCCTCATACCCTCACCACTCAGCTCTGGATCTAAAAGGCTAACTAACGGCAGCGGCAGTACGCTCCTGGCAGCGTTTTCACCCCTACCCACACCTCCCGCGTACTCTCCATTGCCTACATGTCCGGCTAGGTATCATTTCCCTGGTTGCGAGTTACTCGTGTGCTGCCTTGTTCCTACATCATCTGCTCCCATGCAAGTTGTCACCATAGCTGCAAGCTTGGGCACCGCCCCCGAACTTACGCAAGGACGCCAAGAGCCCAAGTGCACGTCGCTACCTGTTGCCAAGGCTAGGGACGCCCAGCAAGGGAACGCGTGATGCGGAACCAAGTCCATGACACATAACCCGCAAACAAGGTAAGGACGCCAAGTCGAATCGGCAGGAAACGAAAAGTCCACGAGAGGTATGAGGAAGCGATGCAAATGCTATCAAGAGCAGCATGCCCTGCCATCCTCTGCCTTTTCACTTGAACTTGCATAGAAGAACCCTAAGCTGAGTCACTCGTCCCAATTTGGCGCTCACAGTCTTAAGACCCCTGTCACTTCATTTCCCCCTGCGCCAAGGAAGGGTCCTTCACCAACGCAGGGTTGCTTGCACTGAATAACCTCTTGCAAGGTGGCTTCGTACCAGAATCCCCTAAATTAACATTTGTTTCCGTTGGCATTGCAAGTACATGTATTTCCATTCGCATGGTCAAAATAATATTTCTTCTTATACATTGGATTGAGTCATGCCTAGTTTTCCCTCCACGACCCTCCACGACCACTTTGACTTCTACTAACCCAGCCACCTCTTCCACAGGAGGTAATACCATGAGGCTGAGCAATGAACTCATTCCTAGGCTGGAAACACATGTAAGTTGGAACCATCATAAAATCATCGAACTAAAACTCCTTTGGATCATGAACCCCATCCCCACAATGTATCTCGGGTTGGATATAGGAGGACAAATATTGGATACTACAACTATATAAATTCAATATATGTCAGGTTGATCATACTAGGCCCAAAACTTCTCCAGCCTTAATCTTCAAAGGTGCGAATCTAGCACAAATCATAACCATGATCCAACCAAGCCTAGTATCATGGTTACCCAAGTCCAATTTTATAAAGAAAACTTCCACTTGATGATTACAGATACAAAAATTAGAAGTTATTTATCCACGAGATTTTTTCAAGATCACCGAAATAAATCCAAATTATTCCAAGGTTCATAAGTACTACTCTCCTACTACTATTGCATCTGAAGTGGCACAAACACATAATAAAAGCAAGATCAACTGCTCCAAAAAGGCACATACCATTGAAATTGCCTTTTATTCTAATTAATCCAAATCATCCTCCCATGGTGTGTACTCATAACATTCTTGGGGAGGGTTAGCAAAATCATAAAAGTCTACCAACTCCGATCCATTTGTATCATCTCCATGCTCATATCCATCTGGAGCATATACAAGCTACTAAGCTTAGGTCAAAATATCACAAATCCAAATGCCCAAGTTATCTCCAACCTAGAATTCAAGCAGTAATATCCAAGATGATCCAATAGTCCACCAATACCGCACCCATGCTAATCATACTATACATATATAAATCAGATATATCTCAGGTTGATCATACTACACCCTAAAGTTCTCTCGCTTCAATCTTGAAAGGAAGGAATCTAGCACAAAATCATAACTATGTTCCAACCAAGCCTTGTATCATAGTTATCTAAGTCCAATACAGATGAGGAGGGCTAGCACACTCATCAAAGTCTACTAACTCCGATCCATTTGTATCATCTCCATGCTCATCTCAATGTGGGGCACATACAAGCTACTAGATAAAAATATCACAAATCCAAGTAGTGATATCCAAGATGATCCAATAGGCCACCAATACCACGCTCATGCCAATCATATATTATACCTATATAAATCCGATATATCTCAAGTTGATCATACTACACCCTAAAGTTCTCCAGCTTCAATCTTCAAAGGAATCTAGCAAAAATCATAACTATGATCCAACCAAGCCTAGTATCATAATTTTCTAAGTCCACCAACTTAGATCCATTTGTATAATCTCAATGCTCATATCCATATGGGGCACATACAAGCTACAAAGCTTAGGTCAAAATATCACAAATCCAAGTGCCCAAGTTACCTCCAACCTAGAATCCAAGTAGTAATATCCAAAATGATCCAATGGGGCACACACAAGCTACTAAGCTTAGGTCAAAATATCACAAATCCAAGTGCCCAAGTTAACTCCAACCTAGAATCCAAGTAGTAATATCCAAGATGATCCAATAGTCCACCAAAACGGCACTCATGCCAATCATATTATACCTATATAAATCCGATATATCATAGGTTGACCATACTACACCCGAGAGTTCTCTAGCTTCAATCTTCAAAGGAAGGAATCTTCCCCGCTTTCCCTATCGCCATACCCTCGCCACTCGACTCTAGATCTAAAGGCTAATTAATGGCAGTTGCAGTACGCTCCCGGCAACGTTTTCACCCCTACCCACACCTCCTGCCTACTCGCCATTGCCTGCATGTCCGACTAGGTATCATTTCCCTGCATGCGAGTTACTCGTGTGCTGCCTTGTTCCTACATCATATGCTCCCATGCAAGTTGTCACCATAGCTGCAAGCTTGGGCACCGCCCCCGAACTTACCCAAGGACGCCAAGCGCCCAAGTGCACGTCGCTACCTGTCGCCAAGGCTAGGGACGCCCAGCAAGGGAACGTGGGATGCGAAACGAAGTCCGTGACACATAACCCGCAAACAAGGTAAGGACGCCAAGTCAAATCGGCAGGAAACGAAAATTGCATGAGATGTATGAGGAAGCGATGTAAACGCTATCAAGAGTGGCATGCCCTGCCATCCTCTGCCTTTTCACTTGAACCTGCATAGAGGAACCCAGAGCTGAGTCACTCGTCCCAATTTTGCCCTCACAGTCTTAAGACCCTTGTCACTTCATTTCCCCCGGCGCCAAGGAAGGGTCCTTCAACAACGCAGGGTTGCCTGCACTCAATAACCTCTTGCAAGGTGGCTTCGTACCAGAATCCCCTAAATTAACATTTGTTTCCGTTGGCACTGCAAGTACATGTATTTCTATTCGCATGGTCAAAATCATATTTCTTCTTATATATTGGGTTGCCTGCACTCAATAACCTCTTGCAAGGTGGCTTCGTACCAGAATCCCCTAAATTAACATTTGTTTCTGTTGGCACTGCAAGTACATGTATTTCTATTCGCATGGTCAAAATCATATTTCTTCTTATACATTGGGTTGAGTCATGCGTGGTTTTCCCTCCACAACCCTCCACGGCCACCTTGACTTCTACTAACCCAGCCACCTCTTCCACAGGCGGAAATACCACGAGGCTGAGCAAAGAACTCATTTCTAGGCTGGACACACATCTTAGTTGGAACCATCATAAAATCATCGAACTGAAACTCCTTTGGATCATGAACCCCATCCCCACAATGTATCTCGGGTTGGTGACAGGAGGACAAACATTGTATACTACAACTATATAAATTCAATATATCGCAGGTTGATCATACTAGACCCAAAAGTTCTCCAGCTTTAATCTTCAAAGGTGAGAATCTAGCACAAATCATAACCATGATCCAACCAAGCCCAGTATCATGGTTACCCATGTCCAAATTTTCAAGATCACAATCACCTAAATAAATCCAAATTGTTCCAAGGTTCATAAGTACTACTCTCCTACTACTGTTGCATCTGAAGTGGCACAAACACATAATAAAAGCAAGATCCACTGCTCCAAAAAGGCACATACCATTGAAATTGTCATCTATTCTAATTATTTCAAATCATCCTCCCATGATGATGTTGTACTCATCATATTCTTGGGGAGAGTTAGCAAAATCATCAAAATCTACCAACTCAGATCCATTTGTATCATCTCCATGGCTCATATTCATATGGGACACATACAAGCTACTAAGCTTAGGTTAAAATATCACAAATCCAAGTGCCCAAGTTATCGTAAACCTAGAATCCATGTAGGAATATCCAAGATGATCCAATAGTCCACCAATATCGCACTCATTCCAATCATACTATACCTATACAAATCTGATATATCTCACGTTGATAACTCTACACCCTAAAGTTCTCCAACTTCAATCTTCAAACTAAGGAATCCAGCACAATCATAACTATGATCCAACCAAGCCTAGTATCATAGTTATCTAAATCCAATACATATGAGGAGGGCTAGCAAAATCATCAAAGTCTACCAACTCCGATCCATTTATCATCTACATGCCCATATCCATATGGTGCACATACAAGCTACTAAATATCACAAATCCAAGTGCCAAGTTACCTCGAACCTAGAATCCAAGTAGTAAAATCCAAGATGATCCAATAGTCCACCAATACCACACTCATGCCAATCATACTATACCTATATAAATCCGATATATCTCAGGTTGATCATACTACACCCTAAAGTTCTCCAGCTTCAATCTTTAAAGGACGTTATCTAGCACAAATCATAACTATGATCCAACAAAGACTAGTAACAAATCCACATGCAGATACAAGATCTGCCCACAACCGTCCACCGTCATGACTGACACACATACTATGTACGGTGGCAAATGATGCATTTCTCCTCCCAGTGCCATCTTCTCGCCTTTCCCAATCGCCATCCCCACAACGCTTGTCTCCAAGTACAACAAACGACGGCAACGACGGTCCACTTCCAACAATGTTTTCATACCTTCCACCACACCTCACGTGTGCTCTCCGCTCCCTACCAGTCCGACTGGGCATCCTTCACCTGAATTTGGGTTGCTATGTGTGATGCATCAATCCCACATCTCATGTTACCTGTTGCGCGCCGCCATAGCCACACAGGCAGTCGACGCCGCAATGGCTAACCCATTAGACATGACCGAGAGCACAACGCTACCTACCGCCAAGGCACGGGATGCACGGCGGGAGAACATGGGATGCCGGATCAAGTCAGTGGCACGGAACCCGCAAACAGGGGAAGGATGCCAAGCCGAATTGGCGGGAAACGAACAATGCGCGAGAGGTGTGGGAAGGGGTGAAAACACTATCAGGCGCATCAGGCTTATGCACCAACTTCCGACAAGTGCTCCTTTGCGCCAAGCCATTGGGGCAATGTTGATCTTCAAGTGATCGAGCAAAGCTTCTCATGTGTTTGATCGATCCTCTGCAACTACCTTAGCCTCCCCTTGTCATGCAAGACGATTCAAATCAAATAGTTGCTTCAGTGTCTGCTAGATGCTTCTTTTGGCTCTTCATCCACAAGTTTTGCAAGTTTTGCTACTGATGCTTTTGGTATCGATAGACTACTTTTTACACAATCAGGCACACCTCCATGGATCCTTGGTACTGAAGCGTCTTTTCATATGACTTATGATTCTTCCATGTTGTCCTCCATTGGACCTCTAAATTCTCCTGTTCATGTTCTTACTGCTAATGATACTTAACAGACAGCTCATTTCAGGAGGTTAGATTTTTAATCTGGTTGTAGCGTCATTCTCGGCTTTGACTCTTGTTCCGATTTAGGATCGGCACACGAGTGCTCTACTTGGTGTTGGCCCTCGGCGCTATGACTCACGCGCCCTCTGGAGTGTGGCTTTGCCTTCCCTCCGCTACCACCACCGCCAGCCTGTTCGACTCACTTACCTCGTGTACCCACTCGTTCTGGCATGATCGTCGCAGTCGCATGTGTGGTTCTTGACTCTCATCCTTAGTTCGACGTGGTCTCCTTGGATCTGTCGCTGGTAATGTGTCTTTAGACAGGCAAGATTGTTGGTTGGGTAAACACGTTCAATTACCTTATTCTTAGAGCGAAACTCTGTCTCGGCATCCTTTTGATCTTTTCACTCTGATGTTTGGGATCCAGCTACCTTGGCCTCGAAAGCAGGCCATCGCCACTATATTATCTTTATAATGATTTCTCTTCACACAAGTCGATATATTTTATGCCTTCTTGTAGTGAGGTCTATTTGTAAGAAGTTTGCCGCCTTGATTCATACTCAGTTTTCCACTCATATCTATGTCTTTCGTGTAGATTCTGCTTGTGTGAATATCCCTCATTTGTTGCATGAATTCCTTATTGAGAAAAGCATACTTGCTCAATTCTCTTGTCTTGTGCTCGTGGTCAGAATAGTGTTGGTAAGCGCAAGCATCGCCGCCTTCATGAGGCGGCGTTGATGATCGTAGCCACCTATCTCATCAACAATCATCCCTCCTCTGCTCTACATGGTGACATTCCTCTCGAGCGTCTTTGTGGGCATTCCCCTAACAACTCCCTCCGTCCAGAATTGCTTGTCACACAAATGGATAAAAATGGATGTATAAAACTGAAATATGTTAGATACATTCATTTCTCAGACAAGTATTTTCGGACGGATGGATTACTAAACACTTTGTTTAGTTGCGTTGGCTACATTCTTCAAGCACCAAACAGTCTGATCAACATGTTGAATGTCTTCTTAGGTTATAGTGATGAGCACAAGGGCTATCGGTGTTGGGATCTTGTTAGTCGTCGGATGCACAGTTCTCGAGATGTGACTTCTCACTGAATCTCGTCCTTTTATGCAT
>NC_041386.1:706269950-706305795 GCF_002162155.2 Triticum dicoccoides | reverse complement strand
GAGGATACTTCTTCCCTCAATTTTCCCGATACACTTATCACCCATTTATTGCCCTCACCCACCTATCCCAGCGTGTCCTCCCGTAATACTGTTATATACCCCACACATCGTCACATGCGGCTTCCCCACCTCGTTCATTACTTAGGCTACCTCATCTGGCTCGTCCATGAGGCTTTCCCGATGATTCGCCTTCATCATCTTCTTCACTACACTTGTGGTCCGCGTATTATGGATCCTTTTGACGAGCCATCTCCCTCTACTACAATGTCCTCTCCTGTTGGCAATGCACCGCCTTCAGCTCAGCCTACTTATGGCTTCCGAGCTCTCGCTTCCGCGTATTGACTACTATGGTTATTCTGGCGTCGCTTTTCTTGAGACGACTTCTTATCATGACGCATTTGTTCATCCCAAATGGCGGCATGCGATTGTAGAGGAGATTGTTTCTCTTGTGCGCATCGGCACGTGGGATGTCATTTCTCTTCCTCTCGTCCCATCGCTTGTAAGTGCGTCTATAATGTTAATAAGCTAATGGTTCCCTTGAGTGTTACAAAGCTCACCTAGTGGCGTAAGGCTTTCCTCGGGAATATGGCCAAGAATACAAAGAGCATTTGCTCTCGTGGCCTTCACACACTTCTCATTGTGGCTTATGTTCGCCACTGGTCTATCTCTCAGCTTGATGTCAAAAATGCCTTCCTTAAATGTTGAGTTGCATGAGGTCCACATGTAGCCATCACCTGGGTATTCTCTTCCTGATAGCATGGTTCGTCGTCTTCATCAGTTTTTTATGGCCTTAAGCAAAGCTCTCATACCTGGTTTGAACGGTTCGTCTCGATGGTGACTACAGCTAGTTTTTGGCGAGTGCTCATGATCCTACACTTCTTGCCACCTTTCAACTCATGGTCGAACTCTTCTTCTATATGTCGACAACATTGGCAATGGCTCTAAGTACATTTGCCTTTGTGAAGGCTCGTCATAGTTGGTTTCTTATGTCTAATCTTGGTCCTCTTCGCTACTTCCTAGGGATTGAAGTTTCTTCTACCTCTAACGGCTTCTTTATCAAGCTCGTCATCACTTGCGGCTTCCCCGCCTTGTTCATTACGTGAGGCCACCTCACTTGGCTTGTCCCCTTAGGTTTCCCTAGCGATTCCCTCCCATCCTCTTCTCTACTACACTTGTCATCCGCGTGTTGTGGATTCTTTTGATGAGCCATCTCCCTTGACTGTCTTGCTCTGCCCTCCACTATATGCTCTGTCGCATTATCGTTGTGGCTAGATGGTGGCAAACTTAGTGATGTCGATGCCTCTCACGTATCATCGCTAGAGCCTCTCAAGTTGCATGAACGGCCGGAGGGGACACTGCCACCATGGCTGCTGGCAGTCCCTCTCTCAGATCATGGAGTGTTTGGGATTGAGACAAAAGGAGACAATTACTAGCGTATTAGGGGAATGAGGCCCAAACAGAACTATTGAGATGCCCATTACCAAAATGGTTGGTGTATTCTTATCCAAAGTGGGCCACGCTTTTGATGCAAACAAGACCGTGTGGGATAGTCATACAGTATAAAGCTCCAATAATGCATCATCTGCTACCAGCCATGATGATGGGCACACCGATCCATGAAGTGATTTTCATGAAGGTTATCATCTCTGGATACTCAATACGACAATAGTTGCCCGATTTTGCCATCAGGCATGCTCGTCGAAGATGTGGCCAATGTACAGGGACGAACAGATTAACTGTTTTAGCAAGCATGTGGTGGCAATAATGTGGATGCTCGACATAGTTGCAACTTGTCGGGTTTGACCACACGCCAAAGATGCGGCTAGCCTTCACCCTACATCGATTTACAATGGTACGTCCCCTCTTACTACATCATATGGAAAATTCCAGTATTGAGTTGATTTCTCTTGCCCAAACAATTGCAGTTTGTATTGAAATTACGTTTCTCTATCCCCACATAAATAGTTCAGTTTCAGAGTTAATGTGCAAAAGATATAATCACCATAAATATTGAAAAATCTGAATATTCTAAAATATTGCTATCATGACAACTTTAGTTTAATTCAGAATAAAGATATAACTACTGGTGGTCGTTATGTTTCTTCTTCGCAGTTTACCCTTCTATAGTTTATCCAAAAGATATAACCATAAATAGAAAAATCTGAATATTCTTCTTTTTCCTCACAACGTTGAGCAATAATAAGCACCATAAGAGTATGCTAATAAGGCATATTCCCTTACTGATAATCCAAGAGTTAATGTTCCTTTTCTTAACTGAGAAGAACAGAAAACCAAATTTAGGATCTCTGATTTTGTCGCCTTCTATAAAGACACTATAGTGCAATACGATACACATCTTCTAGTATGCAGTCACCTATACTTATGGTTCTCTTTCCCTCGAAGCTTATTTCTACTGTTACGAGACCATAGTGCATCTGAAACTATTTATCAAGCTTCAGTAAACCCACAGGCTTTGAGGTAAGTTTATAATGTTATTTGTTTGTTCTCAGGCATATAATCCTAGTTTTTGGAGAAACACGCACAATCCAAATCAGAACCGTCATATGCTAGATTGTGTCGTGCAAATAAAGGGAGCTATATCAAGGGGGATTATGTAGATGGGATTATAGTTCACTAAGAAATCTGACAGTATTTGCCTCTAGAAATGAACATTGACCCCAGAAAATCAGAACTGTGCGTGTCTTTCAACAAAGTTAGAACTCATTTTTTTAATATCATATAAAATAATGGTGGAGCTTCTTAAGCGAGGAGCTAAGCAATCAAGGAGTAGTATATCTGGTAGGTAGGAAGATAAGTTGTTGCTTCCGTAGTTGAAAAAATAACTAATAGAAACCCTCTTTTATCTAGTAGGCAGGAAGATAGGTTGTTGAGTAGTACTGCAAGAGAACTGGGAAAATAATGCAAAAAACAAACTGATAATATTGTACTAAGCAATTTACAAAAATGGTCAAGCATTTCCATACCTGACGATTTCATGAACCTTTTATCACATTGTATTGAGGAGCATAGCTTTCAGACCAAACACCTTATAAGCGCAGTTCCAGATGAGAAAAATTGTGTAGTAATTCAGGTGCACTTGATTTTTAATATTGGAGTTGAAACCTGTCACGAGCAGAGTTAAGGCATAATCTATTCCACTAAAAAATAACATATTTCCTGTTTTGCTCAGTACAATTTCATTATCACAGTCGAGACCTATCTTGAACAGAGTTAAGGCATAATCTATTCCATTAGTCGAATGATTTTCCTGTTTTGTTCAGTACAATTTCATTACCACAGCTAAGAGCTGTCTTGAACAGAGTTAAGGCATAATCTATTCCATTAATCAAATGACCTTTTCCTATTCTGCTCGATACAATTTCATGACCCATATACTAGCAACTTTTATCAACACAAAATTTCTGGTGATTAGAGCAATTATGCAAGAAGGAAAGCAATGGAAATATTAATGATTTGAAAAATAAACAAAGAAGGATCAAAAGAGACGTCACACTTACATAGCGATTGCTTCTGCAGCAAACATCTTCTGTCACAATCATCATAGCACCAGAATGAAACTTGATCATAGGGGGATCCATGTGAACTTGAGATCCCCGATAGTTGAAGCAAATGCTCAAAGATTGCCCCTCTAAACCCAAACCGACGTACATATCCCCAGTCCATGCGGCTGCACATAACATGTGGAAATTATAAGGAAAATGCTGGAAAGCATAGCCATAGGCTGGCATGGAATGGGTGACTGAACATGTAACTTGTCCGGTCATCCCAGCGCATTCAGGTGTGCATGCTACTGAGTTGTGTAGTTTACCCAGTAAATTAACCAACTCACACACAATTGATCACCGAGCAACAGATCGGCACAAGAACAGCTGCTGCATAAACCGTGAATGACACAGCTGCTGCATTGCCATTATTTACCAAATGGTGGAGCAGAGTAGATCTATAGCAGCAACAGTCTGGATTCTGAAATTCTCTAGCCACTTCACTGCATCCACGGATGCTAATCTTATTAAACATTACTACCATATGAATTCGCTTGTCCTAACAAGCCAATGTAATGTATGGTTGTCTCTGATTCCTGAGGGGGATATGTGGTTAGTTCAGTACCTTTCTTGTGGACGCAGTGACTGTGGTCGCGGGAGCAGGTGTCAAGGTCGTCGCCGGGCACCTCCCACCGCTGCCACCATCCACGGGTACGCAGATCAGAGACAAATGACAATTCAATCCATGGATTCCTGACAAAGGGTCGAAGGGCACGCACCGTCGTAGTTGAGGGTCGCGCACGAGCAGCTGCACCGAGGCGGCGCCGTAGGGGGAAGGGGCTCCGTGCCGTCGTCCTGGGTCTGGTGCGAGGGGACGGGCGGCACGTCATGCTCCATCTCCGCGAGCTAAGGCGAGCAAGAACTGGGCGATGCCGCGGAGATGGTACGCGCGCCGCATCTAGGGTTTCGCGTGGACAATCTGGACTCTCCCCTCGGTGACTGGCCGGCGTCCTGGATGGATTGGAAGCCGAACCTCGCATCAATCGATCCCCTGCTCCGCTCTGAGCCGTACACGAACCAGGCGAGCGAGGAGAATAGGCGTGCGCGTGCGTGTGCGTGAGTGCGGGGAGGGACGGCGGACGAAGAATTCTGGAAACACTCAATCGACCGATGGCGGGAGCGACGGGGTGTGAGAGAGGAAAAAGATCGGGAGAGATGGGGATGAGGGGGCGGCGGCGGCGGCGGCGAATTGCTTTGTGTTCTTGGAGACGACAGCGGAAGACAGACGATTGCGTGGGCTACTGGGCCGGGGTTCCTTTTTCTCTTTCATGTTGAAAAACAACTTCGGAAGTTGAGGCCATGCACCCAACGGTCAGAAAAGGAGGCAGGCCGCCAACTGGGCCAGTCATCGGCAGCTAAGCCGCTGCATCGGTCAGGAGTGCTGTTTTTTCTTTCCGGTGAGGAGTGCTGTTTTTATTAAGGTAACTAGAAAATGTGCCCGTGCGTTGCAACGGGAGAAATAATTTTTTTCATGTGCCTAGCAGTGACCCATCCGTATCACCGCTCCTTTTCACTATCGTCGCCAATAATAATCATGTTGTTCACTTATTCACGATGAAAATATTCAATCCTAAGGCAATGAGCTTGATCATCATACTCTGGAATGCCGCATCATGAGCCCCTCTGTGCACTGACTTGTAATTTTATGGACTTATGATGATGGTGGGCGCATCCTTATCTCTTCTTTACTTTTTTTTTTGCGGGATATCTCATCTTTGCTTGATGCATGCACGGTCCCCGCATCGTATGCAATTGCTCTTTTCTCACGGTGCGCAATATATGATAGGGAGAACTACCGTTAGATAATTTTGAAACAAATAACAAAGGCCTTACGTGATGAAGCTTGATGGCAACAGTTGGCAATTCAATTAAAAATCCATTGATGATTTCATACACCTTCTTCTCGTCCTATCTAAATCATAAAATATCCACATATGCGCGCACTCTCGTACTAATAGAAAAGATCATGAAAGGTTAAAGATCAGGCTGTGGAGACGTCGTAGAGATTTAAAAAAACTTGAGCTCAAAAAAGAACTTTTAAAAGGTCGTTCTTCAAAATGCCAAAAACATATGATGTTTTCACAGCCTATAGTGGCAGCCTGCATACAGTGCAAGCCATGGCGTGGATATCTCCAAGCTTAACGTCCTTCTAGCTTTAGAGGTTGCCTCTAACAAATAAACATGTTAATTGGTTCCATCTATAAGCAAAAGAGCTAGTGTCTTGCAACACAATGGTTATAAAATAAATTTCATAGTTTGTGTCGTATTCGAGTGTTTACCTAGTGCACGACTAACTCCAAATCCGTCTGGACGCATCTAGCGAGCGGCAGGCCAGAAAAGGTAAGCGTCTATCCCCCTGGTCCCAGAAAGGAAAGATCCTTCGCGCCAGCTGTTCCCACATGTTCCCGCGCGCAAACAAAAGAAAAAACAGCCTAACAGAGTTCCCTCACCACCCGTCGTTGTCACGTGATACCCATCAAACTACCAGCGCCTCCCACGCCCCTCTCGCCCACCCTCTCTCCCCCACTGGTCGTCAGCTTCTTCCCGACGAAAGAAACCAGATCCAATGCCATGAACCAGATCCTGTAGGGCTGCCACGGCAAAGCAGCCAAGGTGAGGAGATCTTGGTCAGAAAAACAGGAAGAAGAGAAGAGAAGCTTACCAGGAAACGCCAAGGTAAGAAATCCTTCTCCTCTCCCATGTCCAAACCTTGTTGACTATCCCCCTTGCGCTTTCCCTCTGAATCTCACAAATCAAGTAAAAAACTCCATGATTTTGAGCGGAGAAGGAAGATCAAGTAAAAGCATAAGAAATTCACTTCCCTGTGCAAGAAAACCATGGTTTGAAACGAACTTTCACATGGATGTGTGCAAACAAACATATCCAGGGGTGAAAAAATGCATCTTAGTAGAAAATAGGTTGATGTAGTCCCTTGTGCAACTAAACATGGTTAAATAGCCAACTTTCCCCTGGATGTGTGCAACAAGCATACACAGGGATGTGTGCAGGTACCCATGTATTATAGCCAACTAAAACATGTATTCTAGCCAACTCAAACATGCATTCTAGCCAAAAATTAAACATGCATTCTACCAACTTGTATTTATTGTTTGCAAATGAACACACTAAAATAGTAGTATCTGTGCAACCAAAAAATGATAAATGTGCAACTGAACATGCATCCTGGCTAACTGAAACATGTATTCTAGCCAAACTCAGCATGCATTGTAGCCAAAACTAGGAATCTGTAGTACGACAGCAAAAACACTAGAACTTTTGTGAAAACCACACAATGATCCATACCAACTTCTCCAGCAATTTGTGCAACAGAAAAATAAACCAGGCTAATGAAACCACAAACCATAGTAAAAAAAGTCCCACATATATTCTCGTCCCACCCATATGTTGTTGCCCCACACCTATTACAAATCTATAGTGTAAAAGTATGTTCAATATACTAGAAGTAATAACAGATCGGTTATGAAACATATATCTATAATCTGTCATCCAAATCTTCTTTCTTCTTTCATCTGGATTTTTCATCTCAAATGTAGCATCAAATTATGTGCAGAAAAAACTCAATCAGCTCCTTGCCAACAGAAAACCCACACATCATTACAGCACACAGATAAAAGAAGTCAGAAAAACAACGAAGTAAATAAAGTCATATTCTTTATATGTGCCACCTATTTACTGCAAACTATGCAATTAACATGACCACTCTGTGCAACTAACATGTAGTTTTTGCAACTAAGATTATCATACTGGTGTGCAACTGCTTATGATTGTGTTGTAACATAAAAAACAGAAACGTTTTTAGGTTGTTTGAAACACTTTTTGATGATTAAACTGATGACATCACTTTCATATGTTTATGTGTAGGGGGGTGTGTGCCAGCAGCAAAAGAAAGAAAAGGAAATGATTGATCTCAATGAGTTGCCTCCTGATCTCAATGAGCTTCCTCATAATATGGATCAGCAGCAACCCAGCATTCCACCGGGACGTAATGCTAATTATGGGACAGAAAATGTGCGCTCTATTGACTACACGCAGCACACCCGTGGGCCTAACCCTATGGGCCATGACAATGTGGCAGGGCAGTCATCAACACGTGGTGCCCCTGCAGTGGTGTCTTTGCAGTCAGAGAGCCATACTCTCTATGACACGGGCACCACGGTAGATGTTTCTGGCCCAACCAGTACTGACCTAGGAGCTGGGGCTGTTGACGGTGTTGTGCAAGGAGAAGAAGGAGAGGATGAGGCTGGGTCTCAGCCCATGGAACCCTATGTTGGCATGAGGTTTGTGAAGAAAATATGCCCTAGAGGCAATAATAAAGTTGTTATTTCATATTTCCTTATTCATGATAAATGTTTATTATTCATGCTAAAATTGTATTAACTGAAAACTTGATACATGTGTGAATACATAGACAAAACACCGTGTCCCTAGTATGTCTCTACTAGACTAGCTCGTTGATCAAAGATGGTTAAGTTTCCTAGCCATGGACATGTGTTGTCATTTGATGAACGGGATCACATCATTAGAAGAATGATATGATGGACAAGACCCATCCGTTAGCATAGCATAATGATTGTTCAGTTTTATTGCTACTACTTTCTTCATGTCAAATAAATATTCCTCTGACTATGAGATTATGCAACTCCCGGACACCGGAGGAATGCCTTGTGTGATATCAAACATCACACCATAACTGGGTGATTATAAAGATGCTCTAAAGGTATCTCCGAAGGTGTTTATTGGGTTGGCATAGATCAAGATTAGGATTTTTCACTCCGAGTATCGGAGAGGTATCTCTGGGCCCTCTTGGTAATGCACATCATATGAAGCCTTGCAAGCAATGTGACTAATGAGTTAGTTACGGGATGATGCATTACGAAACGAGTAAAGAGACTTGACGGTAACGAGATTGAACTAGGTATGAAGATACCGACGATCGAATCTCGGGCAAGTAACATACTGATGACAAAGGGAATAATGTATGTTGACATAGCGGTTCAACGATAAAGTTCTTCGTAAAATATGTGGGAACCAATATGAGCATCCAGGTTCCGCTTTTGGTTATTTACGGGAGAGGTGTCTCGGTCATGTCTACATAGTTCTCGAACCCGTAGGGTCCGCACGCTTAACGTTCAATGACGCTTTGTATTATATGAGTTATGTGTTTTTGTGAATGAAGGTTGTTCGGAGTCCTAGATGAGATCACAGACATGACGAGGAGTCTCGAAATGGTCAAGAGGCAAGGATCGATATATTGGAAGGTAGTATTCAGACACCGGAAGTGTTCCGGAATGTATCGGGTACATATCGGGGTACCAGAGGGGCTACCCGAACCCCCTGGGGAAAGATATGGGCCATATGAGGGAGGCACACCAGCCCACATAGGGGTGGCGCGCCCCCACAGGGAAGGAAGCCGAATTGGACCAGGAGAGGGGGCGGCGCCCCCCTTTCCTTCTCCTCCCCTCTCTCCTTCCCCCTTTCCCCTTTGGTAAATGGAAGGGGGGTGAATCCTACTAGGACCCCAAGTAGGACTCCTCCTACTTGGGGTGCGCCTAGGGCCAGCTTCCTCTCCCTCCCTCCTTTATATATGGGGGGGGCACCCCTACAACACACATCAATTGTTCCATGTCGTGTGCGGCGCTCCCCCCCCCCTCCACAGTTTACGCCTCCGGTCATATTCTCGCGGTGCTTAGGTGAAGCCCTGCGCAGATCACATCACCATCACCGTCACCACGCCATCGTGGTGACAGAACTCATCTACTTCCTCGACCCTTTGCACTAGTAGAAAACAGGGCTTTCGTTTGGGCCAGATAAGCCCATTAGTCACAGTTCAGTCACGAACCGGGACCCATGGGGGCATTGGTCCCGGTTCGTGAGGCCAGGGGGCCTGCCGGGCCTCGTGGGGGCATTGGTCCCCGTTCGTCTGGCCCCTTTGGTCCCGGTTGGTGGGACGAACCGGGACCAATGGGCCTCGCTCCTGGCCCACCACCATTGGTCCCGGTTGGTGGCTTGAACCGGGACCAAAGGGTGTCCTTTAGTACCGGTTCAAGTCATGAACCGGGACCAATGAGATGCCTATATATACCCCCTCGTGTAAGAGCAGAGCACACTGCACTGTTTTTCTGGCCGGCGAGGGGAGAGGGCTTTGTGGTGCTCTAGCTCACCTCCTATGCACACGAGGTGTTCGATGGAATGCCCAAGCCACACTACTTAAGCTTTCTCCTCTCCAAGCTCGACCTCCAAGCTCCATTTTCCTCAATATTTGTCTAGGTTTAGCGGTCCGTCACGTCTCGTCCCTGTATTCACCGCCGTCAATCGCCCGTGCCGACCTCGTCGCCGGCACCACCGTGGTGAGCCTCTTGTTCTTATCTTCTTTCTAAAAGGAAAAAAATATTACTTGTATGTTTAGATAGATACTTGTATAATTTTCTTACTTTTATTATTGCTTCTTATTATATAGTGCGATGGTTTTGGGGGCGCCCCCGTCGGCCCTCGTCCTGTCTATGATTTGGATGTGGTATATATTATCTTTATAACTATTTGGTTCATTTATTGTTTATGACAATTATGCCGACCAACGTGATATATATTTTATTTATCTAGGAGGTATGTGAACCAGAAATTCTAACCGACCCTATTGTCGAGAGGTTAAATTTAGTTGATGAAGAAAACAATTTCTTGAAGGAAAAATAAAAAAAATTGAGGAGGAAAAGATGATATTGGAGTTGCATGTTGCGGATGTCGTCGATGATCACAAGATCAAGATGGATGCAATGCGCTTGAAGATTAGAAAATATGCCATTCATAACGAGGCTTGGTATCATTATGCCGTTGGATCAATTGTTACCTTGGTTGCGATTATGATCGCACTTGTTTTTGAATTGAAATGTTTTACATAGTTTCAACGTATGATTTAATTAATTAGATACTCTGGAGAGCTATATGTTGTTAGATGAGAATTATATATGTACTTTGGTTTTAATGTGATGATGAACTTCTGTTAATTTGGTCACTTAATTATCTATTCATGATGTTCTGTAATGGTTTTTGACACACTTAATTATATATAATGCACGCAGATGAACCGACAATGGATGTACGGTGACAGACACACCTCCGAGTACATTAAGGGCATTCATAATTTTCTGGAAGTGGCTGAGGCAAACAAGCAGAATTGTTTTATGTGTTGTCCATGCCCTATATGTGGGAATACAAAGTCTTACTCTGACTCAAAAACCATTCACACCCACCTGCTTTATAAGGGTTTCATGCCACAGTATAAAGTTTGGACCAAG
The DNA here is from genome assembly GCF_002162155.2 of Triticum dicoccoides. Lineage (NCBI taxonomy): Eukaryota > Viridiplantae > Streptophyta > Magnoliopsida > Poales > Poaceae > Triticum > Triticum dicoccoides. Next base: position 706,294,919 of record NC_041386.1, on the reverse strand, counting down.
CACAGAAAAAAAAGGGGTTATGATGGAAGACACCGAAGAAGAAGAGGACGATGACAACTATGTGCCCCCTGAATACGGTGATGCTGCAACGGGGGAAGCTGTTGAAGATCAAGAGGAACCAGACGATGTGCCCGATGATGATCTCCCCGGGTCATTGTTGATGCAAGGAGACAGTGCGAAATTCGAAAGGATAAGCTCAAGTTTGATCGCATGTTAGAGGATCACAAAAAAGGTTTGTACCCCAATTGCGAAGATGGCAACACAAAGCTCAGTACCGTACTGGAATTGCTGAAGTGGAAGGAAGAGAATGGTGTGCTTGACAAAGGATTTGAGAAGCTACTGAAAATATTGAAGAAGAAGCTTCCAAAGGATAACGAATTGCCCTACAGTACGTATGCAACAAAGAAGGTTGTATGCCCTCTAGGATTGGAGGTGCAGAAGATACATGCATGCCCTAATGACTGCATCCTGTACCGTTGTGCTTACGAGGATTTGAACGCATGCCCGGTATGCGGTGCATTGCGATATAAGATCAGACGAGATGACCCTGGTGATGTTGACGGCGAGCGCCCCAAGAAGAGGGTTCCTTCCAAGGTGATGTGGTATGCTCCTATAATACCATGGTTGAAACGCCTGTTGAGAAACATAGAGCATGCCAAGTTGATGCGATGGCACAAAGAGGACCGTAAGAAAGATGGGAAGTTGAGAGCACCCATTGATGGGTCACAGTGGAGAAAAATCGAGAGAAAATACTAGGAGGAGTTTGCAGGTGACGCAAGGAACGTATGGTTCGGTTTAAGCGCATGGCATTAATCCTTTTGGGGAGCAGAGCAGCAATCACAGCACCTGGCCCGTGACTCTATGTATCTATAACCTTCCTCCTTGGCTGTGCATGAACCAGAAGTTCATTATGATGCCAGTTCTCATCTAAGGCCCTAAGCAACCAGGCAACGACATTGATGTATACCTATGGCCATTAGTTGAAGAACTTTTACAGTTGTGGATTGAAAACGGTGTATGTGCATGGCATGAGCACAAACATGAGGAATTTGACCTGCATGCGTTGCTGTTTGTCACCATCAATGATTAGCCTGCTCTCAATAACCTTTTAGACAGACAAACAAGGGATACAACGCATGCACTCACTGTTTAGATGACACGGAAAGTATATACCCGGACAAATGCAGGAAGAATGTGTACCTAGGGCATCGTCGATTCCTTCCGACCAACCATTAATGTCGAAACAAAGGCAAGCACTTCAAAGGCGAGGCAGATCACCGGAAGAAGCCCGCCATGCGTATTGGTGATCACATACTTTCTATGGTCAATGATTTAAAAGTAATAATCGGAAAGGGTCCCGGTGGACTATCTGTTCCGAATGACACTGAGGGTCACGCACCCGTGTGGAAGAAAAATCTATATTTTGGGACCTACCCTACTGGAAAGACCTAGAGGTCCGCTCTTCAATCGAGGTGATGCACATGACGAAGAACCTTTGTGTGAACCTGCTAAGCTTCCTGGGCGTGTATGGGAAGACAAAAGATACACCGGAGGCACGGGAGGACCTGCATCATTTGCATGAAAAAGACGGCATGCATCCAAAGCAGTGTAGCGACCAGACCTTAATCAGTCTGATCTCTGTGCATTAGTGTCATCCCTGGATCGGTAATGCTGACACACACAATACTTGAGATTTATTACAGAGTAGCAATCACACACTCATTACATCGAATGTCTCAAAAGAGAACTTATTACAATAAATATGGCTGAAGGCCATCTAAATACGATAACAGCGGATGGCTTGGAAGATAAGCGAGTCCATCAACTCCAACAGCATCACTGAGTATAAGATCACGACCTAAGGCACCTTACTCGTCGTCTGAAAAGTGTGCAACATGAACGTTGCAGCCCAAAAACGGGTCAACACATGGAATATGCTGGCAATGTAACATATAGAGAGTAATGAACAGAATAATGCTATCACTACATGCATATATGGCTGGTGCAAAGCTCTATGGTTACAGTTTTGCATAAAGCCAATTTTTCCCTACAACAAAGGAATAAATTTTATTTAACTAACATGGTGGTTGTTAAACATTGAGAAGGTTCCTCTAACTCAATCCCAATTAAGCATCATTATTAACCCAACAAAATTTAATTAAGTAACATGATGAGGTTCACATGATAATCTAAGTACTAGATACTCAAAACGTCCATAACTGGGGACACGGCTAACCATGATTAGTTTATACACTCTGCAGAGGTTTGCGCACTTTTCCCCGCAAGACTCGATCTCCTCCGCTTGATTTCTCGCACTACATGGTGTTTGAGAAACGGATGACCGAGACACAGTCTTTCAGAAGCATTAACTCTCTACTCTGGGTAGACAGTACCAACCTACATACCCTACATCTGCTAGTTTACCTCTTCAAGAGATCACGCAACATACTCAACTATGCTAGAGCCCACAGTAGCTTGCGGCTGCACATGTAAGTTTCTAGCATGAATAATCTCATGATCCCTTTGAGCCTGGGTGGCGGTCCATAGGAGAATCACAGGGTACCCCGAGATTTCCAAAAATACAGGCAACACTGGGTTCCCCAGGTGCCTCAGTCCACCCAGATGTAACTTTAAGTTGCCACCTTAAGTAAACCATTAAATAACAATCTCACATCTGTCATGGATACACTCACCCAATCCACGTCTACTAGCATAGTGTAGCAATATAAGCAAACGTAGAAGTAACTCCCATCGCAAACAAACAAGAATACAATAATTACCATGAGATTGGGTGGGGCGCACTCCGGGTACTCTATCGCAAACAAATAAGAATACAATAAGTACCCATCTAATGCACATGTAAAACTCAAATAAGAGATCTAACCAGAAAGGTCAACTTAAGAACTCCGTTTGTAAAAAGAATCAAATCAAACGAAGCCACGAAAGTCAAACGGCGAAAGAAACAAGCTTTGTTTACTAATTTGGACCTAAGTCGAATTTTACAGTAGCAAAAACTTGTTTGAGTTGGTTAAACGGAAAGAGGGTTTCGAGACGAAACTCTAGGCGCTTGAATCGCCTGATTCCGATAACGAGCGAAAATTTATACTAGAACGAAAATCGGATCAGAAATCGCGATCTGGAATAATCGTGGAAAATCCGAGAAAAAGAAAAAACGGACGAACAGGCTAACGAACGAACGTTCGCTTTTTGCCGCTAAAAGACGAAAACCGTTCGTTAAAATGAATGAACGAACGGGCGCTCGCTAAATAACTAAACCGAAAAAAATATACCCATTTAAAAAATTAGATCTAGGGTTTTCCGAAAAAAACCGAACAACTACTTTTTTTTAACCCGCGACTACCTCGGGATGCATGACGGTGGCGGCGGCGGCTACTCTGGCGAGGCGGCGGGGCTCTGGCGGCGAGGGGCGTCGGGGTCGGCGGCGGACGGCGGCAGCGCGGATCGGGGCGGCGACGGCGGTCTCCGGCGATGGCGGCGGCAGCACGCGGCGGCGGCGGCGAGGTCCGGCTGGGGCTAGGGTTTCTGGGAGGGGCTAGGCTGCGGCTCGGGCTCCCCGGCTTATAAAGGCCGGCCGGGCCTAGAGTCCTAGGCGGACACGGCCCGGTAGGTTGGTTCGTTTTTTTTAAATAATTACGCGCAAAAAAACAAATAAAAGAAATACTAAGCGGACTCCAAAAATCCCGAAATAAATTTCCCCCGACTTCTAAAATCAATCCGGACAAGATAAACATTTATTTGGGGCCTAAATGTAATTTTGAAAAATGCACATTTTTCCTAATTCAAATAAAATAGCGATAAAACTCCGGAATAAAATCTTATTTGATTTTATTATTAAATCCTCAATATTTCTTTATTTTGGGAAAGTTATTTTATTCCCTCTCTCATATTTTATAATATAAATAATTGAAGATAAAATAATTAAAATCAAATGATCCTATTTTAAAAATTTGAGAAACCCAAATATGAAAATAATGAAACCCCCAACTCTCTCCGTGGGTCCTTGAGTTGCGTAGAATTTCTTGGATCAAGCCAAAATGCAATAAAATATGATATGCAATGATGATCTAATGTATAACATTTCAAATTGAAAATTTGGGATGTTACAAACCTACACCCCTTAAGATGAATCTCGTCCTCGAGATTCGGGTTGGCTAGAAAATAGGTGAGGGTGCTCTTTCAGTAGATCTTCCTCTCGCTCCCAGGTGGCTTCATCTTCGATATGGTGGCTCCACAGAACTTTGCAAAACTTGATAACCTTGCTGTGAGTGACTCGGCTGGCGTATTCAAGAATCTTGACTGGTTTCTCCTCATAGGTCAAATCACTATCCAACTGAATCGCTTCCAGTGGCACTGTATCTCTCAACGGTATATCAGCCATCTCTGCGTGACACTTCTTTAACTGGGAAACGTGAAACACATCGTGAACCCCTGACAATCCTTCAGGCAATTCCAATTTGTAAGAAACTTCTCCCATATGCTCCAAAACTTTGTATGGTCCTACAAACGTGGCGCTAACTTTCCCTTAACTCCAAAGCGCTTAACTCCTCGAAGTGGAGATACACGAAGATAAACTCTGTCTCCGACTTCGTAAACCGTCTCCTTGCGTTTAGAGTCTGCATAGCTCTTCTGCCTGGACTGGGCTACCTTGAGCCTATCGCGAATCAACTTCACCTTCTGCTCAGACTCTTTAATCAAATCTGGTCCAAACAACTGGCGGTCTCCAACTTCATCCCACAACAATGGTGTCCTGCACCTCCTTCCATGCAGAGCTTCGAAAGGGACATCTTCAAACTAGATTGATAACTGTTGTTGTAAGAGAACTCCGCATATGGCAAATTGTCGTCCCAACTAGATCCATAATCTAGCGCACAAGCTCTCAGCATGTCCTCCAAAATCTGATTGACTCTCTCAGTATGTCCATCCGTCTGCGGATGAAAGTCTGTACTGAACTCTAGCCTGGTACCCAAAGTTTCGTGTAACTGATTCCAGAACTTTGAGGTAAACTGGGTTCCTCTATCTGATACAATGCTCCTCAGAACTCCATGCAGACATACGATCCTGGTCATGTATATCTTTGCCAACTTAGCACTGGAGTAAGTGGTCTTTACTGGAATGAAATGAGCTACCTTCGTCAAATGATTGACTACAACCCATATCGAGTCATAGCCTGAATGAGTCCTGGAAAATCCCGTGATAAAATCCATGCCTAGCTTATCCCACTTCCATTCGGGTATTGACAATGGCTGTAGCAATCCTGCTGGCTTCTGATGCTCTGCCTTCACTCTCTGACATACATCACATACTGCTACATACTCCGCAATATCCTTCTTCATTCCGGTCCACCAGAAAGTGTCCTTCAAATCCAAATACATCTTGGTATTTCCTGGATGAATCGAATACGGCGAATCATGAGCCTCTTGCAGAATCAGCTTCCTGATCTCCGGGTCATTAGGCACATAAACGCGGTCCTCAAACCATAAGGTATCGTGCTCATCTTCACGAAAACCTTTAGCTTTTCCTTTGCTCATCTTCTCCTTTATCTTGGCAATCTCCTTGTCAGTTTTCTGAGCTTCTCTGATCTTGTCCATCAAAGTAGACTGAATCTCCAATGCTGCTACATAGCCTCTCGGAACTATCTCCAAACATAGCTCGCGAAGATCCTCGGCTAGCTCTTTGGTAACTCTCCGGTCATGAGCATGTTGACATGGCTCTTGCGGCTCAACACATCGGCTACTACGTTAGCCTTTCCGGGGTGATAATGTAATCTCATATCATAATCCTTAATGAGCTCCAACCATCTCCTTTGCCCGAGGTTTAACTCCTTTTGCGTGAAAATGTACTTCAAACTCTTATGATCCGTGTACACCTCACAATGGTTTCCGATGAGAAAATGTCTCCATATCTTCAATGCATGCACTACCGCTGCTAACTCCAAATCATGTGTAGCATAATTCAATTCATGGGGCTTCAACTATCGTGAGGCGTAAGAAACAACTCTTCCCTCCTGCATAAGCACTGCTCCAAGTCCTCGACGAGAAGTGTCGCAATATACTTCATAATCCTTGCGCTGATCTGGCAGAATCAACACTGGTGATGTAACCAAACGTTTCTTCAACTCCTGGAAACTGGCCTCACATTCCTCAGTCCATTTGAACTTGGTGTCCTTCTTCAACAACTCCATCATGGGCTTTGCAATCTTTGAGAAATTCTCAATGAACCTCCGGTAGTATCCTGCGAGTCCAAGAAAACTCCGGATCTCTCCAACTGTTGTTGGGGCATCCCAATTTGTCACCGTGACAACTTTGGTGGGGTCTACTGATATTCCTTCTCTGGATATAACATGTCCGAGGAATCCAACTTCCTTCAACCAAAACTCACATTTGCTGAACTTGGCATATAGCTGATGTTCTCTGAGCTTCCCAAGTACTAAACGCAAATGCTCCTTATGCTCCTCTTCATTCTTTGAATAGACCAAAATATCATCAATGAACACCATGACAAACTTATCCAGAAACTCCATAAACACCTTGTTCATCATGTTCATAAAATAGGCAGGTGCGTTACCAAATGACATAACATTATACTCGTACAGCCCGTACCTGGTGGTAAAAGCCGTCTTAGGTATATCCTGCTCTCGAATCTTCAACTGGTGGTATCCTGATCACAGATCGATCTTGGAAAATACCTTAGCTCCTTGCAACTGGTCAAACAAGTCATTGATCATTGGCAGTGGGTACTTGTTCTTGATTGTCACTTCATTCAATCCTCGATAATCAACAACCATTCTCAATGATCCATCCTTCTTCTCCACTAGAAGCACTGGCGATCCCCAAGGTGAAGAACTTGGGCCAATATAGCCTTTATCCAGTAACTCCTTAATTTGCTTCTTAATTTCCTCCAAATCTTTTGCGGGCATCCTGTACGGTCTCTTAGATATTGGTCCTGTGCCTGGCAAAAGCTCAATAAAAAACTCAATGTCTCTATCCGGTGGCATGCCTGGCAACTCCTCTGGAAATACGTCAGGGAAATCCTTCACCACTTGTACTTCCTCCTGTACAACTCTCGATAAGGAATTTACTTGAGTCCTCTTCGGCACATGCCGGGATACATACTTGATCCTTCTTCTTTCTGGCGTGGTAAGCAAAATCGACTTACTGGCGCATTCAATGTTCCCTCAATACTTCGATAACCAATCCATGCCTAATATCACATCCAGTCCTTGCGACTCCAATAATATTAGGCCTGAGGGGAACACATAGTTACCAATCCTTAATGGTAACCAATCACACCATAGACTAGCCATATACTCTGCTCCTAGCGAGGCTACTAACATGGGTGACCTAAGGGCTTGGGTTGGCAGTTTATACTTATCCACAAATCCCCTTGATATGTATGAATGCGATGCACCAGTATCAAAAAGAACTAGTGCAGTAAATGACTTAACCAAAAACTTACCTATTACTGCATCTGGCTGGGCTTCAACCTCCTCCACGCTAACGTGGTTCATCTGTCCCTTGTTGAAAGGGTTGGGCTTCTTCCCAGAGCTTCCATTGCCATTTCCATTCTTCGCTTCAGGACATTCAGTGGCATAATGTCCAGTCTTCTGGCATTTGTAACAGGTAATGTGGCTTAGATCCCTCTTGGCTGGTGTTGAAGGGTTGGTGCGGTTCTGTCCATTGCTTCCTCCATTCCCATTACCATTCTTGGGGCCACTATGGTTGTGCGAACTCCCTCCTCCATGGGTATGCTGAAAATGTCCTCCCGAGTTTGGGGTAAAACGAGGCTTCTGTTGAGCTCCAGAATTGTACTTCCCTTGTCCATACTTCCTCTTGCGGTTGTCAATTTGCTGCTGCTTCCCTTCAATCATGAGAGCTCGGTCTACCAACTCCTGGTAGTTGTTGAAGGTTGCTACCATCAACAGCATGCTCAGCTCATCATTCAATCCTTCCAGAAACTTCTCCTGCTTAGCTGCATTTGTAGCAACGTCATCTGGGGCATAACGTGCTAGCTTACTAAAGTCATCCACATACTGGCCAACTGTACGTCCTCCTTGGCGCAAGTTGCGAAACTCACGCTTCTTCATGGCCATTGCTCTTGCTGAAACATGGGCAGTACGGAAAGCCTGCTGAAACTGATCCCATGTGACGGTGTCGATAGGATAAGTGGCTGTGAAATTCTCCCACCATGATGCTGCGGGTCCATCAAGCTGATGTGCGGAAAAACACACCTTCTCCGCATCTGTGCATACTGCAGTGGTCAACTCCCTCCCCATCTTGTGGAGCCAATCATATGCAACTATCGGCTTGGTGCTACTGGAAAACATCAGCGGATTTAGCCTCAAGAAATGGGCTAAGTGATCAACAAGTGGTGGTGGTGGGTTGTTGTTGTTGTTGTTGTTGTTGTTGTTGTTGTTGTTGTTGTTGTTGTTGTTGTTGTTGTTCCCCTGATTCTGATTCTGGACTAGCATCTGCATCAAATGCATTCTGCTACTGGATCAACTGGGTGAGCTCCGGCGGGAAAGCAAATCCATTGTCACATCTCGGAGGCATCTGAGGGTTTAGAAAAGATGAGAATATAGAATAGAAAGAGGTCTAAGGAGAAAAACACTACCCATATGCACATGAGACAATTGCAAACAATATCACTTCAATCAATTCAAGCAAGGGCATACAACGGTCTAACTATCGTTACAAAAGTGCTCGAACTATACTATTTACATGGGGGAATACTACTACTGTTATGGTGGTCGACTAGAAAAATTGATCGGTTGAAGACTCCATGATATCTGCTCCAGCTTCATCAACAAAGTCATCATCGCTATCATCTGGGTACGAGTCGGTGTCGTCGATGATGATGTAGTTCTCCGGGCAAGTGCAATCACAGTCTTCTCCTCCAGTCGCGGGGAATCCCATAAATACTTTTAGCTTCTTCTTCAAATCTTCATTCTTCTCCACGAGCGTCGTTATTTCCTCCTCATATCCACCGCATGTAGATTTAAGTTCTTCCTCCAGCTCCGTGATCTTGGTCATAGCCTTCTTTAGATCTATCATGCCTGCGCACATCTGGTTCTCCTGGCGACGAATGTGCTGGTTTAACTCCTGGATGAAAGCTGCAATTGATCTATCCTTCCTGATGCCGATCATCTCCCATTGCTCATCTCGACGCCCACAAATCTGGTAGATAGTATCCTTGAGATCCTTGTGGTAAACTTCTCCAATGCGTCCCATTGTGATGTGGGCTGACATGCTCTTTCCTAGACTCCAGGTTGGTGCATCAAAGGAAAACTCTATGGGCTCAGTGACGAGCATGAACGTCCTTCCTGAAACTTGAACTTGAATCATCCAACGCTTCTCTTCGGGTAAAGTGGCGATGTAGGTCCCGGTGAAGCTTGGTACTCCGATGTTCAGGTATCTAGTAACTTCCTTCAAGTGGCGTCCAAAAGGTGTATCTTCATCCGGTTGCGTGAACTTGTTCCTTGCATCCGCCATCCTAAAAGAGTAGAAAAGATGAGGAGTCAGAAATGAGAAGAGAGAGTAGTGATCTAGGGTTTTAGCTTAGTGGTCGTGTCCTACAGTCAACATGGGCTCTGATACCATCTTGTAGCGACAACATCTCAAACAGTATGATCTCTGTGCATCCGTGTCATCCCTGGATCGGTAATGCTGACACGCACTGTACTTGAAGGATTTATAACAGAGTAGCAATCACACACTCATTACATCGAATGTCTCAAAAGAGAACTTATTACAATAAATATGGCTTAAGGCCATCTAAATACGATAACAGCGGAAGGCTTGGAAGATAAGCGAGTCCATCAACTCCAACAGCATCACTGAGTATAAGATCACGACCTAAGGCACCTTACTCGTCGTCTGAAAAGTCTGCAACATGAACGTTGCAGCCCGAAAATGGGTCAGCACATGGAATATGCTGGCAATGTAACACATAGAAAGTAATGAACAGAATAATGCTATCACTACATGCATATATGGCTGGTGGAAAGCTCTATGGTTACAGTTTTGCATAATTTTTCCCTACAACAAAGGAATAAATTTTATTTAACTAATATGGTGGTTGTTAAACATTGAGAAGGTTCCTCTAACTCAATCCCAATTAAGCATCATTATTAACCCAACAAAATTTAATTAAGTAACATGATGAGGTTCACATGATAATCTAAGTACTAGATACTCAAAACGTCCATAACTAGGGACACGGCTAACCATGATTAGTTTATACACTCTGCAGAGGTTTGCGCACTTTTCCCCGCAAGACTCGATCTCCTCCGCTTGATTTCTCGCACTACATGGTGTTTGAAAAACGGATGACCGAGACACAGTCTTTCAGAAGCATTAACTCTCTACTCCGGGTAGACAGTACCAACCTACATCCCCTACATCTGCTAGTCTACCTCTTCAAGAGCTCACGCAACATACTCAACTATGCTAGAGCCCATAGTAGCTTGCGGCTGCACACGGAAGTTTCTAGCATGAATAATCTCATGATCCCTTTGAGGCTGGGTGGCGGTCCATAGGAGAATCACACGGTACCCCGGGATTTCCAAAAATACAGGCAACATTGGATTCCCCAGGTGCCTCAGTCCACCCAGATGTAACTTTAAGTTGCCACCTTAAGTAAACCATTAAATAACAATCTCACATCTGTCATGGATACACTCACCCAATCCACGCTACTAGTATAGCATAGCAATATAAGCAAACGTAGAAGTAACTCCCGAAGGTTTGATAATAAAACAAGTAAACTCGAGGAGGATCGGAGCCCGAAAGACAAACTCGAAGAAGAAGCGCCGCCTTCCGCCCGAGCGTCGCACCTGCGAGGCTAAAATACCTAACCTAAACTCAGTGGCGGATCCAGGAATTCAACATTGGGTATTCAAATTTTTTTGCACCCTAATAGAAAAGGCCATTTGTTCACGGTAATAGAAATACAAAATATAAATGGTTCGGTAACTTGTTTTTCCGAAAAGTCATTGAGCATAATACTCTCTCAACTCTAGTTGTTGCTAGTAGGATTAGAACAATTTGAGAAGCTTGTAAACAAGGTTATTATAAGGGCATCTCCAATGGCGAGCCATAAATTTCCTCCGGCATCTATCGCAGATAGAGATCAGTCCATGCGGGAGGCCGCCATCCAATGCTGCCCGCATACATTCAACTACTATTGAAACAAAACAGACTAAATTCGTTCAAACCGGTCGATATTTATCAAATTTCGGATAGAAAATAGCACAAATCATCCATACATAGCATGCAAATTAAGTCTAGGAACACAATGTCTCAAATTCGATTAGATTAACTAGATGTCCAACAAGTTTTTCATCAACAGATCATGTTCTCCCACACATACTTCTCCTTCAGCTTCATCCAACGGTGTGTGTGCGTAAATGGCCATCTCTCTATCCTGTGGTACATCACGACAACGCCGTTGTAAAGGCGAGTGCGCGCGTTGGTGTTGGTTGTGGACGTTCGGCAATGTCTTTGTGACGGCCGGAGACGTCCGGCAATAGACGTATTTTAGAGTATAATTCACTCATTTTGCTCCGCATGTAGTCCATGTTAAAATCTCTACAAAGATTTATATTTAATTAGAAACAGAAGGAATGTTATCTTGCTAGTAGATGAGAGGAAGGAGACGTGGGAGAACAATGCTACATACTAGGGCGAGCATGTTACAGTGCCAAACGGCCTAGACACATGCATGCCTACATGCAGCACACGTTCAACAGGCCGGTCCTGAACTGGGCCTATTTCTGTCGTATATGCATGTACATGTATGGATGATTTTTTGCAAAAATATTTGGGTGTACATCTGTACACCCATGCTCCATGGTCGATTCGCCCCTGTCTAAACTACTAACCGGTGCATCCGCACCGGGATTCTCCTCTCCACCTCGGAGCAGTAGGTAGAGGGGAGGCGAATCCATGAATTTGTCGGTGAAGGTTGCAGGGGAGAGTTTACGCTAGCCGTCAAGGGGTAGGGGAGGAAGACGTTTTACGTTGTCTTTATCCTTCCTTTTCCTCTTTTTTCACTTTTGTTCTTTTCCGCGCCAGTTTCATTTCTGAAAGGAACCTGACATACAGGCATGCAAACCTGTGACCTATAGTTGCTCCCATTTTTTAACTTAATGCAGTGTAGCTTGCTGGAAAGGGAACGCGTCGCGTCCTTAGCGTGTGCGTGGAGCCACGTGTTGCATGGTCCACAATACAATAAAAACTAAAGATAATTATCTTCAACCAATGAAGCGTAATGTGCTGGCAGATCACCCAACCTTCTTCAAGTCAAACTATTGTGATCTCGGTCCACATGATTCATGCTCCACAACAAGTATAAACTAGAGAACCGACACAATTAGTAACCAATTAATTAATCCTTTCAAGATCAAATTAGCATCTTGAGCTGCTGGTGGGCACGTTGTGACTTGATTTTATCTGATTCGTTTTCTATCCCTAAAGCTAACGACCTAAAGTCTCACAATTTTATTTCATTTCAAAGCTGTTTCTTATACTCCCTCCGTCCGAAAATACTTGTCATCAAAATGAATAAAAAGAGTTGTATCTAGAACTAAAATACATCTAAATACATCATCTTTTATTCATTTTGATGACAAGTATTTTCGGACGGAGGGAGTACTATATATACTAGCTAAGTGTCCGTGCGTTGCCACGGACTAACAAATATATATATACAAAGAGAAAATTCATGTGACATGAGAGTCAAAGGCCATTTTTATGGGATGATATCTCATGGTCATGATCTAGTAGGTACATACATCTCGTCATTGTCTTTCTTCCACACTCCATGTCTGAGCTACCACGCGACACTCGACTTCCTTCTCCCACCATGCATGCTTTTATCTCCTATTTCTCCTATCTCTACCTTGCACGACAGTACCAAGTTTCTTGTCTAACTATCATAATCTTCTCCGGTAGGGCACCCCCTTAGATTATTACTGACTTGTACATGTTGCAAATAAGATCAACGAAAATGGATACTAAATTTCTGATGAGAAATGAGAATTCAGGGCAATATCTTCCCAAGAAAATAATAATTCCAAGACAATCTTTTTATACCTTCTGTCAACATTGGGACACACATTCCACGCAATAAGCATGCAATGATGTTGATACTTGATTAATTGTCAATATATGTCTATAGTAAAGATAACTTTACTCAAAACATGTTTTTCTAAGAAGGAAGGATAATTCATATTAGAAAAAAATAAAGGTTTGGGTTCATCCCACCAATGTTTCTCTTGTGCAACTCATCTCCGCACCTGCTCACGAGATTGGCGTGTCTCGAGCACACCACCCCCACACACCCTCACAAGAGCGGCACAACCAATCTCTGAGTGCCACTGACACACATGCATGGAGCGCTCACTCCAAGCCTGACTATACACATTCCCACAGTAGCCGAATTCAAAGAGAATCAACGGGGCATCATCCACTGCTTTCTCAGGGTCCTATTCATCATGAAATCATAGACCAAGATATTCCTCCCATCCATTTTTTAGGGTAAGGATTTTTCTCGATGTTCCTCTCATCTTCATGGTAGTAATAACCTAAAAACGCCACCAGTCAACTCCGAAGAACATGCAACATTGTGAGAGTCAAAGTCATGGTCAGTCAACTCCATCAAGAATTTCAAATTATGTGCTATCCAATACGTACTTGTTGCCGATGGAACGACCACATGGATAGCTCCTACAATCTTCATGCAGGTTGCACAAAATTACGCCATAGGAGGTTTCAAACCTTCAATGGGCCAGCCATCCAGTCGGTGGTTTTCCATCCTTCCTTACGCCTGACGTCTTGTGGAACCAGGCACATCCCAGACCCACCGCCTTCCATTCAGGTCGCCACACAGAGGGGAAAAATAGAGTAGGCGGTGGCGCGGAGGAGGAGGCGGTGGTTTTTTATGTCACTGGTGTTTGTGTAGTTGTGCGTTGGAACTTCACAACGTGGGGAGGACGAGGAAATGGGAGAGCAGATTGTCGATGGTGGCATGGGAAAAAGAACGCGGTCTGGGGAGGGGGTCGGTGGCTAGAACTTTGGAAAGGAAGGAAACCTGATTGTGTTTCCCTTTATTTTGTATATGGAAGTTATCGTATGGTTCATGTATGGCAACAAGTCCTATAAAAGAGAACCAAGGATTGATTGATGATTGTGTTTTATTTCATATGGAAACCGATCTGTCGGGGCTACATGTAAGTGCATTGTGACTAAGGAAAGATCAATAGATTGAATTAGATTAGAAAAAAACCAGCAGGAGGGTGGAGTTATTAATTAAGAAAAAAGTCAGTAGTGGGAGGTGGGATGAAATAAAACCGGACGAAAAAAAGTCAGTAGTGGGAGGTGGTAGTCTCCGCCGGCCAATTTTCGTCCCACCTCCACTGGTTTTTTTTCGTCCTAAAAAATCTATGAAATTTCGTAGGTTAACCAGGGACAACTCCCACCTCCCAGGTTTTTTCCGTCTCACCTTCCATGATATTTTTTTGTACCTCGCCCCACCTCACACTGAGCCGCCAAGAACCGCAAAAACCGCCTACCTTAGCCAAATCAACAAATCTCTCTCATTAATGCAATTTTATTTAGGAAACAAATAATAGATTATTTCCTACCTTAGCCAAATCAACAGATTTCTTTCATTAATGCAAATTCCTTTAGCAAACAAATAATAGATTCTTTCCTACCTTAGCCAAATCAACGGATCTCTCCCATTAATGCAATTTGCTTTAGCAAACAAATAATATATTATTTCCTACCTTAGCCAAATCAACGGATCTCTCCCATTAATGCAATTTGCTTTAGGAAACAAATAATATATTCTTTCCTACCTTAGCCAAATCAATGGATCTCTCTCATTAATGCAATTTTTCTTTAGAAAACAAAGAATAGATTCTTTCCTACCTTAGCCAAATCAACGGATCTCTTCCATTAATGCAATTTGCTTTAGCAAACAAATAATAGATTCTTTCCTACCTTAGCCAAATCAATGGATCTCTCCCCGGTTCGCTGGGCGCGTTTCGGTGGGTGGGCGTGGGGGTGGGGGCAATTTGATGAAAAAAAACCGGTTGAAAATAAACCGGTTGAAAGTGGGGGGGGGACTATTCAACCAATTCGTCCATTAAAAGTAGAGATACCAACATGTCAGGAGCAGATGTGCACAGCCACACCCACAACGTTGCGACTTGTGAACGAGAGAGCCAGGTGAGGCAGCAAGCAGGTGAGGCATTTCGAGAGCAAGGCATAAGGAGGGATGGGGTCGTTGGCGGGCCGGCAGTTGAGCGGCCGCACGCCGTGATGATCCCCTACCCGGCGCAGGGCCACATCACGCCGATGCTGAAGCTGGCCAAGCTGCTCCACACCAGGGGCTTCCACGTCACCTTCGTCAACAACGAGTTCAACCACCGCCGCCTGCTGCGCTCCCAGTCTGCCGACAAGCTATGTGGCCTGCCCGCGTTCCGGTTCGATGCCATCGCCGACGGCCTTCCGCCGTCCGACCGTGAGGCCACGCAGGACACCGCTGCGCTGTCCTACTCTAACATGACGACTTGCCTCCCGAGGCTCAAGGAGCTCATCATCAAGCTCAACGAGGAGGCCCGGACCTCCGGCGGCGCGCTGCCGCCTGTGACCTGCGTGGTGGCCGATGGCACAATGTGTTTCGCTCTTGTCGCCGCGCGCGAGCTCGGCCTCCGCTGCGCCACGTTCTGGGCCCCCAGCGCATGTGGTTTCATGGGCTAGCCTACTGCTACTACAAGGGTCTAGTCGAGCGTGGCCTCTTCCCTCTCAAAGGTATGCATGCTTGTCTCTGTTACAACATATCAGCTTTCTGCAACTAGCAAGAACATGTTGTGTGGTCTCTCTTCCCTCTCAAAGGGTTGAGCATGTTTTTGGTGTAGTATGTTGTTCTGCATTCCTGGTTTTATTGCATCAGAAGAACTTAAATTAGTTGCAACGTACTTACTGCAATTAATTTGTTGTTGGTGCAGAAGAGGCGCAGTTGACCAATGGATACTTGGACACGATCATAAACTGGATTCCGTCGATGCCCAAGGACCTGCGGCTGCGTGACCTCCCAAGCTTCGTGCGCACCACGGACCCCGATGACATCATGTTCAACTTCTTCATCCACGAGACGACCGCCATGTCGCAGGCATCGGCGGTGATCATCAACACCTTTGATGAGCTCGACGCACCCTTGCTTGATGCCATGTCTAAGTTCCTACCGCCCATCTACACGGTGGGGCCACTCCATCTGACAGTTCGCAACAACGTGCCCGAGGATAGCCCTCTCCTCGGCATCGGCTCCAATCTTTGGAAGGAACAGGACGAGCCTCTCTGGTGGCTCAACGACCAGCCGCCGCGCTCAGTGGTGTATGTCAATTTTGGGAGCATCACGGTGATGTCAAATGAGCATTTGCTGGAATTCGCCTGGGGGCTGGCCAACAGCGGCTACACCTTCTTGTGGAATGTACGGCCGGACCTTGTCAAGGGCCACGACAACACCGTACTTCTGCCGGAGTTCTCCGCGCGACGAAGGGGCGAAGCATGCTCTCGACATGGTGCCCGCAGGAGAAGGTGCTGGAGCACGAGGCCGTAGGGGTGTTTCTCACACACTCCGGGTGGAACTCATCGTTGGAAGGCATCTGCGGCGGTGTGCCGATGGTGTGCTGTCCCTTGTTCACGGAGCAGCAGACCAACTGCCGGTACAAGTGCACGGAGTGGGGTATCTGGATGGAGATTGGGGAAGAGGTGACAAGGACCGAGGTCAAGGCCATTCTGCGGGAGGCCATGGAGGGGGAGAAGGGGCAAGAGATGCGACGGCGCGCGCTAAAGCTCCAGGAGAGCGCTGTTGCCTCAGCGCGGCATGATGGAAGGTCCATGCGCAATGTTGATAGGCTCATCCATGAGGTGCTGCTGGCTTGACGATACAAGCAAACCGGTAAATAATAAATGGTTGATGGTTGTGTGCATTGCAATTGATGTACTGTAGAAGCTAGGGTTGTCATTTTTTTCAAAATAATTAAATAATAAATAAACGGTTTGTAGCATTCAAAGAGTTTATTAAGATGTAATCAATATCTTTGTTTTCAAATTTCAGTCATACTTTGAGTCGTTAGTTACGTGGATTACCTGGGATCTGTTGCCATGCCGAAGATGATGGAAATATACATGTTTTCTAGAATTCATGAAAAGAAGCTTCATTTTTTTGCGGGTTGGAAATACCTTAATTATTTGTAACATTATTCACACCCTATCCAACACGTAAGTTGATGATGAAGCGTCTCAACCCTCAACAAAGAGGGCCGCGTGATCTTATATTGATAGCGAGAGGTTTCCCTCGAGGTATTACAGGAGTCGGTTGAGGAGACCAGAAAGATTACAAGAGGGAATCCAGATAGATGAGAGAGAGAGATAAAAGGAGAGTCCCTCTACAACTAATCTATCCTATACGTGAACCTCACGCCTAGATATGACCAGAATAGAGATCGCTACAACCAGGGTCTACAAGACCATTACATAATCATGTTTAACACCCTCCCTTAATCTAAACTTCTAAACTTTGCAAGTTTAGATTACGCTTGAATTCTTCAAATGGTCTTGTGGATAAAGCTTTTGTAAAGCCATCGGCAACTTGATCTTTGGAGGAAACAAACCGAATCTCCAACTCTTTGGAAGCAACTCTTTCCCGCACAAAATGATAGTCAATCTCAATGTGTTTAGTTCTTGCATGAAAAACAGGATTAGTAGAAAGATATGTAGCACCAAGATTGGCACACCAAAGACACGGAGTTTGTGTGGGAAAAATACCAAGCTCCTTGAGCATAGACTTAACCCATATGATTTCTGCTGTTGCATTTGCCAAAGCCTTATATTCCGCCTCGGTACCTGATCTTGACATTGTTGCCTGTTTCTTTGCACACCATGAGATCAGGCTGGGTCCAAAGAAAACTGCAAAACCACCTGTTGATCTCCTATCATCCAAGCATCCAGCCCAGTCAGAATCAGAAAAGGCACTAACAAGAGTGGAAGATGACTTGTTGAACATGAGGCCAACACCCAAAGTATGTTTCACATATTTGAGGATGCGTTTAGCAGCAGTCAAATGGGCTGTAGTGGGTGCATGAAGAAACTGACACACTTTATTTACTGCAAAGGAGATATCAGGTCTGGTAAGCGTCAAGTACTGAAGAGCACCTACCAAGCTTCTGTACTTAGTTACATCCTCTTGATTCAAGAGAGTACCCTCTGTGAGAGACAATTTTTCAGAACAGGAGAGTGGTGTTGGAGATGGTTTACAGCCTTGCAACCCTGCCTTGCTCAAAATATCAGTTGCATATTTTTCTTGAGACAGATGAAGACCACCTTCTGGAGTTCGTTTGACCTCAATGCCAATAAAGAAATGCAAGTCCCCAAGATCTTTGAGAGTAAAATCAGAGTTCAAATCATGCAGAAGAGCAGTCACTGCCTCAGGAGATGAACTAGTGACAATGATATCATCAACATAAATAAGCACAAAAATGACTATGTTGGATTTCTTGTAAATAAACAGGGATGTGTCAGACTTGGAGGGAAGAAAACCAAGAGTTTGCAACTTCATGCTCAAGCGAGAGTACCATGCTCGTGGGGCCTGCTTCAGTCCATAAAAAGATTTATCAAGTCTGCAGATATGAGAGGGCTTGCCAGGATGCACAAAGCTAGGAGGTTGCTTCATATACACTTCCTCTTCCAGAACACCGTGAAGAAACGCATTCTGTACATCTAGCTGGTGAAGACTCCATCCTCTGGACACCGTAATAGAGAGAACAAGACGAATGGTGGCAGCATTAACAACAGGACTAAATGTATCCTCATAATATAGTCCATACCTCTGCTTAAATCTGTTGGGGAACGTAGCAGAAATTCAAAATTTTCCTACGAGTCACCAAGATCTATCTATGGAGAGACTAGCAACGAGAGAGAGGAGAGTGCATCTACATACCCTTGTAGATCGCTAAGCGGAAGCGTTCAAGAGAACGGGGTTGAAGGAGTCGTACTCGTCGTGATCCAAATCACCGGAGATCCTAGTGCCGAACGGACGGCACCTTCGCGTTCAACACACGTGCAGCCCGATGACGTCTCCCATGCCTTGATCCAGCAAGGAGAGAGGGAGAGGTTGGGGAAGACTCCGTCCAGCAGGAGCACAACGGCGTGGTGGTGATGGAGGAGCATGGTATTCCAGCAGGGCTTCGCCAAGCACCACGAGAGAAGAGGAGAAAGAGAGGTAGGGCTGCACCAGGGAGAGGTCGAAACTCTTGTGTATGGCAGCCCCAAAACCTCAAGTATATATAGGGGAGAGGGAGGGGGGCTGCTCGCTCCTTAGGGTTCCCACCCCAAGGGGTGCGGCTGCCCCAAAAACCCATCTAGCATGGCGGCCAAGGGGGGGAGAGGGGGAAACTTGCCCCCCAAGCAAGGTGGAGGCGCCCCCTGCTGTCGTGGTTCTAAGCCTGACAGTAGAGTGGGGGGTAGGTATGGAGAGGCAAGGTCCTAGCTATGGAGAGGTTGTAAACACAAGGAATGTACGAGTTCAGGCCCTTCTCGGAAGAAGTAATAGCCCTACGTCTCGGAGCCCGGAGGCGGTCGAGTGGATTATGAGTATATGAGTTACAAGATGCCGAACCCTTCTGCCTGTGGAGGGGGGTGGCTTATATAGAGTGCGCCAGGACCCCAGCCAGCCCACGTAGGAGAGGGTTTAAGGTGAGTTAAGTCTGGGGTGTTACTGGTAACGCCCCACATAAAGTGCCTTTACTATCATAAAGTCTACTTGATTACAGGCCGTTGCAGTGCAGAGTGCCTCTTGACTTTCCGGTGGTCGAGTGAGTCTTCGTGGTCGAGTCCTTCAAGTCAGTCGAGTGTGTCCCTCGTTGGTCGACTGGAAGGTGACTTCTTCTAAGGGTGTCCTTGGGTAAGGTACTTAGATCTGGTCTATGACCCTACCCTAGGTACATAACCCCATCATTAGCCCCCGAATGGATTGAGGCTTCGAGTGAGGAAGGAGTTGATGTTGTTTCCGATTAACCTTTGCGCTCTGGTCGTGCGTTGTCCTGGACAAAAGAATCTCTTCGTCGACAGGGAGCAACTTGTCTTCAGTCGACTCGATCCATTCTATTTTTACGTCGAGTGATCTTTCGGGCTTCGACGATCTCCGAGCGACGGATCGCCGGAAACACCGCGTCTGACAGACTGATTTGCTGTTCGCGGATTCCCCGGGATGCGAAATTTGGGGACGCGCGCGAAGCGGGGCGGACCGCGGCGTTCGGATGGGACGGGGCATAGACGCCTCGATCTCCGCGCCACTTTTTTCGCCACGTATCCCGTCTGCATAACTGCTCCCAGATATGATTAGATCGACCGGGCCCACCTGTCATCCACTCGGAAGGGACCTTATAAATGTGCCCGGCGAGGATTTCTGTGCTGCGCCTCAGCATTCTCTCCCTCTCTCTGCTTCCTTCTTCCCCGCCCAGCGTGCTCGCTCTCGCCCCCGCACCACTTCCCTTCGCGCATCTCGCCGGCGACCATGGCCAAGGAGAAGACGGCGGCGCTGGAGCATGCAAAGAAGGCGTCGGCGTCGGAGAAGGCAAAGGGGAGATCCACCAGCCGCGGAGGGTCCTCGTCCAGATCCCGCCTGCCGAAGGGCTGGGTCCAAGGAGACTGGATCCAGTCGACCATCACAGAGAGTGACCTCCTCGACATGGCCAACGAGGGCTTGATCCCTCACGGAGCTGCGAGGCTTCCGGGGAAGGAGTGGCAGCCCCAGCCAGAAGAGGGTGAGTGTGTGCTTTTGGCCACCCATGTTGATCGTGGGTTTTCCTTGCCGCTGAGTGTTTTCTTCCGTGGCTTCTTGAATTTCTTCGGAGCGCAGCTCCACCACTTTACCCCAAACTCCATTGCCTATCTTGCTGCGTTCGTGTCCATGTGTGAGGGTTTCTTGGGCTGTCGACCGCACTGGGGTTTGTTCAAACATATATTCACGTGTCGCTCTCAGACCGTGAAGAAGGCGAGCCCAGGTGATGAGAGAACCCGAGTCGTCCAAATGTGTGGGGGTCTGGGGATCCAGGTGAGGAATAAGAGCACCTTCCCGCCCATGACTTTTCCCGAGTCAGTCAGAGGTTGGCAGTCGACCTGGTTCTACTGCCGGGACCAGTCGACGTCGGGGCAGTCGAGTGGACTCCCACAGTTTACCATGGACCGAGTGAACAAGCCCTCCTCTCTGAAGTTGATTCCGGAGGAGAAAGCTGATGTGAAGATGTTGATGGAGCGCGTGGTGCAGTTGGTTCGGGAGGGAGTGACGGGCATGGACCTCTTGGAGGTCTTCCTCAGGCGTCGCATCCAGCCTCTTCAGTTCCGGAGCCACTGCATGTGGTTGTACGGTGGGACCGAAGACGAGACTCGAGTCCATCCAGAAGCAGTCGACGATGTCACTCTGGAAAGATGGATGGTAGCCGTTACCGGAAACAAGGACAACCCACGCGGAGCCAGAAGGATTCCTCCACTCGACCACAACAGCGATCCAAACAAGGTACATTTGCTCTGCCCTCCACTGCATTCTTGTCGCATTCATTTCTGTTTATCCTGCCGACTGGTCGACTGATCCTTGTCTTGATATCTGCTAGGCTCTCACCGAGCTGTACTCGATGCCCAATGGGGCACAAACTCCGACTGAGGAGGGTGAGGCGAGCGGGGGTGAGAGCCAGGAAGAGGAGGAGTGGGACTCGGACGTTGCAGGGGATGACGACGACGATGATGATGACGACGGCGATGACGATGACGTTGAAGACGAGGAGGAAGAGGAGGAGGAGGTCGTACCACCGCGCTCGGAAAGGCGGTCGAAGCTTGTCCACGACCCTTCAACCAAACGTGGTAAGGGGGTTGCGACCACCACTCAGTCGACCAAGCGCCCTCGGACCATCTCTCCGGTGCCGACTGAAAAGGCGCCGAAGCAGCCCAGGGCGGCCTCGTCGAAGCCGATCAAGCTCCTGCCGAAGATGAAGGTGTCCATCCCCACCATTTCAGGGTAACCGTGCTGCTTAAGTCTTCTTGTTTTGTGTGAACTTTGTCTCTGGCCGACGCTGAAGTTAGTCGACTGATCCTTTGGAGTTGCAGTGCTGCTACTTCTGAAACCTCGGCCCGGGCTGATGACCACGAGATGGAGGACGCAGCAACTTCGAACCCAGGTACTGTATTCTTAACGTCGTTCTTAGTCGACTGACTCGCGATCTCTGATCCTGATTCTTCTTCGCAGCTCCACCCAATACTGTTATCAATCTTCCTGATGATGATGAGGACGAAGAGCCGCTGAAGCGCAGGAGGAGTCGGAAAGCGTCCGCCAGTAAGGTGCCTCAGGATGTGACGGCGCCTGAGATTCTGACTGTGGAGGAAGAGAACACCACTCGATACACGGTGTCCTTCGCAAATCCACTGACGAGTGCTCAGCAGCCCTCCCTCTTCACGACGCACCACGTCCCAGAGGACCAAGCTGGCGCAGCGAAGGAGGCGATACGCCAGGCGGGAATCATGATGGAGCAGCTGAAGACCATCCGGGACGCGAGCCAGGCAGCTTATGACGCCAGTTCTGCCCTCCAAAGCAATGTTCAGGTCAGTCGACTACCGTTTGTTCTGTTGGATATGCTGCCAAAAACTTTTCCTTTCCGGAATTTATAGTAGTCACCCACTGGGTGTTGTCGATTGAGCTCCGTATTAGCGGGGGCACGCTGAGTGCACCCACTGGGTGTAGTCCCCAAGGCTAAGGTCGACTGCTGGCAGTCGGCCTTAGGCTTTATAATTTTAGTCTTTCTGTCATTGGACCAGTCGACTGGATTTCGCAAACCGGTCGACTGGTCGACTCTGTCTTTAATAGGATTAGTGGGGGCACGCTGAGTGCACCCACTGGGTGTAGTCTCCAAGGCTAGGGTCGACTGCTGGCAGTCGGCCTTAGGCTTTATGATGTCAATCTTTCTGTCAGTCGACTATGTCGACTGGATTTCACAAACCGGTGGGGGCACGCTGAGTGCACCCACTGGGTGTAGTCCCCGAGACTGTGGTCGACTGCTTGCAGTTGATCACAGTCTTAGAGAATGCATCTCGCACTTTTTTTTTGAGGTCGACTGGTCGACTTTGTCTTCAACAGGATTAGTGGGGGCACGCTGAGTGCACCCACTGGGTGTAGTCCCCGAGACTACGGTCGAATGCTTGTATTCGGCTGTAGTCTTAGAAACTTGTGTTTTTTCCTTTTTCACTCGGAAGTGAATTATATTTGACATTTTAGTCGATTGGTTCTTCGCAGAATTCTTGTGATCTTGTGGCTCGCTACTCGGAGCTGGAACACAAGCATACTCAAGTCGAGCTGAGCTTGAAGCTGGTTCAGGAGAAGCTGACAAAGGCAAAGGAGGAGACCGAAGGTATGTTTGGTGAGACCCTGACGACTGCTTTTCCCCTTGCTTGTTTCAAAATCTGATCTTGCTGAAACTTGCAGGTAAGGTAAGGGAGGCCCAACAGAAGAAAGACCTTGAGCTAGCTGAGAAGATCAAGCTTGCTGACGAGAAGTTAGCTTCAGTCACCAAGCTTGAACAAGACAATACCAATCTGAAAGCTGCTCTTGGGATTGCTAACAAGGAGGTCAGTCGACTGAAAACTGATAAAGCTGCCCTGACCGACCAAGTCAGCAAATTGACTGAGAAGAAAACTGAACTGGAGGCCTTCCTGAGTGGCCTTGCCAAGAAGCTGTTTCTTATGCTTGAAGGTAAACCTCTATGTTTGGCAAACATTTCCAATTGTGGCTTTTTCCATTCGACCATCCCCTTGACTTAGTGATCACCCTTGCAGAATTTTGTCAAAACTTTGAAGAAGAAACTAGCCGGCTGGAGCCAAACCTCGACCCCGTCAATTCTCCGGTGAACGATGAAGTTGCCATGGATGTTCTCCGACTGGAGTCCCGTGTTGCAGCTGTCGTGGACTATCTCGCAAGGCTGAAGGCCGCCACATCTCGCATCGACTCGACGCTCTGGCCTGAGGAGACACTTCAGAATGATCTTGAGTCGCTGATGGCCCGGTTGAACACGATCCCTGGTCGAGTGCAGGAATGGAAGAAGTCCTCATCTCGGTGCGGTGCAGATGTTGCTCTGTGTCTTGCCCGAGTCCACTGTAAGGATGCACGAGAAGAGAAGCTGGCGGCTCTTCGGGTGGCCAACACCAAGAAACACGACTTCAGGTCCTTTATGGAAACTTTCCTCGCAGCTGCCACTCGGATCGCCGACGGGATCGACCTTGATGAATTCGTTGCACCTTCCAGCCCTCCACAGGAGGGGTAAAAAACTTCTTCTGGCTCGACGCTTTAAATTTGCCTCGGTATGCCGAGTGGAATTGTAACCGATAAACCTTAACAGGCTTAACGCCTGAGCACTCTCGGTTCCTTTAGATATCGATTCAAACTTGAATTTGGTGCTTGAATACGATTGCTTTTGGCTCGAAATGTCTTTTGCAGGTTCAAAGCAAGGCGCCTTTATCGCAATCGACTTATTCTTCAGACCACTTAGGCGAGCACTGGGCCGCAGCTAAGCCCCCGAGTGAAAGTCTGGCTTACCACTCGGTAGGATTTTGATAACTTAGGCGAGTACTTGGACTGCAGCTAAGCCTCCGAGTGAGAGGGTTGCTCTTCACTTGGTAGGATTTCGATAACTTAGGCGAGTACTTGGACTGCAGCTAAGCCTCCGAGTGGAAGTCTGGCTTACCACTCGGTAGGATTTTTATAACTTAGGCGAGCACAGGGCTGCAGCTAAGCCTCCGAGTGAGAGGGTCGCTCTCCACTTGGTAGGATTTTTATAACTTAGGCGAGTCCTTGGACTGCAGCTAAGCCTCCGAGTGAGAGGGTCGCTCTCCACTCGGTAGG
>NC_041386.1:706229245-706269399 GCF_002162155.2 Triticum dicoccoides | reverse complement strand
CTCCACTCTGTAGGATTTTTATAACTTAGGCGAGCACAGGGCTGCAGCTAAGCCTCCGAGTGAGAGGGTCGCTCTCCACTCGGTAGGATTTTTATAACTTAGGCGAGTCCTTGGACTGCAGCTAAGCCTCCGAGTGAGAGGGTCGCTCTCCACTCGGTAGGATTTTTATAACTTAGGCGAGTGCTTGAACTGCAGCTAAGCCCTCGAGTGAGAGGGTTGCTCTTCACTCGGTAGGGTTTTTATAACTTAGGCGAGCACAGGGCTGCAGCTAAGCCCCCGAGTGAGAGGGTTGCTCTTCACTCGGTAGGATTTTGATAAACTTAGGCGAGTCCTTGGACTGCAGCTAAGCCTCCGAGTGGAAGGCTGGCTTACCACTCGGTAGGATTTTGATAAACTTAGGCGAAACGGATTCGCGGCTAAGCCTCCGAGTGAGAGGCTGGCTCACCACTCGGTAGGATTTTTACAAAGGCGAAACGGATTCGCGGCTAAGTCACCCACTGAGGGGGAATTTTATGTGGACAAAAATAAAAAGTGACAGAAAGTATGGAGGGACTATGACACTATTATTTTGAGGTCCATGAACTACAAAAGTACTTTATTGCAACTCATCCGAGTGATAAAACTTAAGTGTAGAATGGGCGGAGTAGCTCCGCGTTCCAAGCTCGGGGTTCGTCGATATTATGCTCGACGTTGTAAAGACGGTACGCCCCGTTGTGGAGGACCTTGGTGACGATGAAGGGGCCTTCCCAAGAAGGAGCAAGCTTGTGTGGTTTGTGCTGATCCACTCGGAGAACCAAATCCCCTTCCTGGAAGGCTCGACCTCTCACATTTCTGGCGTGGAAACGACGCAAATCTTGTTGGTAGATGGTCGACCGGATCAGAGCCATCTCCCTTTCTTCCTCTAAAAGGTCTACTGCGTCCTGCCGCGCTTGTTCAGCCTCTGCTTCGTTGTAGATTTCAATTCGAGGAGCATTGTGGAGAAGATCACTCGGCAGGACTGCTTCAGCTCCGTAGACCAAGAAGAATGGAGTTCTTCCGGTCGACCGATTAGGTGTGGTCCGCAGTCCCCAAAGTACTGAGGGAAGTTCGTCGACCCAAGCTCCAGCTGCGTGTTTGAGATCACGCATCAGTCGAGGCTTCAATCCCTTAAGAATCAGCCCATTAGCTCGCTCTGCTTGTCCATTCGACTGCGGATGGGCGACTGAAGCGTAGTCGACCCGTGTGCCTTGGGAGCTGCAGAAATCTCTGAATTCCTCCGAGTCAAAGTTCGACCCATTATCCGTAATGATGCTGTGCGGGACTCCATATCTGAATATTAGTTCCCTGATGAAGCTAACAGCAGTACCGGTGTCAAGGCTCTTGATTGGTTTAGCCTCGATCCACTTGGTGAACTTGTCGACTGCCACCAGTACATGCGTGAAGCCACTTCGTCCTGTCCTCAAAGGACCGACCATGTCCAGTCCCCATACTACGAAAGGCCAGACGAGTGGGATGGTCTTCAGAGCTGACGCATGCTTGTGCGACATATTCGAGTAGAACTGACATCCCTCACACTTATCCACTATCTCTTTTGCCATCTCATTCGCCTTTGGCCAGTAAAATCCGGCTCGGTATGCTTTGGCCACAATGGTCCGAGAGGACGCATGATGACCGCAGGTCCCCGAGTGGATATCATTGAGGATAAGTCGACCTTCTTCTGGTGTTATGCACTTCTGACCAACTCCAGTCGCGCTTTCTCTGTATAATTGTCCTTTGATTACGGTAAAGGCCTTAGATCGACGGACGATCTGTCGAGCCTCTTCCTCATCCTCCGGAAGCTCTTTTCTCAGGATATACGCGACATATGGAACTGTCCAGTCGGGAATGACCACTAAGACCTCCATAATCAAGTCGACCACCGCTGGGACTTCGACCTCAGTCGGATCTGTGGCACTCTTGGGCTGCAGAGTTTCTTCGGTGAAAGGATCTTCTTTGACTGACGGAGTGTGTATATGCTCCAAGAACACACCACTCGGAATGGCTTCTCTCTTGGAACATATCTTTGCTAGATCATCAGCTGCTTGATTTTTCAGTCGGGGTATATGGTGGAGTTCCAACCCCTCGAACTTCTTTTCCAGCTTCCTCACTGCACTGCAGTATCCAGTCATGGCTGGGCTTCTCACGTCCCACTCTTTCATCACCTGATTGACCACTAAATCCGAGTCGCCATAGACCATCAGGCGACGGACGCCGAGTGAAATGGCCATGCGCAACCCATATAAGAGGGCCTCATATTCTGCCTCATTGTTGGAGGAATCAAAGTGAATCTGGAGCACATATCTGAGCTTATCTCCTCTGGGGGAAACCAGGACAACCCCAGCACCGGAACCATTCAACATCTTAGAGCCATCAAAGAACATGGTCCAATGCTCCGAGTGAACTTCAGTCGGCTGCTGTTGTTCAATCCACTCGGCGAGGAAGTCTGCTATTGCCTGGGACTTAATGGCTTTCTTTGCTTCAAACTTGATATCAAGGGGAAGAAGTTCAATCGCCCATTTGGCCACTCGACCAGTTGCATCCCTGTTGTGCAAAATCTCTGATACTGGAGCGTCGCTGACGACTGTGATGGAATGATCAGAGAAATAATGAGCAACCTTCTTTGTGGTCATGTATATTCCATATACAAGCTTCTGATAATGAGGATATCTCTGCTTGGATGGAGTCAAGACTTCAGACAAATAATACACTGAACTTTGAGGGCTTTTCCTTCTTCTTCCCGCTCGACCGTTAGCACAGTACTGACGACTTGTCCTGTGGCTGTGATATAGAGCAACAGAGGCTCTTTGCTGATTGGAGCAGCAAGCACCGGCTGGGTGGAGAGCAGAGCTTTTAGCTCGGCAAACGCTGCATCAGCTTCTGGAGTCCACTCGAACTTGTCTGTCTTCTTCATCAGTCTGTAAAGAGGCAATGCCTTTTCACCGAGCCGTGAGATGAATCGACTTTATGCGGCCAAGCATCCAGTAAGCTTCTGGACATCGTGCACTCGCACAGGGCGTTTCATTCGGAGAATAGTGCCAATCTTCTCTGGGTTAGCGTCGATTCCCCGTTCGGAAACGAGAAAACCGAGTAACTTGCCACCAGGAACTCCAAATGTGCACTTCGATGGATTGAGCTTGATATCATACCTTCTGAGGTTGGCAAATGTTTCGGCGAGGTCAGCGAGCAGGTCGGAACCTTTTTGTGACTTGACAACAATATCATCCATATAAGCTTCCACATTCTGACTGATTTGAGTGAGTAGACACTTTTGAATCATTCGCATGAATGTGGCTCCGGCATTCTTGAGGCCGAATGGCATGGTGATATAGCAGAAGCACCCGAATGGAGTGATGAAAGCTGTTTTTACTTCGTCGGGTCCGTACAGACGGATCTGGTGGTACCCGGAGTAGGCATCTAAAAAAGATAGCCTCTCACATCCCGCGGTCGAGTCAACAATTTGATCTATGCGAGGGAGAGGAAAATGATCTTTCGGGCAGGCCCGGTTGATGTGCTTGAAATCAATGCACATTCCGAGCGACTTGTCCTTCTTAGGAACCATGACGACATTAGCGAGCCACTCGGAGTGGTATATCTCTCGGATAAATCCTGCCGCCAACAGTCGAGCCACTTCTTCACCAATGGCTTTTCTCTTCTGGACGGCGGACCGCCGAAGATGCTCTTTGACTGGTTTGGCAGATGAGTCGACTCTTAGGCGATGCTCAGCCAGTCCCCTGGGAACACCTGGCATGTCAGCGGGCTTCCATGCAAAAATGTCCCAGTTCTCACGGAGGAACTGGATGAGCGCTTCTTCCTATTTTGGGTCGAGTGTTGTGGAGATGCGGGTCGGAGCTGCTTCGGGGTCGGTCGGGTGAATGTGAACAGGCTTCGTCTCACCGGGCGACTGGAATGCAGACTCTGTGGCGGGCTTCTTGGATCGCAGCAAGTCACTCGGATCTGCGTTTTGCTTGTATTCTTCGAACTCGACCGCTGTCACCTGGGAATCGGCGATCTTGGAGCCCTTCTGAAAGCACTCTTCTGCCTTTTTCCGATCACCGGTGACAGTGATCACTCCTTTGGGGCCGGGCATCTTCAATTTGAGGTACACGTAGCATGGTCGAGCCATGAACCGTGCGTAAGCTGGTCTCCCCAAAATGGCATGATATGCACTCTGAAAATCCACGACCTCAAACGTCAACTTTTCTTTGCGAAAATGCTTCGAATCACCAAACACCACGTCCAAAGCTATCTGGCCGAGTGACTCGGCCTTCTTCCCTGGTATAACTCCATGAAAGCTCATGTTACTAGTGCTCAGTCGGGACATCGGAATGCCCATACCTTTCAATGTGTCTGCATACAATAAGTTCAGTCCACTTCCACCATCCATCAGCACCTTTGTCAGTCGAGTGCCTTCGACAACTGGATCGACCACCAAAGCTTGCCTCCCAGGGGTGGCAATATGAGTCGGGTGTTCAGATTGGTCGAATGTGATGGGTGTTTGAGACCACTTCAGATAATTTGCTTTTGCTGGGGCAACCATGTTCACCTCTCGGTTAATCACTTTCAGTCGACTTCTGCTTTCCACATCTGCAAAGATCATCAGAGTGGAGTTGATATGCGGATATCCTCCCTCACTGTCCTCCTTGTCTTCGGCCTTGTCCGACTCCTTCTCCTTGTCCTTAGACTGTTTTCCCTGAAACTGCTGGATCAGGAGTCGACATTGGCGAGTGGTGTGCTTCGGGTAGATGATATTCCCCTCTTCGTCTTTCTTCGTATGGATGTGACATGGCATATCCATTACGTCGTTCCCTTCTTTATCCTTTACCTTCTTGGGGCTCCAGGATCCTTTTGGTTTCCCCTTAAACTTTCCTTGAGTCACGGCCAGAGCCTCTCCAGGAGCTGCCGGTTCAGCCTTCCGCTTCTGTTTCCGACTGGTGTTTCCTTTTTCCGACTGACTCGGCTTGTGCTTGCCGCTTCGGAGTCGGTCTTCTTCTTCGCCGTTGGCGTACTTGGTAGCAATCTCCATCATCCGACTCAAGGTCATGTCACCGGTTCGACCAAACTTCAAACTCAGTTCTCTGTTCTTGACGCCATCTTTGAAGGCGCAGACTGCCTGATGATCGGACACATTCTCCACAGTGTGGTGCAAAGTGATCCACCTCTGAATATACTCTCTGAGAGTCTCATTAGCCTTCTGCACGCAAACTTGCAACTCCGTCAATCCAGCTGGTCGCTTGCAAGTCCCTTCAAACGTTCTGATGAACACTCGGGACAAATCTTCCCAAGTGTAAATGCTGCTAGGAGGCAATTGAGTCAACCACGCCCTGGCAGAACCTTCCAGCATGAGGGGCAAATGCTTCATGGCCACCTCGTCATTCCCGCCACCAATCTGAACTGCCACTCGGTAGTCTTCAAGCCAAGTTTCAGGCTTAGACTCACCAGTGAACTTGCTGACTCCTGTTGCCAACCTGAAATTGGGAGGGATAACTGCGGCTCTGATGGCTCTGTTGAAACATTCAGGACCAGAAACATGCACTCGACTACTTGTGGGTGCATCTCTGCCGAGTCCACCTCGATGGGCTCTGTTCCGGTCGACCATACCTTGCACGATAATGGATCGCGCATCGAAGCCTGGTTCTCTGGGGTCGACTGAAATCCTTCACCCTGAACTATACTGACGCCTGTCATCTTGCTGTCGAGGAGCGTAAGACCCACCCCTCGGAGGGGAGTTGGGCACTCGACGCCTATCATCTCGGTCGAGTCGGTCGCCATATTGATCTCGCCGATTCTCGCGCCCTTCACGCCGCGGAGGCGATCTAGGGCTGTGAGCCGACTGAACCGTATTCATAGTGACGGATCGACTATGAATTCTGTTGCGCGACTGAGACACGGCCGAATTCTGATCTCCTGCTGCTCGGAGCAGATCCCTGATCTGCAGCAAACCTCTGCCAGCTTCCGACTGCGAAGGCTGGATGGACTCTGCTATACGGGTCGCAGCTGCTAAATTCTGAATTGGGGTTCGATATACATGAGTCGGCGGGAAGAGTTGACATCGACTGGTGTCGGGAACTCGTTGCCGCGCGCGCTCGTCGAGTGCTCGCTGAAGGTTCTCCAGTCGAGTGCGCTCGGCCAAATTGGCCAGCCGCGCCTCCTCCAAGGCACGAGCCTCGGGGGTTTCTCCTGCGATGGGAGTACGCAGGGCATCCACGTTCCTGCGGCGAAGCTCCTCTCTTTGTAGAGAGTCGAGTGGCTCAGGCTGGTACTCTTCGTGGCGTCGTGCGGGGTCGCCTCCGTCCCCTGATCCATCACCACGGGCGAAGCCAGGGGGACTGCGGGGCCCGTCGACCATCAAGATTTCGGCCGCTGGATCACTGCTACCGCACTCGGATGCAGTCTCTACGGAGCCAGTCGTCTGATCGAACAAGCCGTAGAGGGATTCGTTGGGCTCGATTGCCGCAACTTGGGTGGTGGCCGATTGGCGAGCCACCGCGCGCCTCACCCATCGCTGAAGCCTCGACCGGCCTGAGCGCTTGCGCTGGCGGGAGACCGGGAGGGCGGACGATAGAGGAGCCGACCGATACTGGGTCGACGGTTGCCGCAGCAGAACGCCGCGGATACATGCGCGAAAATGCGTCGCACCGCGGACGGGGAGCGCATCTACGTCGAGTGGAGCCTCCTGGAGCCACGCGGAGTCGTCGGCGATGAAGGTGAGAGTGCCGAGACGGATCTCTTGGCCCTCGACCAAAACTCCAGCAGACACCATGATGAAAGTACTCGGAAGAATCGCAACTTCCCCACAAAATCGCTAAAACACCTGCCCCATGGTGGGCGCCAACTGTCGTGGTTCTAAGCCTGACAGTAGAGTGGGGGGTAGGTATGGAGAGGCAAGGTCCTAGCTATGGAGAGGTTGTAAACACAAGGAATGTACGAGTTCAGGCCCTTCTCGGAAGAAGTAATAGCCCTACGTCTCGGAGCCCGGAGGCGGTCGAGTGGATTATGAGTATATGAGTTACAAGATGCCGAACCCTTCTGCCTGTGGAGGGGGGTGGCTTATATAGAGTGCGCCAGGACCCCAGCCAGCCCACGTAGGAGAGGGTTTAAGGTGAGTTAAGTCTGGGGTGTTACTGGTAACGCCCCACATAAAGTGCCTTTACTATCATAAAGTCTACTTGATTACAGGCCGTTGTAGTGCAGAGTGCCTCTTGACTTTCCGGTGGTCGAGTGAGTCTTCGTGGTCGAGTCCTTCAAGTCAGTCGAGTGTGTCCCTCGTTGGTCGACTGGAAGGTGACTTCTTCTAAGGGTGTCCTTGGGTAAGGTACTTAGATCAGGTCTATGACCCTACCCTAGGTACATAACCCCATCACCTCCCCAAACCCTAGGCGCCTTGGGCCCTCGGGGGGGGGGGGGGGGCGCACCAGCCCACCTGGGGATGGTCCCCTCCCACACTTGGCCCATGCTACCCTCTGGGGCCGGTGGCCCCACTTGGTGGACCCCCGGGACCCTCTCGGTGGTCCTGGTACGCTACCGATAGCACCCCAAACTTTTCCGGCGACCAAACCAGGACTTCCCATATATAAATCTTTACCTCCGGACCATTCCGGAACTCCTCGTGACGTCCGGGATCTCATCCGGGACTCCAAGCAACATTCGGTAACCACGTATTTCTATTCCCTATAACCCTAGCGTCATCGAACCTTAAGTGTGTAGACCCTACGGGTTCGGGAACCATGCAGACATGACCGAGACGTTCTCCGGTCAATAACCAACAGCGGGATCTGGATACCCATGTTGGCTCCCACATGTTCCACAATGATCTCATCGGATGAACCATGATGTCGAGGATTCAGTCAATCCCGTATACAATTCCCTTTGTCTAGCGGTGTTGTACTTGCCCGAGATTTGATCGTTGGTATGCCGATACCTTGTTCAATCTCGTTACCGGCAAGTCTCTTTACTTGTTCCGTAACACATCATCCCGTGATCAACCCCTTGGTCACATTGTGCACATTATGATGATGTCCTATCCAGTGGGCCCAGAGATACCTCTCCATTACATGGAGTGACAAATCCCAGTCTCGATTCGTGCCAACCCAACAGATACTTTCGGAGATACTTGACATTGGAAAAGCTTTAACATACGAACTACACGATCTTTGTGCTAGGCTTAGGATTGGGTCTTGTCCATCACATCATTCTCCTAATGATGTGATCCCGTTATCAACGACATCCAATGTCCATGGTCAGGAAACCGTAACCATCTATTGATCAACGAGCTAGTCAATTAGAGGCTTACTAGGGACATGGTGTTGTCTATGTACCCACACATGTATCTGAGTTTCCTATCAATACAATTATAGCATGGATAATAAACGATTATCATGAACAAGGAAATATAATAATAATAACTAATTTATTATTGCCTCTAGGGCATATTTCCAACAGTCTCCCACTTGCACTAGAGTCAATAATCTAGTTCACATCGCCATGTGATTAACACTAATAGGTCACATCGCCATGTGACCAACATCCAAAGAGTTTACTAGTGTCACTAAACTAGTTCACATCACCATGTGATTAAGACTCAATGAGTTCTGGGGTTTGATCATGTTTTGCTTGTGAGAGAGGTTTTAGTCAACGGGTCTGCAACATTCAGATCCGTATGTATTTCGCAAATCTCTAGGTCATATCGTAAATGTTGCTTCCACGCTCCACTTGGAGCTATTCCAAATGGTTGCTCCACTATACGTATCCGGTTTGCTACTCAGTGTCATTCGGATAGGTGTTAAAGCTTGCATCGACGTAACCCTTTACGCCGAACTCTTTATCACCTCCATAATCGAGAAACATTTCCTTATTCCTCTAAGGATAATTTTGACCGCTATCTAGTGATCCACTCCTGGATCACCTTTGTACCCTCTTGCCAGACATGTGGCAAGGCACACATCAGGTGCGGTACTCAGCATGGCATACCGTATAGAGCCTATGTCAAAAGCATATGGGATGACCTTCGTCCTTCCTCTTTCTTCTGCCGTGGTCGAGCTTTAAGTCTTAACTTCATACCTTCCAACTCAGGCAAGAAATCCTTCTTTGACTGATCCATCTTGAACACCTTCAAGATCATGTCAAGGTATGTGCTCATTTGAAAGTACCATTTAGCGTTTTTGATCTATCCTCATAGATCTTGATGCTCAATGTTCAAGCAACTTAATTCAGGCTTTCTATTGAAAAACACTTTTCAAATAACCCTATATGCTTTCCAGAAATTATACATCATTTCGGATCAACATTATGTCATTCACATATACTTATCAGAAATTCTGTAGTGCTCCCACTCACTTCTTTGGAAATGCAAGTTTCTCATAAACTTTGTATAAACCCAAAATCTTTGATCATCTCATCAAAGCGTACAGTCCAACTCCGAGATGCTTACCTCAGTCCTTAGAAGGATTGCTGGAGCTTTGCATACTTGTTAGCGTCTTTCAGAATTTGTCAAAACCTTCTGGTTGTATCACATACAACCTTCCCTCAAGAAAATTGTCGAGGAAACAATGTTTTGACATCCTACCTGCAAGATTTCATAAATAATGCAGTAACTGCTAATCCAATTCCAACAGACTCTTAGCATCGCTACGAGTGAGAAAGCCTCACCGTAGTCAACTCCTTGAACTTGTCAGAAATCATCTTAACGACAAGTCGAGCTTTCTTAATGGTGATATTTACCATCATTGTCCGTCTTCCTTTTAAAATCCATCTATACTCAACAACCTTACGTCCATCAAGTAGTTCTTCCAAAGTCTACACTTTGTATTCATACATGGATCCTCTCTCGGATTTTATGGCCTCTCGCCATTTGTCGGAATCCGGGCCCACCATTGCTTCTCCATAGCTCGTAGGTTCATTGTTGTCTAGCAACATGACCTCCAAGACAGGATTACGTACCACTATGGAGTAATACGTATCTTTGTCGACCTACGAGTTTCGGTAGTGACTTGATCCGAAGTTTCATGATCACTATCATAAGCTTCTACTTCAATTTGTATAGGTGCCACAGGAACAACTTCCTGTGCCCTGCTACACACTAGTTGAAGTGATGGTTCAATAACCTCATCAAGTCTCCACCATCCTCCCACTCAATTCTTTCGAGAGAAACTTTTCCTCGAGAAAGGACCCGTTTCTAGAAACAATTACTCTTGCTTCCGGATCTGAGATAGGAGGTATACCCAACCATTTTGGGTATCCTATGAAGATGTATTTATCCGTTTTGGGTTTGAGCTTATCACGATGAAACTTTTTCACATAAGCGTCGCAGCCCCAAACTTTCAAGAAACGACAGCTTAGGTTTCTCTAAACCATAGTTCAAACAGTGTCGTCTCAACGGAATTACGTGGTGCCTATTAAAGTGAGTGCGGTTGTCTCTAATGCCTGACCCATGAACGATAGTGGTAATTCGATAAGATACATCATGGTACGCACCATATCCAATGGGGTGCAACTATGATGTTCGGACACACCATCACACTATGGTGTTCCAGGCAGTATTATTGTGAAACAATTTCCACAATGTCTTAATTGCGTGCCAAAGCTCGTAACTCAGATAGTCATCTCTATGATCATATCATAGACATTTTATCCTCTTGTCACAATGATCTTCAACTTCACTCTGAAATTACTTGAACCATTCAATAATTCAGACTTGTGTTTCATCAAGTAAATATACAACATCTACTCGAATCATCTGTGAAGTAAGAACATAACGATATTCACTGCATGCCTCAGTACTCATTGGACTGCACACATCAAAATGTGTTACTTCCAACAAGTTGCTATCTTGTTCCATCTTACTGAAAACGAGGCTTTTCAGTCATCTTGCCCATGTGGTATGATTTGCATATCTCAAGTGATTTAAAATCAAGAGAGTCCAAACGATCCATCTGCATGGAGTTTCTTCATGCATATACATCAATAGACATGGTTCGCATGTCTCAAACTTTTAAAAAACGAGTGAGTCCAAAGATCCATCAACATGGAGCTTCTTCATGCGTTTTAAACCAATATGACTTACATGGCAGTGCTACAAGTAAGTGGTACTATCATTGCTATCTTATATCTTTTGGCATGAAAATGTGTATCACTACGATCGAGATTCAATAAACCATTCTTTTAGGTGCAAGACCATTGAAGGTATTATTCAAATAAATAGAGTAACCATTATTCTCCTTAAATGAATAACCGTATTGCGATAGACATAATCCAATCATGTCTATGCTCAACGCAAACACCAAATAACAATTATTTAGGTTTAACACCAATCTCGATGGTAGAGGGAGCGTGCGGTGCTTGATCACATCAACCTTGGAAACACTTCCAACACATATCGTCAGCTCACCTTTAGCTAGTCTCCGTTTATTCCGTAGCTTTTATTTCGGGTTACTAACACTTAGCAACCGAACCGGTATCTAATACCCTGGTGCTACTAGGAGTACTAGTAAAGTATACATTAACATAATGTATATCCAATATACTTCTATCGACCTTGCCAGCCTTCTCATCTACCAAGTATCTAGGGTAATTCTGCTCCAGTGGCTGTTCCCCTTATTACAGAAGCACTTAGTCTCGGGTTTGGGTTCAACCTTGGGTTTCTTCACTAGAGCAGCAACTGATTTGCCGTTTCATGAGGTACCCCTTCTTGCCCTCGCCCTTCTTGAAACTAGTGGTTTCACTAACCATCAACAATTGATGCTCCTTCTTGATTTCTACTTTCGCGGTGTCAAACATCGCGAATATCTCAAGGATCATAATATCTATCCCTGATATGTTATAGTTCATCACGAAGCTCTAGCAGCTTGGTGGCAATGACTTTGGAGAAACATCACTATCTCATCTGAAAGATCAACTCCCACTCGATTCAAGTGATTGTTGCAGTCAGACAATCTGAGCACAAGCTCAACGATTGAGCTTTTCTCCCTTGGTTTGCAGGCTAAGAAAATCATCGGAGGTCTCATACCTCTTGACGTGGGCACGAGCCTGAAATCCCAATTTCAGCTCTTGGAACATCTCATATGTTCTGCGACATTTCAAAAATGTTTTCGGTGCCTCAATTCTAAACCATTTAACATTACCGAACTATCATGTAGTCATCAAAACGTCTATGTCAGATGTTCACAACATCCACAGACTATGTTCGAGGTCCAGCACACCGAGCGGTGCATTAAGGACATAAGCCTTCTACTGTCCGCATAATTGCCACTGTCAACTTTCAACTATATTTTCTCTAGGAACATATCTAAAATAGTAGAACTAAAGCGCGAGCTATGACATAATTTGCAAAGGGCTTTTGACTATGTTCAGGATAATTAAGTTCATCTAATGAACTCCCACTCAGATAGACATCCCTCTAGTCATCTAAGTGATTACATGATCCGAGTCAACTAGGCCGTGTCCGATCATCACGTGAGACGGACTAGTCATCATCGGTGAACATCTTCATGTTGATCGTATCTACTATACGACTCATGCTCGACCTTTCGGTATCTTGTGTTCCGAGGCCATGTCTGTACATGCTAGGCTCGTCAAGTCAACCTAAGTGCTTCGCGTGTGTAAATCTGGCTTACACCCGTTGTATGTGAACATTAGAATCTATCACACCCGATCATCACGTGGTGCTTCGAAACGACGAACTTTTGCAACGGTGCACAGTTAGGGGGAACACTTTCTTGAAATTTTAATGAGGGATCATATTATTTACTACCGTCGTTCTAAGCAAATAACATGCATAAACATGATAAACATCACATGCAATCAAAAAGTGACATGATATGGCCAATATCATTTTGCTCCTTTTGATCTCCATCTTCGGGGCTCCACGATCATCATCGTCACCGGCATGACACCATGATCTCCATCATCATGATCTCCATCATCGTGTCTTCATGAAGTTGTCTCGCCAACTATTACTTCTACTACTATGGCTACCGGTTAGCAATGAAGTAAAGTAATTACATGGCGTTGTTCAATGACACGCAGGTCATACAATAAATTAAGACAACTCCTATGGCTCCTGCCGGTTGTCATACTCATCGACATGCAAGTCGTGATTCCTATTACAAGAACATGATCAATCTCATACATGACATATCATTCATCACATTCTTTTGGCCATATCACATCATATAGCATACCCTGCAAAAACAAGTTAGACGTCCTCTAATTGTTGTTTGCATGTTTTACGTGGCTGCTATGGGTTTCTAGCAAGAACGTTTCTTATCTACGCAAAACCACAACGTGATATGCCAATTGCTATTCACCCTTCATAAGGACCCTTTTCATCGAATCCGTTCCGACTAAAGTGGGAGAGACTGGCACCCGCTAGCCACCTTATGCAACAAGTGCATGTCAGTCGGTGGAACCTGTCTCACGTAAGTGTACGTGTAAGGTCGGTCCGGGCCGCTTCATCCCACAATACCGTCGAAACAAGATTAGACTAGTAACGGTAAGCATATTGAATAAAATCAACGCCCACAACTACTTTGTGTTCTACCCGTGCAAAGAATCTACGCAATAGACCCGGCTCATGATGCCACTGTTGGGGAACGTAGCAGAAATTCAAAATTTTCCTACGAGTCACCAAGATCTATCTATGGAGAGACTAGCAACGAGAGAGAGGAGAGTGCATCTACATACCCTTGTAGATCGCTAAGCGGAAGCGTTCAAGAGAACGGGGTTGAAGGAGTCGTACTCGTCGTGATCCAAATCACCGGAGATCCTACTGTCGAACGGACGACACCTCCGCGTTCAACATACGTCCAGCCCGATGACGTCTCCCATGCCTTGATCCAGCAAGGAGAGAGGGAGAGGTTGGGGAAGACTCCGTCCAGCAGCAGCACAACGGCGTGGTGGTGATGGAGGAGCATGGTATTCCAGCAGGGCTTCGCCAAGCACCGCGAGAGACGAGGAGAAAGAGAGGTAGGGCTGCGCCAGGGAGAGGTCAAAACTCTTGTGTATGGAAGCCCCAAAACCTCAAGTATATATAGGGGAGAGGGAGGGGGCTGCGCCCTCCTTAGGGTTCCCACCCCAAGGGGTGCGGCTGCCCCAAAAACCCATCTAGCATGGCGGCCAAGGGGGGGAGAGGGGGAAACTTGCCCCCCAAGCAAGGTGGAGGCGCCCCCTCCCCAAATCCTAGGCGCCTTGGGCCCTCATGGGGGGGCGCACTAGCCCACCTGGGGCTGGTCCCCTCCCACACTTGGCCCATGCTACCCTCTGGGGCCGGTGGCCCCACTTGGTGGACCCCTGGGACCCTCCCGGTGGTCCCGGTACGTTACCGATAGCACCCGAAACTTTTCCGGCGACCAAACCAGGACTTCCCATATATAAATCTT
The DNA here is from genome assembly GCF_002162155.2 of Triticum dicoccoides. NCBI lineage: Eukaryota > Viridiplantae > Streptophyta > Magnoliopsida > Poales > Poaceae > Triticum > Triticum dicoccoides. The sequence continues at coordinate 706,255,009 of NC_041386.1, read as the reverse complement.
TACCTCCGGACCATTCAGAACTCCTCGTGACGTCCGGGATCTCATCCGGGACTCCGAAAAACATTCGGTAACCACGTATTTCTATTCCCTATAACCCTAGCGTCATCGAACCTTAAGTGTGTAGACCCTACGGGTTCGGGAACCATGCAGACATGACCGAGACTTTCTCCGGTCAATAACCAACAGCGGGATCTGGATACCCATGTTGGCTCCCACATGTTCCACGATGATCTCATCGGATGAACCACGATGTCGAGGATTCAGTCAATCCCGTATACAATTCCGTTTGTCTAGCGGTATTGTACTTGCCCGAGATTCGATCGTTGGTATGCCGATACCTTGTTCAATCTCGTTACCGGCAAGTCTCTTTACTCGTTCCGTAAAACATCATCCCGTGATCAACCCCTTGGTCACATTGTGCACATTATGATAATGTCCTACCGAGTGGGCCCAGAGATACCTCTCCGTTACATGGAGTGACAAATCCCAGTCTCGATTCGTGCCAACCCAACAGACACTTTCGGAGATACCCGTAGTGCACCTTTATAGCCACCCAGTTACGTTGTGACGTTTGGTACTCCCAAAGCATTACTACAGTATCCGGGAGTTGCACAATCTCATGGTCTAAGGAAATGATACTTGACATTGGAAAAGTTTTAACATACGAACTACACGATCTTTGTGCTAGGCTTAGGATTGGGTCTTGTCCATCACATCATTCTCCTAATGATGTGATCCCGTTATCAACGACACAGGCACAAATAATTTTCTTTCCACCCAAAAAATTTCATTTATGAGTCAATACCAATTCTCCTGTAGGTTATTGGCTAATGACCAATGCCTACGGAAACTGGTAGCATGGCTGAGAATTTGAATATTTTGTTTGTCTCCTTAGGATGGCCGCTCAACTTTTTCTTTGAAGCTCCGCCACTGCTGTTGTGGGCACATTAATTGCTCCGCTACATGCATGCACATATCACAACTGTACGACGAGCCAGCACAAGACCCATAATAAATGAATGCTAGGTACTGAGGTGCGTGGAGCGAGTATTTTGCAGCCCTTTTCAAGAGTAAAACTGGAAAATAAATTTCTTGTGATTATCTCCTTAATGGCCACGCTGAGAATTGCGCGTCCATTTTTTGCACTAGGTGGGAGTGAATGCTTACAACTTTTCCATCAAGATGTAATTAAAAAAACAATCTACATTGTCCTAAGATCCCTACAAATACAAGTTGTGTGTGAGTGGGGATTCCTACACAATTGGAGATGATCGCTAAGTGATCATGTACTACGTACGAGATATAACCACGCTAACATCCCCCACAATCTAAACCGGTTACAAGGTTGAGACTGTGTCTCATTATTTCTAAATGTTCTTCTCTTAGTAGGTTAAGTGAAAGCATCTGCTATTTGATCAGCCAAAGGCACAAACGGACATCCAATGCACACAGCTCCACTTCTCTCAAATGAAGTGAAAATCTGGTTTTATTTGCTTCAGCCTTGCATGAAACACTGGGTTTATAGTTATGTAGGTTGCCCCAAAGTTATCACACCATAGAACTAGTGGTCATGTGGAACTCCCAATTCTATAAGATCAAACTACACCCTAGGGACCTCAGTTGAGCCATTTGCAAGGGCTTTACATTCCGCCTTGGTGCTAGAACGTGACACTGTTAGCTGTTTATGGACACTTCATGAAATCAAGTTAGAGACAAGAAAGACAATAAATCTACTTGTGGAACACCTATCGTGGCTACACCCTACCCAATCAGCCTTTGTAAAAGACTTAACAATGTGGAATCTAATCAACGAGATTGAAGCCATGTTGCTAAAATAACCTTCACATATCTTAAGATGCGCTGGATCTCCTTTCAATGCACATCAGTGGGTCAAGTCAAATATTTCCACACCTTGTTTACAACAATAAAAATATCAGGGTGAGTGAAAGTGAGATATTGCAATGCTCCCACCATATCGCAGTAGCTGAATGTATCATCCGAATTAGGGTGTAGATCCGTTGCTAGCTTGTCAGCAGTAGACATGGGAGTAGAAACCGCCTCAATTCTCCATATGTGCATGCAGACGAAGATCATCTGCATACTTGCCCTGCATAACACCATACCCCTAAATTGTAGGTGGCTTTCATCCCAAGGAAGTAACCAAGATGAGGAAGATCCTCATAGGGAAAGGACACACACAGAGTGTGAAGTATAGATCCACTTCTTGAGTGGAGGAACCAACAATGACAATATAGTAAGAGTTGCGGTTTTCTGTAGGTCAGGCTACATGGTACCCCTTATCTTTGCCATCCATTTCTGCATCGCGATCCGTGCAGACGCATTTATCATTTTTGTTTCTCTCAAACGACACAACATATAAACTTCAAAATTTGTAGAACAACAATACATTCCAACTACAATCTGGGAAAAAACTTTCAGATTTTTTCATGCATTTTAAATACTTAAAATAATACTTTTAGTCAAATAAAATCTCATTTTATATATTTATATCAGACAAAAAAATCTGAAAGTTTTTTCGTACATAGATGTTCTAATGTTTGTTCGATCTGCAAAGTTTGAAGTTCATATTTTGTTTCATTTTAGAGAAACAAAAAAGAAAAATCTGCTTGTTATAAGTTAGTTGGAGAGTACAGATCTCAAAGCAAAGCTGGAGGGTTGATGATAAGAGGTTCCATGTAGCCTGAGCTACAAAGGAACTTTGTGATATAGTAACCAAATACAAGCATATAAATAGCCATTGAACCTTGTTGAAAATTCAAAAAAGATGCATCTGCCTTGGTGCAGGATATTGCTGCTAAGGCAAGAGTAGCAAACCTATAGGGGTTGCTTAAGTTCATAGATAGACTTCCGGAGCTTGCAAACATGTTGAGGAAAGAAAGAGCCCTTGAAGTCGGGTGCCTATTGCATATACACATGCTCGTCATTGAGTCGATGGAGAAAGGCATTGCTGACACTGATTTGCCAAGGAACCCAACCCTGAACCATCAAGACATTGCTTGACCTCGACAATCCACTTACAACCAACGAGGTTTGACATATGCGGAACAAGCGACCACATCGCGGTGTGTTGAAAGCAGATAACTCCTCTTGCCTGGTAATTCTTCAGGTAGGATCGACAAGCGCTAAATGATGCAATGACAAAGCTGCCCATAGGAAATGTGTTACATAACAGTTTTTTTGTTGTGCACGAGCATGCCTAGGAACACTATGATGATACATTTAACAATATTCTCATGGACAATCAACAGAGTAAAAGAGGTAGAAGATGTCAGTGAAGCTCGCGGATTCCCCCAGATAGGCTATACCTACCAATCGCGAGAATTTTCTCCTGGACGATCCATCTATCTAGTGACGAAGTAGATGGCAACTCTAAGGCATCCACGTCTAGTGGTCTAGTAGTACTGCAACACTCAGTGCAACTAACACAGAAGAATGCGCGGGAAGAACTAGAGAGAGAAACGGCCTAGCAGTGTCCCATTTTGATCAAATCTATACGGAGAGGCGGTGGCGCCCTATGGCCATCCACGCCCCTGGTGAAGGCGCCGGTGGGAGGGTGCGGGGGCTAACATAGTAGACCCCGTGAAAGAGCTGGAGCTTGGCGGAAGTCACTAATAGCTCGGTGGATGAGATTTCCTTTCCCCGGCCTCGGAAGGTTTGGTTTTCGACCCTAAATCTAGCTACGCAAACACTTATGACTCTCAGTTAGTTATATTTTAAGGTTTTGTTAATTCTCAGTCTAAGTCTGACTCAATAACCATTATATCTTACACATAATTTTTTTTGGATGTTTCCTTTTTGTTTTTTCGTTCCTTGGTGCACAATTTTCGCTGTTTTTATTTTCTTTTATGGGTTTTCAATATTTTTCACACATGCTTCTTTTATAGGTTTTCAATATATTTTTCCACACGCGCATGTGTAACCATTTTTTGTTTTTTTTCTGTTTCTTGGTACACGTTTTATTTTTACGTTGTCTTTATCTTTCCTTTCAATTTTTGTTTTCACTTTTGTTCTTTTTCCGCGCCAGTTTCATTTCTCTGAATGGAACCTCACATACAGGCATGCAAACCTGTGAGGTATAGTTGCTCCCATTTTTTTAACTTATTGCAGCGTAGCTTGTTGGAAAGGGAACATGTCGCGTCTTAGCGCGTGCGCAGAGGCCTCATGTTGCATGCTCCATAATTCGATAATAATTAAAAATAATTATTTAAACGAATACAAAAAATCTCTTTCGAAAAGAATGAAAAAAATAGTCTAGAATGTGATGCTTGCAGCGTAACGTGCTTCCAGATCACACAACCTTCTTCAAGTCAAACTATTGTGATCTCGGTCCACATGATTCATACTCCATAACAAGTAGGAGTATACACTAGAGAACCGACACAAGTAGCCAATTAATTAATCCTTTCAAGATCAAATTAGCATCTTGAGCTGCTGGTGGGCACGTTGTGACTTGTTTTTGTCTGATTCGTTTTCTATCCCTAAAGCTAACGACCTAAAGTCTGACAATTTTATTTCATTTCAAAGCTGGTTGTCACCCATACCGTGTGGTTTTTATACATATACCAACATGTCAGGAGCAGATGGGCACAACTACACCCACAAAGGCCACATCGTTGTGACTTGTGAACGAGAGAGCCAGGTGAAGCAGCAAGCAGGTGACGCATTTCGGGAGCAAGGCGTAGGGAGGTATGGGGTCGTTGGCGGCGGCAGTTGAGAGGCCGCACGCCGTGATGATCCCCTACCCGGCGCAGGGCCACATCACGCCGATGCTGAAGCTGGCCAAGCTGCTCCACACCAGGGGCTTCCACGTCACCTTCGTCAACAACGAGTTCAACCACCGCCGCCTGCTGCGCTCTCAGTCTGCCGACAAGCTACGTGGCCTGCCCGCGTTCCGGTTCGATGCCATCGCCGACGGCCTTCCGCCGTCCGACTGTGAGGCCACGCAAGACACCGCTGCGCTGTCCTACTCTACCATGACCACCTGCCTCCCGAGGCTCAAGGAGCTCATCATGAAGCTCAACGAGGAGGCCCGGACCTCCGGCAGCGCGCTGCCACCTGTGACCTGCGTGGTGGCCGATGGCACCATGTGTTTCGCTCTTGTCGCCGCGCGCGAGCTCGGCCTCCGCTGCGCCACGTTCTGGGCCCCCAGCGCCTGTGGTTTCATGGGCTACTGCTACTACAAGGGTCTAGTCGAGCGTGGTCTCTTCCCTCTCAAAGGTATCCATGCATGTCTCTCTCCTGGGTTGATCATATTTTTGGTGTAGTATGATGTCTTGCACTCCCGGGTTTATTACATCGGAAGAACTTACATTAATAGCAACATATACTTACTGTAATTAATCTGCTGTTGGTGCAGATGAGGCACAGTTGACCAATGGATTCTTGGACACGATCATAAACTGGATTCCGTCGATGCCCAAGGACCTGCGGCTGCGTGACCTCCCAAGCTTCGTGCGCACCACGGACCCCGATGACATCATGTTCAACTTCTTCATCCACGAGACGACCGCCATGTCGCAGGCATCGGCGGTGATCATCAACACCCTTGATGAGCTCGACGCACCCTTGCTTGATGCCATGTCTAAGTTCCTGCCGCCCATCTACACGGTGGGGCCACTCCATCTGACAGTTCGCAACAACGTGCCGGAGGATAGCCCTCTCCTCGGCATCGGCTCAAATCTTTGGAAGGAACAGGACGGGCCTCTCCGGTGGCTCGACGACCAGCCGCCGCGCTCAGTGGTGTATGTCAATTTTGGGAGCATCACGGTGATGTCAAATGAGCATTTGCTGGAATTCGCCTGGGGGCTGGCCAACAGCGGCTACACCTTCTTGTGGAACGTACGGCCGGACCTTGTCAAGGGCCACGACAACGCCGTACTTCCGCCGGAGTTCTCCGCGGCGACGAAGGGGCGAAGCATGCTCTCGACATGGTGCCCGCAGGAGAAGGTGCTGGAGCACGAGGCCGTAGGGGTGTTTCTCACACACTCCGGGTGGAACTCATCGTTGGAAGGCATCTGCGGCGGTGTGCCGATGGTGTGCTGGCCCTTCTTCACGGAGCAGCAGACCAACTGCCGGTACAAGTGCACGGAGTGGGGTATCGGGATGGAGATTGGGGAAGAGGTGACAAGGACCGAGGTCAAGGCCATTCTGCGGGAGGCCATGGAGGGGGAGAAGGGGCAAGAGATGCGACGGCGCGCGCTAAAGCTCCAGGAGAGCGCTGTTGCCTCAGCACGGCATGACGGAAGGTCCATGCGCAATGTTGATAGGCTCATCCATGAGGTGCTGCTGGCTTGACGATACAAGCAAACCGGTAAATAATAAATGGTTGATGGTTGTGTGCATTGCAATTGATGTACTGTAGAAGCTAGGGTTGTCATTTTTTTCAAAATAATTAAATAATAAATAAACGGTTTGCAGCATCCAAAGAGTTTATTAAGATGTAATCAATATCTTTGTTTTCAAATTTCAGTCATACTTTGAGTCGTTAGTTACGTGGATTACCTGGGATCTGTTGCCATGCCGAAGATGATGGAAATATACATGTTTTCTAGAATTCATGAAAAGAAGCTTCATTTTTTTGCGGGTTGGAAATACCTTAATTATTTGTAACATTATTCACACCCTATCCAACATGTAAGTTGATGATGAAGCGTCTCAACCCTCAACAGAGAGGGCCGCGTGATCTTATATTGATAGCGAGAGGTTTCCCTCGAGGTATTACAGGAGTCGGTTGAGGAGACCAGAAAGATTACAAGAGGGAATCCAGATAGATGAGAGAGAGAGATAAAAGGAGAGTCCCTCTACAACTAATCTATCCTATACGTGAACCTCACGCCTAGATATGACCAGAATAGAGATCGCTACAACCAGGGTCTACAAGACCATTACATAATCATGTTTAACACCCTCCCTTAATCTAAACTTCTGAACTTTGCAAGTTTAGATTACGCTTGAATTCTTCAAATGGTCTTGTGGATAAAGCTTTTGTAAAGCCATCGGCAACTTGATCTTTGGAGGAAACAAACCGAATCTCCAACTCTTTGCAAGCAACTCTTTCCCGCACGAAATGATAGTCAATCTCAATGTGTTTAGTTCTTGCATGAAAAACAGGATTAGCAGAAAGATATGTAGCACCAAGATTGGCACACCAAAGACACGGAGTTTGTGTGAGAAAAATACCAAGCTCCTTGAGCATAGACTTAACCCATATGATTTCTGTTGTTGCATTTGCCAAAGCCTTATATTTCGCCTCAGTACTTGATCTTGACATTGTTGCCTGTTTCTTTGCACACCATGAGATCAGGTTGGGTCCAAAGAAAACTGCAAAACCACCTGTTGATCTCCTATCATCCAAGCATCCAGCCCAGTCAGAATCAAAAAAGGCACTAACAAGAGTGGAAGATGACTTGTTGAACATGAGGCCAACACCCAAAGTATGTTTCACATATCTGAGGATGCGTTTAGCAGCAGTCAAATGGGCTATAGTGGGTGCATGAAGAAACTGGCACACTTTATTTACTGCAAAGGAGATATCAGGTCTGGTAAGCGTCAAGTACTGAAGAGCACCTACCAAGCTTCTGTACTTAGTTCCATCCTCTTGATTCAAGAGAGTACCCTCTGTGAGAGACAATTTTTCAGAACTGGAGAGTGGTGTTGGAGATGGTTTACAACCTTGCAACCCTGCCTTGCTTAAAAGATGAAGACCACCTTCTGGAGTTCGTTTGACCTCAATGCCAAGAAAGAAATGCAAGTCCCCAAGATCTTTGAGAGTAAAATCAAAGTTCAAATCATGTAGAAGAGCAGTCACTGCCTCAGGAGATGAACCAGTGACAATGATATCATCAACATAAATGAGCACAAAAATGACTATGTTGGATTTCTTGTAAATAAACAGGGATGTGTCAGACTTGGAGGGAAGAAAACCAAGAGTTTGCAACTTCATGCTCAAGCGAGAGTACCATGCTCGTGGGGCCTGCTTCAGTCCATCAAGAGATTTATCAAGTCTGCAGATATGAGAGGGCTTGCTAGGATGCACAAAGCCAGGAGGTTGCTTCATATACACTTCCTCTTCCAGAACACCGTGAAGAAACGCATTCTGTACATCTAGCTGGCGAAGACTCCATCCTCTGGACACCGCAATAGAGAGAACAAGACGAATGGTGGCAGTATTAACAACAGGACTAAATGTATCCTCATAATATAGTCCATACCTCTGCTTAAATCTGTTGGGGAACGTAGCAGAAATTCAAAATTTTCCTACGAGTCACCAAGATCTATCTATGGAGATACTAGCAACGAGAGAGAGGAGAGTGCATCTACATACCCTTGTAGATCGCTAAGCGGAAGCGTTCAAGAGAACGGGGTTGAAGGAGTCGTACTCGTCGTGATCCAAATCACCGGAGATCCTAGTGCCGAACGGACGGCACCTCCGCGTTCAACACATGTGCAGCCCGATGACGTCTCCCATGCCTTGTTCCAGCAAGGAGAGAGGGAGAGGTTGGGGAAGACTCCGTCCAGTAGCAGCACAACGGCGTGGTGGTGATGGAGGATCATGGTATTCCAGCAGGGCTTCGCCAAGCACCGCGAGAGACGAGGAGAAAGAGAGGTAGGGCTGCGCCAGGGAGAGGTCGAAACTCTTGTGTGTGGCAGCCCCAAAACCTCAAGTATATATAGGAAAGAGGGAGGGGGCTGCGCCCTCCTTAGGGTTCCCACCCCAAGGGGTGCGGCTGCCCCAAAAACCCATCTAGGGTGGCGGCCAAGGGGGGGAGAGGGGGAAACTTGCCCCCCAAGCAAGGTGGAGGCGCCCCCTCCCCAAACCCTAGGCGCCTTGGGCCCTCGTGGGGGGGCGCACCAGCCCACCTGGGGCTTGTCACCTCCCACACTTGGCCCATGCTACCCTCTGGGTCCGGTGGCCCCACTTGGTGGACCCCCGGGACCCTCCCGGTGGTCCCGGTACGTTACCGATAGCACCAGAAACTTTTCCGGCGACCAAAACAGGACTTTCCATATATAAATCTTTACCTCCGGACCATTCTGGAACTCCTCGTGACGTCCGAGATCTCATCCGGGACTCCGAACAACATTCGGTAACCACGTATTTCTATTCCCTATAACCCTAGCGTCATCGAACCTTAAGTGTGTAGACCCTACGGGTTCGGGAACCATGCAGACATAACCGAGACGTTCTCCTGTCAATAACTAGCAGCGGGATCTGGATACCGATATTGGCTCCCACATGTTCCACGATGATCTCATCGGATGAACCATGATGTCGAGGATTCAGTCAATCCCGTATACAATTCCCTTTGTCTAGCGGTATTTTACTTGCCCGAGATTCGATCGTTGGTATGCCGATACCTTGTTCAATCTCGTTACCAGCAAGTCTCTTTACTCGTTCCGTAACACATCATCCCGTGATCAACCCCTTGGTCACATTGTGCACATTGTGATGATGTCCTACCGAGTGGGCCCAGAGATACCTCTCCGTTACATGGAGTGACAAATCCCAGTCTCGATTCGTGCCAACCCAACAGACACTTTCGGAGATACCATTAGTGCACCTTTATAGCCACCCAGTTACGTTGTGACGTTTGGTACACCCAAAGCATTCCTACAGTATCCGGGAGTTGCACAATCTCATGGTCTAAGGAAATGATACTTGACATTGGAAAAACTTTAACATACGAACTACACGATCTTTGTGCTAGGCTTAGGATCGGGTCTTGTCCATCACATCATTCTCCTAATGATGTGATTCCGTTATCAACGATATCCAATGTCCATGGTCAGGAAACCGTAACCATCTATTGATCAACGAGCTAGTCAATTATAGGCTTACTAGGGACATGGTGTTGTCTATGTACCCACACATGTACCTGAGTTTCCTATCAATACAATTATAGCATGGATAATAAAAGGGTTTCTAAGATTTCCGGACAATAAAAGGGCCCAAGGTTAAAGAATCTGTTTCAAAACAGAGGAGTGTGTTGTAGGTGTTGATTCTATCCGGAATGAACCGTGATGATGAGACATGCTCTACATGCAAATCCGTGATGGAACGAGTACTTTGAAAAGAGACCCGCAAGGTGCAGCCAGTTTTAGACCGAACAGTTTTGGAAAGTTCGGATAAAACTAATCCGAATTTGACTAGGGTTTTGGACGTGAAACCAAACCTTTTCCTTGCGCAGGAAGTCCAGACGCCTCATATATACCTACGGGGTGATGGCCGATTGAACAACACACAATCGATCAAATCATCTACCACTTTTTATCTTTTATCTTTTGTCCTTAACCCTAGTTCTTCTCCTTCCTCATTCATCGTTTGTTCTTCTTGTTGCAGGGAAGCGAACCTTGAGGCCCTAGGGACGGTCAGGCCGACTAGGGCAGCCCATAGCCGCCGCGCGCCCTGACGGGGTTTCGGGTCTTCAAAAGCACCCGCCGGTTATCCTGCGTTTCGTGCTGCTGGTCGGGTCTCCTTCGACGTGAGTTGTTGTGCATCACCCTCGGCGTTGGAGGTACACGGTGATGTGTTCGTGTGCGAACATGTGCATTGCAATAATGCAGAGGCATAGGTTTCTACTCATTTCTAACAAAATGGTATGCATCACACTAATGTTGCAGCACGATTGCTCTGTTCCTGATTAGTGGATGAGGGCTGGCCACGGCATCTTGCATTCAGAGACGCCATCGTAAAGCGACATGCAGGAGGACCTCCAACTCTGCATCAACCTCCTGAAGACTATCGTGTATCATATGAAGCCAACTTGTTGAACAACTTGATTAGACGACAATGATCAAATGCTCCAACAATGGCATGATTGAGTTATGGTACCAGGAGTTCGAGAGCAAGGACATGAACCGGGCCCAGAAGGGTGGCATCAAGGTGCACGGATGCCGACCATGTACATGGACTACACATTGTTGTCGAGGTCGTAGCTCCACCAGCCAGTCTGAGTTGGAACACCTTCATGTACGTCATCAAGGGGAGTGTCTATTCATCATGGAGGGTGTCGTACTACCGAGCGCGCACCACTGCACTATGCTTGGCGTTGGTGACGAGGTCAGCATGTGAAACTATTTTTGCACACCATTGCGATTTGTGCTACGCTATGGAGGACCACTATAGTTGCAATAGCTTCGAGAAGGCCAGTCTATCTCCTGTCGGATGATGTTCGCGGTACATTGTCGTGCAACAAGGAAATGGAAATTGTATCATACTATTTTACTAGTTCTTTTTGTAGAATTTAGCACTAGTCTTCTTTCTTTTTAAATTCTTTTGCTGGTTTATTTATGGTAAAGAATGTGATAAAGTAAAAGAGTGTAATGAGGAGGAATCTTATGGTGATTGTTTGATAATAAAGCGTGTAAAGAAAATTCTGCCTCTGTTTTTTGCTCAATAACTTCAAAAGTTAAATAACATATGATGGTTGACCTTTATTTTCTATGTTGCACTTTCTTGGGCTCTATCTTCTCTAAGTGGCTGTAGGTTATTTTCCTCGAAAGAAACAAGATTGTATGGTATTTTAGTTTGGTCATGATTTTAGATGGTGCTCGTATTTCCTCTAGTCTCACCTCTTTGTGTTTTTTTAAATAATTGTTGAAGCTATAGTCGGCATCTAAATATATATCGACTCATTAAATTTTTGGGTCTCTGCATATTCCGTTCCAGGTTTACAAATCGCAAACTTTGATCAAGTTCTAGATGCACATAGCAGATTATAGCTATGTATGGTAATTGAAATACTCCCTCTTTCCAGACATAACATAATCGTCAGGTATTCTGAATTATTTTAGGTGGTTCTATTGAAAAACCACCTAAACTACTCAAGCATTCCAGAACTTACTTTGACCACGGTTGTGTGCCGCATTTACCTCTATTTTCTTTGTTGTACTTTCCCAATAGCTTCTCTTGGTGGTTCTATTGTATAGCACAATAACTGCACCCTGTCTATAGGCACAGGTTCCAAAACGCCACCCACACCAGAATCACTATATTGTTAGAACCACTAATAGACAAATTAAACAAAGTGAAGTTGGCTTCGACAGAAGGTTTTGAAAACCTTTAAAGACGAACATCCTGAAGGAGTCGAACGGATTATATACATGAGTTGTTCAGTTTCCTCTAATTTCTCAAGTGGCCTAACAATAACAAAATGAAGATATGGTACCTAGCTAAAGATGATGATTGGTATATAAAAAAATGGATGATGATTCCCAGGTAAGTAACAGGAAGAATAAACAGATAATGCAAACGACAATAGTAAAATATGAGAGGGTATATATATGGTGATTGAGCCCAAACTTAAGAAAAATATGTGGATTGCATGACACTATAGGCACACAACTCATGAGTAGAGCATTAGTTTGGTTTTTTCTTAAAAGAAGTAGAGACGGTTAGGTTTATTACGAGGAGAGAGAGACAACAAGGGTAATTAACATGCACTTCTTTTCGTTTTTCGCAGTCGATAGAGTATGTGAGGACGACAACGTCGCCAACTAACCTGAACCCGTGATGCTATTGGGAGTGCTTAATCTCTGTGTGGCCGGAACAAGGTGAGTTAATTCCTTGTTCCATAAAAAGATCAGGCCCATGGGATTTTACAACAGGAACAACATCATGGACGCGTGATGATATAGTGAACCACCTATATGAGGCATTTTGCGTCATATATCAATACAACACACACAAAAGCAACTCACTCGGCAAATCCATTTGAAACCAGTGCTCTCGACCTCGAGTTCCTGAACGTGTGTTGCTACCACTCAAGCCAACAAGCACTAATGACCGATTGGCAGCCCGGTTCTTTAAGAACTCACTTGGGCGACAAATCCAAATATTCTTTTCAAAATTGTGAATAATTATGAAAACACGAACAAGTATTGAAATTCTAAAAATTTCTGAAAATTTTGAAAAAATTGGCACTATGAAAATAAAATTGAAACTAGGATTTAAAAAAAATCCCGAACATGTTTTGAAATTTTCGAATATTGTTTTAATTTTTGAACAAAAATTTGAAAACAAAACAATTTCTAAAATTCTGGAATTTTTTCAAGAACAAATTTTTTTATTTTGGAATTTCCAAACATTTTATGAAAATACAAATATTTGCAAAAACGAATAATATTTATAAATTCCAAATATTTTTGAAAAACACAAAGGGTATTTGAATTTATGAACAAATTTGTGTAGTAAGAACATTTTTCGAAATCGTTGAAAATTTTCTTAATAAGAAAATGAAGTTGAAAAAAAATAGGAAAGAATCAGAAAAATCAAAATAAAAAACAGTAATGAAAATTGGTTGAAGAACCTTCTAGAGGTTCACTAAACAGATAAAAACACCTTCCAGAAGGTGCCCAACTGTACCAATGTACACGTTAAATAGGCCGGCCCAGCCAATCGCTAGCTGCCTCTGCCTGTACATTTCAGCGACATTCTGTTGCAGTAAGCGTCTTATAGGGAACTAGAGAATACCTCGCACATTGCTGCGCATTCAATTGCAGTATATTAAATGATTTGATTGTAAAGAAAATCATGCGTTAATATATGAAATAAAAATAAAAAAGGATTTTATACATTGTATTTGATTATTTTGTGGTCAAAGAATATTTTGAATATAAGTGGCAGAATATTTTGAAAAACTTTTCCCATGCATTTAGGGCAAACATTTGATGAGGTGGCATGTGTGGTGAGGTAGTATGTGTTATGGGATCAACTACTAATGTTTTTTTCTCTGGTGTACGCTGGTACACACTTGGGCACCTTCTGGAGATAAGATATAGAGATAGTGAGGATATATCTAATAAAGATATAGAGATAGAACGTAGTGATAAGATATAGAGATATAAGAGCATCTCCAACAGGCGCGCGAAAATCACCCAGCTTTTAGCGCGCGTGGAACGTTTTGCCGCGCTCCAGCGGTGGCAGGAAACTCATGCGCACGGGAACCGCTTGCGCGTGCGCGAATAGGTGGCAGCTCGCGGCCATTTTTGACGCACCGCTTCTGGCGCGCCTATAAATGCGGCGCTCGCCACACGCCTTCTTCACGACTCCGATTCCACTTCCTCTGCCACGCGCCTCTTCCTCCTCCTCTCACGCGCGCCTCCACCGCTCCAGCGCCCCGCCACCGACACGTCATCATGCCGCCGCGCCGCCGAGGAGCGTCGGGCTTCCGCGGCGTCCGCCTGCGCCCCAACGGCGGATACTACTTCGAGATACGCTCCGGCGATCTCCGGCTCGGCCTCGGCACCTACGGGACGGCGCACGAGGCCGCCCGCGCGTACGACGCGGCGGTGTGGCGCCTAGGCAGGCCGCACGGGCAGATGAATTTCCAGGACGTCTACACGCTCCAGCAGGCGCTGGACGTCGCCCCGCCGCCTCGTCTTAACACGGCAGAAGACCGTGCGAAGCACGCTGAGCGGCAGCACCAACTCCTCGTCACCTAGGAGGACGAGCGGGTCATGGGGGAGTGGCACCGGCGCCACCCGGAGGACGTCACCTACGAGCAATCCTACTGGGCAAGGCGCCGCGAGGAGGACACGCGAAGGCGCCGCAATTCGCGGTTGGAGAGGCGTCGGCGGAAGGCATTGGCGAATGCGCAGTCGGATATCGTTGCAGCAGGTGGGAGGTCGTTCTTCACGGAAAACGATGATCGTTGGTTGGACATATGGCTCGATACCTCAGACAACACCGACGAGTATGATGATGGTGATGATGATAGCGACTTGGAGTAGTTTCTATCTAGTTGCGTCGTAGTTTATCTATGCTTTCGAACTATCTATCTAATTGCACCGATGTAAAATACCTTTGTATCGTTTTTTATTTATGCAATCTATCTAGTTTTTATATTTATCTATGCTTCCGATTTATCTAAAAATAAAAAAAATGTTGTGTGCGCGCTGCATTTTTTGCGCGCTGCTGGAGCGGCGCGCGCGCTGCATTTTAGCACAGCTGCTGGAGCCAGCGCTGCGCGCCGCGCCAAACAAGGCGATGGGCGCGCGGCAAACCAGTTTTTTGCGCGCGGCGCGTTCGGCGCCTGTTGGAGATGCTCTAAAGATATAGAGATAGTGAGGATGATCTATTTTAGGTATATTAGAAGATTCCAAGATGTAGAACGCAGGCACCCAATCGAGCAGATTCATGGACCGTGCGATGCAATTGTTCGTCTAAGGTCAGGCCCAGCCCAAGGCCATCATCAGATCACAAGATCCACTTTTCCGAGCCCGAATTCGACTCCTCCAAGGACTTCTTCGATCTTTCGGTGTTAAAAGCGGAGCATCCTCGGACGCACTATGGATCTCTGCTGAATTCCTGATCAAGATAAGAAGGAAGCATCTAATTAAGGAAAAAGAAACAGCAAGCATCATTGGAGGTGGACGAGCAGACGTCGTCTTTCAGGGCAGTGAGGATGTACGACTCGGGAGCCGCCGCCGCCAGCAGCGGGCGACAGGCCTCATCGATGGCGGTGGACGATCTGACGGCGTCCATCAGGGCGGTAACGATGCACGACGCGTGCGCCGCCGCCGACATCCCGGTGGCACCGGTGGACCACGACGAGCCGGCGGCGGGCGAGGAGGCGTGCACCCTGCGGGTGCGGTTCCCAGACGGGCGGATCACCTGCAAGAGCTTCAGCGCCGGGCGTCCGGTGACGGCGCTGTTCCGGTACTGCCAGTCGGCACTTGCCGCCGGCTACGACGGGACAGTCGGGACGCGGCCGTTCCGTCTCGTGACGCTCGCGGGCAGCGCCACCGAGGTCCGAGGAGATACGTCCGGACGAGTCCCCGCTGCGGGAACTCGGGATGCACCACTGCACCGTGCATCTCGTCTGCTGGGGTTAGCCCTAGGCATCATCCGCAAGTTTGTAACACGATCGAGCAGGTGATCAAGAGGATGACGTGGGACTCCAGGAAGACGTGACATGGTGATCAACAAGAAGAACAGGTGATCTTGGAGAGGTGAAGGCCACCGCCGGCAATGGACACTCAGGAGTTGAAATGGAAGCACAAGATCAGAGGCATCATGTCAGGACCCTGCTTCACTGAACTTATTTAGTTCTCAATAATTCGACACCTTGGAAGAACTAGAAGCAAATTGGTACAAAGAATGGATGGACGCCCATGATTCTTTCGCGCAAGTGCCAATCAACGGCCGACGTCGTATAATGGCTCCACTGTCTGCTTTCACGCCGTTGCCACCATTCTTATGACAGAGATCAATGGCACTGGGAGAAGGACATCCCAATGCTGGTAAAGCATGGGATTCTGGTTGGTGTTCTCGGTGGACTTGAAGACGTTGCAGGCCGAGCTGTTCGCTGGGCTTAGCAAAGCCATCTCACTGGTCATCTATGATGGTTTCCCACCAAGGTTGTGTCTAGGGCTGGAATTCGAGCCGAGTCGAGCCAGCTCGGCTCGACTCGCTAGAGCTCGTTTCGTTAACGAGCTAGCTCGACTCGACTCGTTATTATAACGAGCTCAAATCCAAGATTGGCTCGACTCGTATAACTCGTGAGCTGGCTCGTTTAGCTTGTTAAGCTCGTTAAAGATATGAACATAAAACCCTCATATATTATAAAATGATTATGTATATATTAAACATATATATCACTAAACAATAGTAATTTCCTTGTAACGCATGAGTCTCCTAGGCGGTTGGGCCTTCAATGGCTAGGCCTTGTGTTGTGCGCCTGGGACATAGGGTGCTAAGTGGCTGATCTTTTTTATATTGGGAGTGGCTGATCTTTTGTACCGAGCCTAACGAGTTACACGAGTACTCGTGAGATTGGCTCGTTTAACTTGGTCTATAAACGATCTTAAACTAAAGCTCGGCTCGACTCGTTATTCTTCGAGTTCGAGCCGATTCGAGCCGAGTCACAAGCTACTCGTTTAGCTCGCGAGCTTCGAGCTTTTTTTCCAGCCCTGGTTGTGTCCATCAACTATCTAAGTTGCTCGAGCTGCAGGGCTCTCTGCTTGATGGTAACATGTTTTGGCACTATGCTTATTTTCTTGCAACCAATATGGATGCAGGCAGTTGATATCCTGTCCATGGCATTTTCCCGGTATTTTGGCATGTCTGCATTTTTATCGTTAATAAGCGTTATGTATCGTTCATTCAATTGGTGGTGATGTGTTGCCTAATTTATATGCAACAGGAAGCTTACTGAGCTAAGGAAAGTAATTATCATCTAGTGAACATGCATATGAGCATCTTGACTGCAGGACTAATGAAAGGAAACAACTTTTCATTGTTCTAGTAACCCAGTGTTGGCCTTGGGCATGTATATTCCGCTGGCCCTGGGTGGCTTTATTGTAAGTTTTCTATCCTATTTGCTTGAATTAGGTCCTTTAGTTAACGTTGATAAATGGTTTGGTCAGCATGCTCACATCCTTCTCATGTTATTGTCTTAGTCGATACATTTTTAACTTATGTATTTGTGTAACATTTGTATGAGAAGAAGCTAGCAAATATGCCCGTGTGTTGCAGGAGGAGCAGTTGATGGCGGCGTCGCCGGTGGACGGCAGGAAGACGATCCTCCCGGCGAGCGTGGCCGCGAGGGACGCGCGGAGGGAGCCCACGAGCGATTCGAAGGGCGGGTGCCGCTGGCAGCCGGCGTCATCGACGAAGAGGAGCACGCGCTGGATTAGCGGGTTCGCCACCCACGGGGCGTCCAGCGCGGATAGCCTCACCACCCAGTCCTCCGGTGGTGGCACGACCACGTTGCCGACCTCCACGATATTTACCGTCACGGCGACACAGACGAGCGAGCTGGGTGGTGGTGGACTGCGTTGCGTGCGGACCTGCCGGGATCTGGAGCTGCTTAATTATCCGAAGTACTAGTACAATTCTGACCGAGAGAGCTCACTAGCAAGACTGACGGTGGGCCCCATGCATAGGGCACTAACACAGATAGAAAGCGTAGCCGTAGAATTTTGCATACCGCACAACATGGTTACTGCACAATCCATGACATATGTGTTAACATAACTCATGCCATAATTACATATAAGGACAAAAGTTTTCTAGAGATTTTTGTATAATTACAGACAAGTCCTGACATTTTGCAGTCAAGACCCTAAAGTTTCAGTTTTCTTACAAACAAGGCCAAATTTTCGACAAGACGTGCGAAATTTGGCTGGAAATTTCGGCAGCATAACGGGTTGGATGGGGAAGAATCGGGCTAATTTGGAAAAGGAAAAAGTGCATGGCTTCTATTTTCTGCATAACGATACTATAATCGCTCCACAACCATGTCTTCTGTTTTGTACTTCACATGGAAGGGAAATTACGCAGCATGTCTTCCAAGTTGTCTGTTTACAGAAAGTGCTAGAGAGATGACTTAAAGATGGTACTACATCAATATATGTGGCTAATTAGGAAAAGTGAAAGGCAACTCTTTTATTAAAACACCTAATTCTTTCATTGAAAATTGTTTGAATGTGGCAGCATAACGGGTTAGGTGGAGAAGAATCGCATAGCCAATTGGGAAAAGGAAAAACCGCATGTCTTCTATTTTCTGCGCAACGGCACTATAATCCCTCCACGACCATGTCTTCTATTTTGTACTTCACACGGAAGGGAAATTACACTACATGTCTTCCGAGTTGATTGTTTAGAGAAAGTGTTAGAGATATGACTTAAATATGGTATTACATCCATATATGTGGCAATATTAGGGAAAGTGAAAGGCAACTCTTTTATGAAAACACCAACTTCATTCATTGAAAATTCTTTAAATTCTTGATATATCAATCACACATAATTTTTCTTTCATTACAATTAAATGGTTGACAAATAGTTATACTACTCTAACAGAATGGGACATATTTTATTGCTTAAATTGTATTATAAATTTTTTTTTGGCAACAGAAAATAAGGTCTTATAGGCACCCTTTAACTGAAGAATTAAAAGTATCTCTTTTATGTGACCATGTACTGCTCCAAAATTTCACATATGCCTTTACAGAAAATTATGATAGTACTAATGATGGATCAGCCCAAACGACCCAAATGCTTAACGTATTGATGACTCAAAGAAAAATTCCATAGGATACCATGTGTTAAAACGGTATCTCGGTGCTGGTCAATACTTACTTACTTACGAAGCCTTTGATCCCAAACAAGTTGGGGTAGGCTAGATATGAAACCCTTTCACGAGGACTTCCCAGGAGGTCACCCATCCTAGTACTACTCTCGCGCAAATGGGTTTCATACCCAAAAGACTGGCTAGTTTTTACGTTGGCTCGCCAAGCCTATCACAACCCTTAGATATGAAACTCTTTCACAAGGACTTCCCAGGAGGTCACCCATCCTAGTACTACTCTACCTATGGTGCTGGTCAATAAACGTAATTTATTTATTTATAGTATCAACAAGAAACGTGATTTATTTTTTCCTACAGTGAAACAATATACAAGTGTAGAACGCGAATATGAGGAACTGAAAGAAAAGTTCAGCGAGGAGTCAATTAAATGCAAAGATCTTTACAACAAGCTTATAGAGCTCAGGTTAACTGTTTATTCTTATACAATGTTACACCACTAAATGGTGACAACTGCATTTAAAGCAACTTGCGCACATTCCTTAGGTGACATATAAGAGTGTTTTGCCACTGTCGGCAACCAAATATATACAAAAGAAGTAGCATAAGGGGCTTTGGTGGTAGTTGACTTTGAATCTACACTTGCATCGTTCCTTGTGTTTCTACCAATTTAACTTCTTCAACTTTATCCATATAAAGTTCTGCAGAAAACTGCCCCACTTGCAACTTCAGTGTTGGATGGATTCAATGTTTGTATCTTTGCTTAGGGGCATACCAACACTGGTAAAACTTTTACAATGCAAGGCACTGAAGGTAATCGAGGGGTTAACTACAGAATTCCAGATGATCTCTTTTGAGTAATCAAGGACAAACATGACCTCTTCATTAGTGACTTGAAGGATTACAGTGAGCAAAATCATGAGCCAATAACACTGGTCAATAGTACCTTATTTTTCTTACAGTTGTTCACCAGATTTACATTCACTTGCATTAAGTTGTAGGCTGTAAAATCATGTCCTTGCTATTTGTTCGAAAGGAGAAAACTCGATGAATGGCGAGGGTGCAAACACTAAATTATGGCCAATTGACCTATTTGGAAGCAAGTGTGTTTTAAAGACATACGCTCAATGTGAATGACTCAAAGGTGGACAAAATATTTTCCCTACTTTTACAAACTTTTGAAAACAAAAAAAGTTGTGAGGACAGTAAAACAACTTTAGCACTGAAAGAGAGCACCCATCAAGTGATGGACTGCCGATGCATACGTGTATAGGATTTTTTCCACTAACCTTTGCTTGATCTTTCTCATCTGAGTATTCCGAGACAAACATCCGTCACCTGGCGCATTATAATCGACAGGAGCATAGCCCAACGCTTGGGTTTTTACTGTCCAGCCTGCATCTTCGCCTCCCATGCAGTAGATTTGTGTGTATCACTACAACATAAGATTAACATAAAGAAAAACTAGTCAGTTTGTGCGGCACCATGCCAAGAATTCCTTGAAAGAAGGTTAGATCGAGAAAAGGGCATGATCTTATGAAGAGAACCAAGAACCCTAGACCCGTGCTTGGCAGCAGCCAGATGCATGGCCTGTGCGCGAAGACGGCGACATGAAGATGAAGCGGTGTGATGGGTTGAGGAGAAAGGAGAAGAGATGCAGGCGCAACAGATCTGCTCGACCGTCCGTCCGCTCGGCCTCGCTTAGATGTACGTACTCGGCTGTAGATGAAGCAGTGTGTTGGGTTGAGGAGAAAGGAGAAGAGATGCAGGCGCAGCAGATCGGGACACGAGGGCAAAGATGCAGCCATTTATTTATAGATAAAGGAGAGGGCGCGCGGGAAGGCTCGGATGGGATCCCGATCTGCCTGAGGCATGCAGGGGCCAATGGATGGAAGCGGGTTGGATCGCCACCCGGGAGGAAAAGAGGGAGCGAGGGCTGGTTTTGTGGGGGCAGATCGTGAGCGGATAATA
Organism: Triticum dicoccoides; assembly: GCF_002162155.2. Lineage (NCBI taxonomy): Eukaryota > Viridiplantae > Streptophyta > Magnoliopsida > Poales > Poaceae > Triticum > Triticum dicoccoides. The sequence goes on along the minus strand of NC_041386.1, from coordinate 706,233,986 downwards.
ACTGTGCCCTAGTTTTACGAGGGGATTGGTTTCCAGAAAGAAGACGATGGAGGGAATTAAAGAGGGATATGGAAAGAGATTGACTCAAGCAGGAGCTAGCCAATAGATAGTATGTACGTATTATTTTTTTTTTTTGCAGGTATGTACGTATTATTTCTAGGAAAACCAAACAGGTAGGCCCGGACTTACTCATCAGGCTTGTGGTTACGTGCGTTATGCTCCGTCTCGAGGAAAGGCATATTATATTAGTCGATTTTGAATGTTTTGTTAGGAAGTATACGTACATATACATTGAGACAAGCGGAAGCAGTTGATATTAGCAACCAGGTGGCCTCCTGTTGGTATTCTGATGAAGTTCAGTGTTATGTCAGGGATTAATAAGTGCAGCCTAGATAGATAGATGCTGATGAGCTGCAGCCAACTGTGAAGATAGATATGCAATTGTTACTTTTTTTCAGGCAGGCTACGCACAGCGTTCCTCAGGAACATCAGCCAACATGAGTGTTGGTCATCGTGTTGTATCATTCGGCGGAGGAACAAGTCAGTCTCAAAATTTATTTATTTGACATAAAATTAACAGAGTTGTGCACTCTCAGGAACAACCATTCATCTGATAATCCAGGCTGCACCAACTTTACGACTGCAGCAGTTTTTGCAAACATTTATTCATTACTCAGTGCCGAAACCGATTTTCTTCCCAAACTGTCTTGATATCACAACTCCCAAACTGACGTCTATTTTTTCCAAAAACACAAGTGAAAGAAATACAAAACACACACACACACACACACACACACACACACACACACACACACATAAGATACATTCAGTTCCACAAGATTTCATCAAGATGTACTTCATTCATCTTTGAAACGGAATCAAATTCCAACTTCCTATATCAATCACATGAATTTTTCTTCTGTTGTTCTAAACAGCCTTGTTGATTTTACAACTTCAACAACAAGTCAAGTGCAATACAAAAACACAATTGCAACAAGCTTGATTTTTCCCTGATTCTGAAACACATCTCTCCTATAGTTATAGTGTCTGGCCGCAGAGAAGCGACCGTTTTAAATACACGGCACTTAGATACAAAATGAAGAGGAGCAACGTCACATTCAAAAGCAACAAAAAAACGACAAACAAGAGCTCTAAGGCATGGCGATAGGATCTCCTCCAGTATCTTGACTCCAAGTATAGTACCACGCAACCGATTGCTCGACAAGTCCCTGCATTTGATTCAAAATGCCATCAGACCGACACACAATTAGCATGAAACACAACATACACTGACAGAGGATGATACGAAAAACCTACGTGATGGTGAGACGAGTCAGCTCGCCGACCTCCAGAGGGATGTCGCCTTGCAGGTAGTTGGCTCAGGTAACTGAACAGATACACGACCAAAACACCGATTTTTAGCAGCATGACTCATCAATCTAGTACTGAGCAGATAAAGCTCAGACTGAAATAAGTCCAGGAACAAGAATTGTTTTTGCATATATTACCTACAGTTTAAAAGATCATAACACTTAATAGATGGAAACACAGGAAGCTTCACAACTTCACAAGCAGTCAAGTTGTCAAGCAAAAAAAAAATCGAGTAGAAACTTTGAGATCTTTCTATGAACAAAGCCTTGGTTCTGACCCAAGAACAGCTACCAGCTGGGAAAAACAACACAACTAGAGATACCCTGCCACGATGGCCGGTTTGAGATTCACCACGACTCGATGGTTGTGGGCACACAATCACGCACATGAGAGCAGAGAGGAGAGGGATGAGGGGCTTACCTAACGCCCGAGTGGAAGAAGAAGCGCAGGGAAAGCCGAGAGGAGCCGAGTGGGTGCCGGACCGGCGAATCCCCGCCACTGCCAGTAGGGGCACAGGCACCGCCGTGGCCAATGATCCACATTGCCCGAGGTGGACCGGCCGTACCATCCGCCGTGGTTTGTGAGGAGCTTGAAAAGCAACCACACGGAACACCGCTGCAGCAGGAGCACCATGACCGCCCTGCTTGATAGGGGTCCTAGGGAGAGAAGAAATGCTTAGAGCAAGACAATGCTTAAACGGTGAAGACAAATGCATTGGGCACCTTATAGCCGTGAACAAGGCAGACAAACAAGTAATTGCATTTTCATATGGCCTCAACTCACTACAGTATAATAATGAGAATGTCAAAATCCTGATAATGCTACAAAAGTAGCATACATGTTTTGGTTGCACAATGATTTAGTCAAAATCAGCCAAGCAATACTGAAATTATAGAAGACCACTTGTTGCAGCAAGAGAGAATATTATGTGTGCATCTTCAGATATTTTCAAGAAAAGACATTATTTGGTACAAATAATCGGCTTTTGCTAGCTAAGAAACAAAACCGATACATCTTCATGCAGTCACAACTGACCGTGCTAGCTAACAAAGGTGCAAGAAATGCATCTAAACTACAAGTTTGAATGCAGTTTCATTTGCAAAACTAAGCCGACAGATTGCACTAGGAAATTCATATCTAGAAATCTCTCTCCAAGGACAAAACCAAACAACAGACCTGCTGGGAACATAGTTAAACAACAGGAAAATGATGTTGTGCCCTGCACAACATACCATCGAGTTGAGTTCATCCTGAGGCTGGACGCATCAAGGCAGCCATGCCTTGCCTCGTTTCAATATGTACACGAATAGGCATACTTAGCACAAGCATGGCCAGAGAACATCTAGAAAGCCTAATACACAGGCTTAAGCATGCCTAGAGTAACTAAGCATTGCACCAACTCTGATGATCAATCTCACGGATAGCCACAGGTCCTTGGCCATGCTTGTAGAATGTATGTCTTGAACACAAACACATGTTTAACAATGCAAAGGATGAAATAGTTCTCCAATAGACGAGCACATGCACACATAAATCTTCAAATAACCAAGAGAAGATCAACATGAAGGCAACAACATGATAAGTCTCCAGCAGTTGTTCAATGCTCAATTTTTTGCGGAAAAAAATGTTAACATGGTTTGAACCTTACTAGGAACATTGTTTGGATAAATGGGAGGGGAAATGGTTCTCACCTGTGCAGCAAGAAGCCCGGTGCCGGTGGAAGCGATGCGAACACGGCGTCCTTCTCTCCCGACGCGTGATTGCGGAGGGGGCGGGCTTGGTCTTGTGCATGGGCATCCACCTCGAATACCTTTTGAGGTGACTCGTCCTTGCGGACCAACATGTTCCCGTAAGCCGTGCGAGCACCCTGGATGAAGGATGAAACTCAGGATGAAGACTAAATACTAGCCAAAAGAATTGTGCACCATTTCCTGTTATGATATGTAGTAAGATAAAGAAGATAACCAAGGAATCATTATTTCCGTAGTAGCACTTGTCGTGCGATTGTATGAAGAGCCTTATTCCACAGGTAAAGTTCATCCATTTATTTTGTTAAGTTATTAACAGGTTGGTTATACAGTAAATAAATTGGTTAGACATCTGAAGTTAGCTAAGGTGGGTAAATTCACCCAAAATCATGCTTGGACCAAGTGATGTTTATTCATCTTGAGGTGAGCAGCAACAATCATATATGTTCTATTTGTACTTCCATCGATCCATATTAATTGTCGCTCAAATGGATGTATCAAACACTGAAATACATCTAGATAAATCCGTTTCAGCGACAACTAGTATGGATTGGAGGGAGTAGCAGATTAACAGAAGATTGATGGTGGGAAGCTGATAACAGAGTGCTATCAGCTATCACCTTGCTGGACATGAGTTAGAGCAGGAACAGAAGGTTCCACCACCAGTTGATCATCATGTGTCATCATCAGGGCATGTGCGCGAAGCTCCATCAGCGTTACCACACCTTGAGCCACTAACGTGCACATTGGGTTAGTGTGCCAAGTTGCTCTTCCCACAACATGAACTGCAATGTAAAGTTTACAACACAGTGTTATGTCAACTACAACGAACTTTTAAATTATAAATAAAACATGGCTATGTCATCATGGCTTTAATGGATTGTTTCCTATAATCAAAGGCACTAGGGTCCTAGAAAGAGTGTCAGGTCACAAGGAAACAAGACAGGAAATGGGAAAAGGAATATCAACAAAAGTTAACAAGGAAAGGTTCTACTTCGTGTATGTGAGATGTGATACAATCATAAATGATGGTGACGTGAGCAACAACAGATACATACATACTCGATGTATCATCACCATAAACCAAGCAAGCTATCTGCACTAAGATGCTGCTGCTAGTTATCACTGCAGATTTGTAGCAGATTAACAGAAGATTAAGCATGCCAACAAAGAATCTTAAACATCCTCAAAAGGCGCTATACAAAGCACCCATGAGAGACAATTTGAAGCTCCTAAACTCCGATCCATATTACTTGTCACCCAAACGGATGTATCCACACGTATATCAGTACTAGATACACCCTATTGAGTGACAAGTAATATGGATCGGAGGGAGTACCGTTTGCATAAAAATAAAGTTATGTTCAAGAAATTTAACTAGCAGAACTAGCAGGAAACAGACACCAACATGCACTTCACTTCTCAGATTAATATATTCCATGTTGATGTATCTTCCCATCAAACAAAGACAAACAAATGATATCATGGAATTTTTGCTATCAAAATTATAATTTCACTGCAAGGGGCATCAAACACTAAGAAACAGCAGGACACTATCTTGGAGAAGGGGGAGGGGGAGAAATGGAGGACATGGCCTGGACCCTGAGGTCTAAGAAGGAGCA
>NC_041386.1:706210087-706226330 GCF_002162155.2 Triticum dicoccoides | reverse complement strand
CTAAGCCAATTGGACTTGATAGAAATAATTATGTAGTGTCAGCTTCATGCACAATTAGCCAATTAGATAACTTGATCAATGATTCAAATGATCAGTTCATACACAAGTATGAGTTTTTCTTGTATCTCGGTTGAAGGGGCTAAAAGCAGGCAGAACATACTTCATTGCATCCCAATTGATGTATCAGTAACATTGTTTAGCGACTGCCTAAATCAAAAAACATAAAATTCAATTACACAACATAAGGCCCAAACAAACTATCATGTGAAACATCCTTGACATATGTACAAAAGAGGCATCTTCTATCAAGTAAATAGATGCAAACACTTTGATGTATCAAGAACAAATTTTTTACAGAAGTCATCATGGCAAACACACGTACCATAAAACTGTAGAAGTCACAATGGAACAAACAAAGACCATAAAAATCATAGAAGTCCACATGGCATGATGGCTAGCACAATATTTACCACAACTCGATGGCTGCGAACACCCAGAGCATGAGAGAGAGAGAGAGAGAGAAGAGGAAGCAACCAGTTGCTTACCAACTACGTCGGAGTGGAAAGAGACTTGGGGCCACCAGAGGGTGAGGGCAGGACACGTCGGAGTGGAAGAAGAATCATCGGGTTCACCACACGGTGGTCAACCTAAAGAAATACGCACCAGCATTATTATTAGAGAAAACAAGACATATTAATCAAGGATAAATATGTTGACACACTGATGCTAAAAAATCAAGGAATTTATAGTTGCAATATAAGTGGCAATCCCTAGCCTTAACAGTAGGCAACAATTGACAATAAAAAGAAGGAAGATTATAAGCTTCAAATTACCTAGCACACCTCTATTTCCACAGAGTCGACGGGCTAGAAACCAAATAAGTTCCCATTTTTATCAATTCCAAAAAAAGAGCTGACAAGTTGTGCACTACATAATCCTGGATCAGGTTTAATGGGATATGAAACTTGAAATATTTCAGTGTCATCGGATATAGAAGATGTAGGATTTGTTCCTATAGGGATTCAAGTCAACCATATATAACCAAGATCTTTTGTTACAAAGACAAGGAACTTTTATTGCCTATACAACAATTATCTCATCCAAAAACAGAAGAAGCTGGACAGAACAGACTCTTAAGTGTCATTGGTAAATATTTGCCATTTTTTTATCAACATGCAGGGGAGAGGAGAAACCGGTGGCTTTACTAGCAGCTACACAGGAGTGGAAGAATAAATGGGCCACCGTAGGGTCAGGGCGGGAGGCATCAGAGGGGAAGAAGAACCCCCGCGCACACCACACGGTGGCTTTGTTTTGCACATGTGTGCATGAGGAAACTGGATCAAGGAACTGAAATGGGGTCCATGGATGATAATCATTGATTGATAAAGCATGGATTGCAAAAATAAAATTGAGGCTTTATCCATAGGTAGACAAAAATATGAATCAATTGCTTTGTTTGAAGATACAGTACAGTTGTGCATTTTAACCCCACATTTAATATAGTTAGTATATGATGAACAGGAGGATAGAATTCACATGCATCAATGATGCATCTGTCTTGCAGGTCCCTAGAAGCTACCTTTAATTAATTGATGGGAGAAATGATTATCGGATGGACTCGAATATAATCTACTCTTTAATTAATTGATGCACTTGACTGTAAATTAGGTGACATACCTACCAAGTAAAAACTTAACCTAAAGGTTAGACCAATAATGCTAGAAATCACCATGGAACAATGGCCAACAAAAATAATACCATCGTTCAATGGACATGGACGCGCAGAGCATGAGAGCGGGAGAGAAAAGGAGAGAACCAGTAGCTTACTAGCCATGCCTGGTGGAATAAGACAAATTTGTAAGATTTAAGTTTCTTAACACACCTCTGTTTCCACACAGACAACGAGCTAGAGACCAAAAAAAATTAGCATTTTTATCAATTCCAAAGAGCTGACAGGCTGTACACTACATATTCTTGGATCAAATTTAATGGCATATGAAGTTTGAAACATGTCACTGTGATCAGTAACAGAAGAGCTAGGATTTGTTCCTCTAGGGATTTAAGTCAACCATATATAGCCAAGACCAAGACCTTCAGTTACAAAGAGAAGGAATTATATTGCCTATACAACAATAATATCATCCAAAAACAAAAGAAATTTTACAAAACAGACTCTAGGAACTGGTGGCTTACCAGTAGCTATGCCGGACTGGAAGAATAGAGGGGCCATCTGAGGAGCAGGGCGGGAAGCGTCGTAGTGGAAGAAAAATCCCCCGCGTACACCACATGGTTGTTGTGTCGTCCACCTCTGCGAATGAGGAAACAACATCAGGGAACTGAACCAACCAACCACACATCATGACTGAAATGAGGTCCATGGATCATAATCATTGATCGATACAGCATAGAATGCAAGAAAAATGCCTAGGCTTTGTCCGGAGGTACACAAAAGTATCCATCTAGTGATTTGTTTGAGCTACAGTTGAGTTGCCCTTGAACCCCACATTCAAACTAGTGGTATATGATGATTTCACATGCATGAAAGTTAAATCTGTCTTGCAGGGCTTGCAGGTACCTAGTAACTAAGTTGATCTTAACTTGGTGGGAGAAATTTTCGATGGACTCGAATATCATCAGTTCTTTTATTGATGGATGCACTTGACAATGAAAAGAAGCCAGATTATAAGGAGTTTCTTAGCACACCTCTGTTTGCAAAGGTTCGATGGACTAGAGAGCAAATAAGGTTTCATTTTTATCAATTCCAAAGAGCTGACAGGCTGTATACTACATACATAATCTTGGATCAGATTTAATGGCATACAAAATTTAAAAAGTTTTGATGTAATCAGACAGAGAAGATGTAGGATTTGTTCCTCTAGGCAACCATATATAACCAAGACATTCAGTTACAAAGAGAAGGAAAATGTATTGCCTATACAGACAACAATCTCATTCAAAAAACATAAGAAGCTGGATGGAACAAACTCTAGTGTCATTGGTCCATATTTGATGCTTTCCGATCAACATAGAGAGCAGAGGAGGGAAACGGTGGCTTACCAGCAGCTATGCTAGACTAGAAGAATAAAGGGGCCACAGGACATGCAGTGTGGGAAGCATCGGAAGAGGAATCCCCGGAGCACACCACACGTTGGCTTTGTCGTGCACTTGTGCCCATCAGGAAACCACATCAAGGAACTAAGCCAACCACGCATCATGAATGACATGAGGTTCATGGATCATAATCATTGATCTATAAAGCATGGAATGCAAATAAAAATGTCTAATCTTTGTCCATAGCTATGTTTTTAAGGCGTCCATAATGCGTCGCCTAGGCGACACTTAGGCGTCAGGCCGCCCTGCAAGCTCAAGCCGTTCAGCTTGCCTTAGGTGCATGAGTAAGGCGTCCGCCTTAAGCTTTAAGGCGTCTGAAGCGCTTCTAAGGACTCCGGGTTGGCGCTTTGGTCCATATTGGACGCCTTGAGCTTGCCAGCCAGACAAGGAAGCCGTTTTAGGCTGGAAAAAGAGATGCTGTTGGCTCCAACAGGTAAGAGGGGGGACAGAGAGAGAAATAACCCCCAATCAACACGCACCTCCCTCCTCCATCTCTAGCTCCTCTCCTCCAGCAGATCAGCTCCCTCCTCTGCAGCAGATCCTCTCCAGCTCCTCCTCCTCCTCCTCGTCTCCAGTAGCTCATCCTCCTCCTCCTCCTCTCCAGTAGCTCATCCTCCTCCTCTTCAGTACAACAACAACCATCAACAGGCAACAGCAAGGAGCCAACTGCCAAGATATACGTCCCCCATCCTCTACTCCTCTCCCTCCGACCTTCTCCCCATCCTCCTCTAATCCATTTCTTCCATGTTCAGTTGTTCATTGCTTGCTGCTTTTGAGTTGTTCATTGCTTCCTGCTTTGTGCTAGCTTTTTTGCTGGTTGCTCACTGCCATTACTATTGGGGAGAATAGAAAGTGCAAAGAGGATGGATGTTATATGGGCTCTACAACCAGCAGCAAGTGCAAGATGTGTAGTGTATATGCCTATTTTCCTACCAAGTTCTACTTCATTCTACTACTTAGGCGGTGAGGTGCCCCCCGGTGCCTTGCCTCGCCTTGCCTTATGCCCTACTCTCTAAGGCGTCGGCCTTGCCTTATGCCTTACCGCTTAGGCGGTGAGGCGCCCCCCGGTGCCTTGCCTCGCCTTACCGCCTTAAAAACATAGGTCCATAGGCACACAAAAATATCCATACATTGCTTTGTTTGAAGCTACAGTTTAGTTGAGCACTTGAACCCCACATTTAAACTAGTAATTATATGATGAACAGAAGGATGCATCTCTAGATTTCACATGCATCAAAGATAGATTTGTCTTGCACCCCCTAGTAACTAGCTTGGTTGATATTAACTTAGTGGAGGAAATGCCCGACGGACTCGAGTAGCGTCTATTTTTTATTGATGGATGCACTTCACTGTAAATTAGGCGACATGCCTACCAAATAAAAACTTAACCTGAAGGCTAGAACAAAATTCCTAGAGATCACCATGGCACGATGGCCAGCAAAAAAATTAACATGGCTCGACGGCCATGGACAGGAAGAGCATGAGAGAGAGAGAGAGAGCAGACTTGTGGCTTACCAACAGCTATGGCTGAGTAGAAGAAGAACCGAGGCCACCAGAGGGGGAGGGTGGGAGACGTCAGAGCGGAAGAAGAATCACCACCAGGCTAACCGCACGGTGGTCAACCTAAAGAAATATGCCTGAGCGTTAATCAAGGCTAAATATGTTGGCAACCTGACACTAAAACTCCAAGGAATTTATAGCGAAGATAGAAGTGGCAATGCATTGCCTTAACCGTAATAAAAAAGAAGTCAGATAATAAGCTTCAAATTTGCTATCACACCTCTGTTTCCATAGAGTTGACGGGCTAGAGACCACATAAGTTTGCACTTTTATCGCTTCCAAAGAGCTAACAGGTTGTATACTACATAATCTTTGGTCATATTTAATGTCATGTGATATTTGAAATATTTTGATGTAATCAGATGTACAATCTGTTCCTCTAGGGATTTAAGTCTAGCATATATAACCAAGGCCTTTAGTTAGAAATAGATTTAATGGCCTACAGATGTTTTTTCCCCTTCTAATCAGTAGTAATAATAATGGAAGACTGAGTAGACAGTTTTCCTTGATCAAGTAATGATCGAAAGCCGAGTACAGGTGTAGTCACACATGCATGCATGGATATGCGTCACACCACACCGGTCAAGCTTCCAGAAAAACAAAATCAAAAGAGGGAGAGGGCTTACCAGCTATGCCATGTAAGCCTAGCTGGATCATCATACTGGCAGGCATCTGATAGGAGTACAAAGTATGTAAATAGAGTGATTATTAAAGGCAGAGCACTCTGATTTGTCAACATTGGGAGCCAGAGCACCAGTGCCGAAACCACCAGGACAAGGAGCTTGGCCCTCAGATCTTGCCTCCTGCAAAATAAATCTACAGTATCAACCACATGGCACAACAACATTATACCAGATGGCAGAAATCACACGAATAAGATGTTACAGGGGTTTGGACCAATAGCACTGAATATTAGTTAATCGACACAACCATGCCTTTTTTGACCGTATGCATACCAACTAGTTAAGATTGCATACAGTATGATAACTAAGCAACAATCGAAGCACGCTCGCAATTGGTGTGTTCCAATGCAGAAGGAATAGATACTCACTCCAGTAAGCACTAGACTACTGCCCAACCTCAACAATCAAATATGGACATACTGAGACAACTTTCAGCAAGTTTAAATGAAATGAACAAACACTGAGACAACTTTCAGCAAGTTAAAATGAAATGCACAAGAACCCATCCGGCAATGAAATGAAATGTTGTAGTACAAGTTGTTGGAAACAAATAACCTTACCATTCAAAGCACTACAGCAAGCAATGGAATGTCCAACCTCAACAATCTAACAAGGTCTTTCTAGTACAATAAGAACGACACTAGCCTGACACTATTTTTTATCATATTTGGAATACTTAGACTTGGCACAGAAAAGAGTATATTTGACTCAAAACAAAGCATCTTATGGGCCAATAAATGCGACTCGTTGTTTTTGGATGTTTTGCTAGACTATTATGAAACCTACACTCCTACAGGAACAAAAACAGTAGGATAATATCTATCACACAACTACTGTACTAGTGATCAAACCACTTCGTTATGCAACAATATTCCAAATCTGGGCACAACAGTAAATAGAAATCATCTTTTCTATTACACAACAGTAACATCTTAAGAGTTAATTATTACCATAGCTCCTGTTCTTGGGGAGAAGAATTTTGAACCACGGCAAAAAAAAAGAACATATTGGTGGTAAAGTAGGGATCGACCTTGTGCTGCGTGTCGTCATGGTCGAAGTGGAGGTCGGACTCAATGGTGTCCGCCTTGTCACCTTGTGCATGGGGTCCCGATCTTCGATGGAGGGTGCCAGCTGCTGCTCCATATAAAAGAAAAAAAATAAGTTTAGCGCACCAACAATCCCGATCGTCGATGGAGGGTGCAAGTTGCGGTATAGTATTTGATAGTAAACTTGAAGCAGTCGTTATTGCAGGAAAAAAAGGAAGCAAACAATCTAGGTCAACAAAGTCAATGAACAAGGTAGGAGGAAACAACATCACAAAGATAATTTCTCAATCAGTCGCTAGTTTGATTTGGCCATGACTAGGATTTGAATCTTTTGCAACTTTAGCACAACACATGTGCAGTAACGCGTTGCTGCTGGTTTAATAATCCTAGTGCTCAAATAACCAACATTTTTTTGCAATACGCACAAAACTAATCAATGGCATGTGATATTTGAAATATTTCAATGTAATCAGATGTACGATTTGTTTCTCTAGGGATTTAAGTCAAGCATATATAACCAAGGCCTTTAGTTAGAAACAGAAGGAACTTTTATTATTCGCAAATAAAAGAACTTTTATTGCCTATACAGAAAAACGAAGAAGCTAGACAGAACAGACTCTAGTGTCACTTGTTCATATCTGATGCTTTTGGATCAACACAGAGAGCAGAGAGGGAATCGATAGCTTACCAGCAGCTATGCAGGAGTGGAAGAAGAATTGGTGCCACTGGAGGGGCAGGTCGGGAAACATCGGAGTGGAAGAGAAATCCCCCGCACACACCACATGGTGACTGTGCCGCGCACCACCTATGCTCATCGGGGAACCAAGCCTAGCAAGCACACATGACGACTGAAATGAGCCATATCACAATCATTTTGATCAATAAAGCATGGAACGCAACAAAAATGTCTGGGCTTTGTGCAGAGCTACACAAAAAAACACGTTCATCACTTTGTGCAGAGCTACACAAATATGCATCCATCGCTAGAGTGGACTTTAATTGTGTGCTAGAACCCCACATTTATTTAATCTAGTACGGTAAGTATATTGTGAAGAGAGGATATATTTCACATGCATCAGGATAAATCTGTCTTGCAGGGCGGTCGGGTTCCTAGTAACTAGTAACTTGTTGATCTTTCTTTGCGGGAGAAATCTCTGACGGACTCGAATACTACCAGATGGTAGAAATCACACAAATAAGATGTACTGTCATCAATATGAATTAACCTGCAAAACCGTGAATTCTTCGACTGTATGCATACCAACTGATTAAAACAACTACATATTTTTGCTACTCCTACACGTTTTCAATCACAGCTCAACACATGTAAAAGTATATTGATTCTAAACCACTAGCAAACACCACAAACAGTCCACTCAGGACATTGAAAGGTCCATTTTGGTACAAGATAACAAACAAATTATCATTTGCTGGAAAAGAAAGAAAGAATATGATTAACAGAGCTACAAAGATGAGCCTTCTCAAGTTGCCTAAACAACAGGTCAGTATAATCCTAATTTATCCAAGAAATTAGCAAACTAAACTTCTTAGTCCGCTGTCAAGCAATAGAAAATGTATCTACGCAGCGATTCCAACGACAACACCATTACAATCACAACCACCACCACCACCACAGATCCAAGCACTACATCAGATCAATGGTCTGTATGAGTAACAATAGATAGCAGGGCGGTCATGCTGAAAAGTAGGTAGATCCTACATAAAGATCAACATCAGGCCTACTTAGTAGACTGAACATAAGTAGAGAATGCATCCAGCACCTGGTGTCATAAAACTAGTTTACCAGGAAAATGAATGCCAAAAGAGCAGCAACGCGTGGTTCACCTTAGGGCACGAATAAGAAAACACAAGGCCAAGTAAGCCTAGCTGGATCATCATACTGGCAGACATCTCCTAGGAGTACTAAGTATGTCAATAGAGTGACTATTGAAGGCCGAGCACTCTTTGATTTGTCCATGTTGGGAGCAAGAGCACCGGTGCCGAAACCACCGCCGAAACCACCAGGTCGAGGAGTTTGCCCCTCAAATCTTGCCTCATGCCAAATAAATCTACAGTATCAGCCACATGGCACATCATCATTATACCAGATGGGAGAAATCACGCAAAAAACAAGTTACAGGGGTATGGATCAATTGCAAAATATTAGTTAATCGGAAAAACCATGCCTTCTTTGACCGTATGCATACCAACCAATTAAGATTGCATATAGTATGATACCTAAGAAATCATCAAAGCACACCCACAATTGGTGTGTTTCAATCCAAATAGAAGGAACAACTACTCACTCTAGTAAGCACTGGACTAGTACGCAATGTATATGGACATACTGAGACAGCTTTCGGCAAGTTGAAATGAAATGAACAAGCACTGGGACAACTTTAAGCAAGTTAAAATGAAATGAACAAGTGCCCATCCAACAATGAAATGAAATGTTGTAGTACAAGATGTTGGAAACAAATAACCTCACCACAAAGCACTCCAGCAAGCACTGGAATGTCAAACCTCAACAATCAAACAAGGTATGTCTACTACAATGAAGAACGACACTAGCCTGACACTATTTTTAATCATATTTTGGAATACTTATACTTGGCACAGAAAAAAGTATAGACTCAAAACAAAGCAACTTATGGGCCAATAAATGCAACTCGTTGTTTTTGGATGTTTTGCTACTCCCTCCGTTCCTAAATATAAGTATTTTTTAGGGATTCCAATATGGACTACATACGGAGCTATATGTAGTCCATATTGGAATCTTCAAAAGGACTAATATTTAGGAGCATAGGGAGTAGACTATTAAACCTACACCACTACAGGTACAAAAACAGTAGCATAATATCTATCACCAAACTACTGTACTAGTGATCAAACCGCTTCATTATGCAGCAATATTCCAAATTTGGGTACAATAGTAAATTTATATCATCTTTTCTATGACACAATAGTGACATCTTAGAGGTAATTATTACCATAACTCCTGTAAAGTAGGGATTGACCTTGCTGGGCGTCGTAATGGTCGAGGTGGAGGTCGGACTCGACGGTGTCCTCCTCGTCACCTTGGGCATGGGGTCCCGCTCGTTGATGGAGGTTGCCTGCTGCTGCTCCAAATCAAACAAAAAAAAGTTTAGCACCAAGAATGGTTGGTTGTAGGTAACTTGCAAGTTGCAGTATAGTATTTGATAGTAAACTTGAAGCAATCGTGATTGAAGGAAAAAAGGAAGCAAACAATCTAGGTCACCAAGGTCCATGAACAAGGCCGAAGGAAACAACATCATAAAGATAATTGCTCAGTCAGTCACTAGTTTGATTTGGGCATGACTAGGATTTGAATCTTTTGCAACTTATAGCACATTACATGTGTAGTAAAGCATTGCTGCTGGGTTAATAATCCTGGTGCTACAACAACCAACAATTTTTGCAATACGCACCGAATTAATCAATGGTTCTGAGTTGATGTATTTGTTGTAAAAAAACCATCCAAGCTACATGCATACATGAGGCTGTGTATTTGTGACCAAGAAGTTACATGTGTTTGTTACAGCAGAAGAGAAACCACAAAAGGAAGGCATTCTCCTCTGTTTTGGCCCAAAATCCCGAACTGAACATACTATACATAGCCATACACGATGGTCAAGCAGCCTACTAATTCTCAGGTTGTCATGGTTAAGAACATACTCTCTCCGTCCCATAATATAAGACCATTTCGCAAGCTATGTTAGCTTGCAAAAGGGTCTTACATTATGGGACGGAGGGAGTACATAGCAAGACAATGACACGAAGTACACAAGTTGGTTCGTTTCAAAGAAATATAGCACAGAATCTAAACAACTCTAAACTAGAAAACAAACAGGGGACACCTGAAATTATATGAGTCTACACTAGATAGATATTGTTCCATTGTGAGTTACTGAGTTGTATGGCATGCTCCTTCCATACATACAAACAAACAAACAGAGCATAAAAGCATCTAATGAGACATGAGTATTCTACAAGTCGCTATGGCATGATGGGCAGCGCAAAATTGACAACACACACACACACACACACACACACACACACACACACACACACACAGAGAGAGAGAGAGAGTTGTTGCTCGGTTAATAATCCTAGTGTTGCAACAGCCAACAATTTTTGCAATACACACCCAATTAATCAATGGTTCTGAGTTGATGTATTTGTTAAAAAAAATCATCCAAGCTACATGCATACATAAGGCTGTGTATTTGTCACCAAGAAGCTACATGTGTTTGTTACAGCAGAAGAGAAACCATAAAAGGAAGGCATTCTCCTCTGTTTTGGTCCAAACTACCAAACTGAACATACTACACATAACCATGACACGATGACCAAGCAGCCTACTAATTCTCAGGTTGTCATGGTTAAGAACATACTCTCTCCATCCCATAATATAACACCATTTGCTATGTTAGCTTGCAAAAGGGTCTTACATTATGGGACGGAGGGAGTACATAGAAAGAAGATTACACAAAGTACACAAGTTGGTTCGATTCAAAGAAATATAGCATGGAAGCTAATCAACTCTACACTAGAAAACAAACAGGGGACACCTGAAATTATATGAGTCTACACTGGATATATATTGTTCCACTGTGAGTTGTATGACACACTCCTTCCATACATACTAACAAACAAACAAACAGAGCATACAAGCAACTAATGAGACATGAGTATCCTACAAATCGCTATGGCACATTGGCTAGCGCAAAATTGACCACAACAAGAGAGAGAGGAGAGCCTAGAGCATAGAGGGCTTATCCAGGAAGAACTACTGGCTAAATCGACGGTGGCAACGGCGAGAAGAGGAATGGGAGGCATCAGGATGTTTTATTGATTCAACACTTAAGGAATGAATCAGCCTTGCCTCTGCAGTCATTAAATAAATGCTAAAGCAATTCGTATCATCGTTCTATGGAGACTATTTCTTTGCATCCACTTAATATATACCGTGCATCCAAACAAAGAACATAATAAAAGGAGTCACTGTGTGAAAATCAACATGTAAAGTAACAGCTTAAACAAACACAGTTTGTCGTGGTTTAGAAAAATATGTAGGAGAAGAATGATTGATGCTGCTAAATCAAGAATCAAAAACTCAAGGCTTTCTGTTTGGATGATACATGGCTGCTGCAAGCATGCAAATACAAGCAGCACTTATTTGTCTAATGAAGAAATACATCACTACTAGGAAAAGGGCTATAGATGGAAATGACACTAATGGCGCACCAGACATGTGGTGCGCAATTAGTATATACTAATGGCGCACCATCTTCTGATGCGCCATTAGTGTTGAAACTACTAATGGCGCACCCTGCCCACGGTGCGCCATTAGTACCAATTTTTTTTTGAAGTAGTGCACCTGTCCAAACATACTAATGGCGCATCCACTGGTGGTGCGCCATTACTAGTTGTAACTAGTAATGGCGCACCAGCCAGAAGGTGCGCCACTAAGGTTATTTTTTTATTATTGTTTTTATTCCTTTTTTTGCAAAAGTGCGCACCACCAGGGGGTGCGCCATTAGTAACCTGGATTACTAATGGCGCATTTGTTGCTGGTGCGCCATTAGTAAGTGGGCAGCAACAAGATATTTTGGACAACCTCTCCTCCCACACTCACTTTCTCCCCACTTCATTCTCTCCACCGCCTCCTCCTTGTCTCGGGTGCCTCCTCTTTTTCACCTCATTTCCACCATAGATTCATTCAAATTAAGTGGTTAAGTTACCTTGTTTTGCTAGGTAAGTAAGGGGGGAAGCTATATTTATGTTGTTCTCCCTACAACAATGTGCACATGCACTTTTTATGGCCTAGCTAGATCTATGTATGTTCGTGGTGTTGCATATGTTTGTGGTGTTGCATATGTGTTTGTGTTTGGAGGTGTACCAGTATTTGAAATGCGATAGTTGCCAATATTTTGCCGGAATGTTGATTCATTTCCGTTTCGGCGAGAATTTTGGCATTAAGCATTCTTTTTGGTCCTATTTTTAGGGAAAGTCATGCCAAATTTTTTCTTGGTTCTAAAATATCGTTTTGCTCTACCCCGCAGGCGACCATGGTCCGCACGATGACCGAAGGCATCGTGAATAGGTTTTTGAGGTCCGCGAAGGCCGAGATGGTTCGAAAGAACGAGACGGAGATAAGATGTCCATGTCGAAGATGCAAGCTGAATAGCCTTATTGCGGACCCGGATTCCGGGCAGGTGCGGGACCACCTGCTCTTGCGTGGTTTCATGGATGGCTATCGGTGGCAAGGTGATGAAGATGACTACGAAGTCGTCCATGGGGGCCGGGCAAGAAATGAGGAAGGGCAGCAAGACAACCACCGCAGCTCGGGGGGGCGAGAAGACGAAGAATCCCCAGGAGATGATCACGACGGTGATGCTGTACACAGTCATCATGTAGAAGATGCAGGACATGATGATGATGCTGGCGGAGCAGATGACGCTGGACCATTGATGGGCTGGGTGCAGGACCCTCATATTCAAGAGCTGCTTCTCAAGCAGACGGATAATGCAAGAGCTGCCGCCCGAGAGAAAGCCAAGATGGATCAACTTGAGTTAGACGCGGTTACTCCATTGTATGAAGGATGCAGGCCCGAGGATACCCGCCTGAAAGTAACGCTCATGGCTCTGGAGATGAAGGTAAAACACAAAATGACCGACGCATGCTTCGACGAGAACATGTCATTCTGGCACGAACGTCTTCCCAAGGGAAACAAGTGCCCGACCAGTTTGGAGGAGTCGAAGAAAATCGTGTGTCCTCTGGATTTACCGCACGTGAAATACCATGTGTGCATGAACAATTGCATCATTTATCGGGACGAGCACGCGGAGTCTACCATATGTCCGGTGTGCGGTGTCACTCGATACAAGAAGAGGAATAAAGCTCCTCGAAAAGTGGTGTGGTACTTTCCGATCACTCCTTGTCTGCAGCGGTATTTCGCGTACCCTAAGGTAGCAAAGCTCCTGCGTTGGCACGTGGATAGGGAGGAGAAGAAGCGAGAAGATGACGCAAATGATCCGGAGATAGATAAAAAAGACAAGATGCTGAGTCACCCTAAGGATGCGAGCCAGTGGCAAGTGTTGAACTTCGAATACCCAGAATTTGGGAACGATCCAAGGAACATCATGCTGGGCGCGAGCACCGATGGAGTCAATCCGTTTGGCAGCCAGAGAAGCACACATAGCACCTGGCCTGTGTTCGTGTGGATGTACAACCTTCCCCCCTGGTTGTGCATGAAGAGGAAGTACATTCACATGAGTATGCTAATTGAAGGGCCGAAACAACCAGGGAACGACATCAATCTGTATCTGGGGCTGCTGAAAGAGGAGATTGACACGCTGTGGAAAACGCCAGCCAATACGTGGGACGCCGCAGAGAAAGAATATTTCCCTATGAGAGCCGCACTGCTCACGACGGTGCACGACTATCTCGGTTACGGATATCTTGCGGGGCAGGTAGTCCACGGATTTTCTGGATGCGTAAGGTGCATGGATGACACAATGTATCGCCAGCTAGATAGAGATCCCGGGTCTTTGAAAACCGTGTTCATGGGACATCGAAGGTGGCTTCGCGACGATGACCCGTGGAGGAAACGCAAGGATCTGTTCGATGGTGAAACCGAACCCCGAAAACGCCCGTGTACGAGGAGCGGCGAGGAAATAGACAAGCTGTTGAAAAATTGGAAAGAATGCCCACTGCCGGGAAAGAAGCAAAAGGCGCCAGAGCCGCTGCTGAAGGTATGGAAAACGAGGTCTGTTTTTTGGGACTTGCCGTACTGGAAGATCCACCGTGTGCCTCACAGCCTTGATGTCATGCATATCACGAAGAACGTGTGCGAGAGTCTGCTTGGTACCCTGCTCAACATGCCAGAGAGGACCAAAGATGGGCCGAAAGCAAGGGCAGACTTGAAATCAATGGGCATCAGGCAGGAGCTTCACGCTATATATGATGATGATGATGATGAGGCGAAGCAGGACACAGAAAGTCGTCGCAAAGGCAAAAAGGCCAAGAAGACCGGAAATGACTACCCTCCCGCGTGCTTCACTCTAAGTCAGGAGGAGATCGAGCAGTTTTTCACCTGCCTCCTAGGAGTAAAACTTCCTTACGGTTACGCGGGGAAGATAAGCAGATACCTAGACCCAACGAAGCAGAAGTTCAGCGGGATGAAGTCTCACGACTGTCACGTGCTGATGACGCAGATACTTCCAGTTGCAATCCGTGGGATCATGGACGCGCACGTCTGTGAAACGCTATTTGGCCTATGCAACTTCTTCGACGTCATCTCTCGGAAGTCGATTGGCGTGAGGCAACTCAGAAGGCTACAGGAAGAGATCGTGGTGATACTATGCAAGCTTGAGATGTACTTCCCTCCCGCATTCTTCGACGTTATGGTGCATCTGCTGGTCCATATAGTGGAGGATATCATCCAACTCGGGCCGACGTTCCTGCACAGCATGATGCCGTTCGAAAGGATGAATGGTGTCATCAAAGGATACGTTCGCAACATGTCACGTCCAGAGGGAAGCATAGCCAGGGGCTTTCTGACCGAAGAGTGCATCTCCTACTGCATGAATTATCTAGGCATCGAGAACCCCGTTGGTCTGCCCGTCAACAGGCACCTCGGCAGGCTCACTGGATGGGGTCACCGTGAGGGTCGCCGCGAAATGCATGTCGACTTCGAGGGTCGACTCGCCGACTTTGAAAGAGCAAACCTAGTCGCGCTACAACACATAGACGTGGTCGATCCTTGGGTGGTAGAGCACAAAACCTTTATTAAGAAGACGTACAATGACCGAGGCCAACAGAGGACAGACGGAGATATACTCAAAGAGCACAACTCATGTTTCACGCGTTGGTTCAAGCAGAAGCTTCTGTCGTACCCTTTACATGAGGATTCTTCCGCGGAAGAACAACTCATATTCGCCTTGTCACAGGGCGCCGAGCACAACCTGATGACCTATGAGGCGTACGATATCAACGGCTACACATTCTACACCGAGGCCAAGGACATGAAGAGCGATGGTTATCAGAACTCCGGGGTAACGATGGAATCCTACACCGGTAACGACAAGGACAGATACTACGGAAGGATCGAGGAGATCTGGGAGTTGAGCTACGCTGGAGAGAAGGTCCCGATGTTCCGTGTCAGATAGGCCAAGAACGTCATAAAAGAAGACCGGTATTTCACCACCATGGTTATACCCGAAGCCAAATCCAAGACCGCGGGCGCAAACGTCACCGCGAAAAATGAGCCATGGGTACTGGCTTCCCAAGTGGACCAATGCTTCTTCATTACCGACCCGCCAAAGCCCAATCGTGTTGTCGTGAGGAGAGGCAAAAGGAAGATCATCGGAATGGATGGAGTAGCCAATGAGCAAGACTTCGACAAGTACGGCGACCCGAGGATCGAACATGACGACGATGATGAAGTAGCAGCATACACCACAAGAAGAAGCAGGACCACCCTACCTAAAGGACGTCCGTTCCATAGAAGAACTCCATTTGCGAAAAAGAAGGGCAAGAAGATTGTGAACAGATAGCTAGCTAAGATCGATTGTATTTAAATCGTAGACTTCATTTCTTGATTATATTTCATGGGCACTTTTTGAACTATCATGAATATTTTTTAATTTCATGGACACTCGATCTCGATCCTCCTCCATCTCGATCGCTATCCCACCTCGCCAGATCCGGTCCACCGGCCGCCGCCGCCGACCGCCCGCACCCTCTCGATTCCCCTACTCAACCGCCGCCGCCGACCCCCCGCACCCTCCCCTACTCAACCGCCGCCGCCAACCCCCC
>NC_041386.1:706209519-706210077 GCF_002162155.2 Triticum dicoccoides | reverse complement strand
TACTGTTTGATGATATTTTTTAAAAAAATATTACTGTCTTATAAAAAAATATTACTGTTATGATTTAAACAAGTTTGAACATATTTAAACACAAGTAAGTATCAAAGAACATTTTTAATGCATAAAAAAATTTGTGGAGCCTGGGAATCAAACCCAGGACCTCCTGGTGTGAGAACTAGCTGCTGACCAGTCGAACTAGTAGAGAAGACTTGATGTGTATCAGGTCTGGTGGTAGATAACCTGTTGGCTCGGGTAGAAGTAAAAAAAATACTAATGGCGCACCTGGGTGAGGTGCGCCATTAGCATGTATGTACTTATGGCGCACCGAGGGGTGGTGCGCCATTAGTATTGTGCCCCTACTTCGTATCGATCCCCTCTGTCCCTCGCCCTCGCCCGCGATCCCCTTCCCCTCTCCTCTCCCGACGCCGCCGCCCCGCCGCCCTCGACGCCACACCACCGACGCCTCCCTCTCCCCATCCTCCCCTTCGTCCCCTCCGACCTCACCCCACTCTCGCCGGAGCAGCGCCGCCCCGTCCACACCACACCACCGACGCCTCC
>NC_041386.1:706173933-706208349 GCF_002162155.2 Triticum dicoccoides | reverse complement strand
AGCGCCGCCCCGTCCACACCACACCACCGACGCCTTCCTCTCCCCATGCTCCCCTTCCTCCCCTCCGACCCCACCCCACTCTCGCCGGAGCAGCGCCGCAGGGCCGACACCAACCTCGCCCTCGCCCGCGCGCGCCGCAACCTCCGCCTTGCCAAGTCTGGAGCTGCTCGTGGAGGAGACGTGGCTGGAGGCGATCTCCGTGGCTGGAGGCGATCGCCGGCCCACCGCCGGATCTCCCTGACGCCGGCCGACCGCAGTTGATACCCCTCATCCCCTGATCAAGCCTTCTTCAGAGAGAGATAGTGAGGTACCTCATCCCCTTCTGTACTTTACACTACACATACACATAATTTTGCAGTATATCAATGTGATTTTCCAGTACATCTCCATCCATCTGAATTTGACTCATATGCATAATTTTGCAGTACATTATGATTTCGGCTAGATGCGTATGAGTTCATAATTTTGCAGTAGACATTACCGGGCTTCCTTCTCTCACTAGATGTAGTGCACAAGTAGATGACTGCATCTCACAGAATATAAGAAATGGGGACTCTTGGCTAAGTATGGCAATGCCACAGAGTATAAGAAGTACTCCTGCATCTTACACAATGATAGGTCTAATTTATGCTACTCAACGAAAGAAGAAGAAAAATGCACTATATACACTGCCAACTGTATTTAGTTAACATTACACTGCCACTACTATTCAGCACAAACGTTTGATCATCTCACTCTACTTACTATCAATTGACACTGTATAACTGTCAGCTCCATTCACTAGCAGCAGCCAGCACTTCTGAATCTAATCTTTCTTGGGCAAGCTCGGGTACTTGTTGTTAGTCATTCACTAAAAGATCCTCAACAGACTGCATGCATCTAGTATTAAATTTCTTGGACGGATCATCTCTTTTAGCAAAGGACTGTAATAATTAACTAACTGAAAATTTGACATTCTGGACTATGCTTGGCTCTGGTTTTGTGAAATCTCATCTCTTTTCTAGTGCCATGACTAGTCATGAATTTTATTTTACTTTCCCCACTTTATAACATTCAGAAATTGTTTACTAGCTCAAGCTTCTCCTTTGCACTTTATCACTTCAATCTGCTGCTACCTCAAGCTTCTCGTTTACACTTGTGCCAAGTAGCATTTTTTCCTTGTATAATTATATGGTGGTTGACTGAGCTGCTACTTTTTCCTTGTAGAAGATCGCAGGTCGAGTGGGAGGGATCCAGTTGCGACGACACCGAATCACTAGCAAGGCAGCTGCCTAGAATAATAGGTTGACTCACCTATATATACTACTATCTTGCATCTCTCTCTTGTTTCTTCTTCTATATACTACTATCTTGCATCTCCAATTTTTAAGTAATCTTGCATATGTTAGAAACTACATATATGGTCTCCGGTTTTCTTACCTCTACTCTAAAACACCAACGCATCAACAAAAGAAGATGGTATTTTTGTTACGCTTTCAGTTCGTGTCAGTAGGGAGATATAATGTTTTACAATCTTTCTGGTTATATTGGAGTTAGGTTTTTTGAATATGAGTAGCAGTGACTTGGATATACCTTATGGAGTTGTAACAGTTCCTCTTGGTGCTTAGGTGCATTTTCTTTGTGTAACTTGGTTTAAAAAACAGAACCTTAATCATCATCCTCTGACCTTAGAAGCAAAATAATCGATCTGACTGCTAGGAATCAGATGTATGTTTTTTAGCATCCCATTAGACTAGTTATGCGTCGTACGATTTGTTTCATCTCATATATGTTGAATATAATGCCAGAAAAGGTGCTTGGGTTAGTCTGTTAACTAAAAAAGTTCAGATTCAGAAACCTGTAATTTCTACTTTTATGCCTCTGTTACTCCAGTCAAAATTTTATGTTTGATGCCCATGGTAGTTGAGCTCTCACCTCACCTCACGCAGCATGCATGATGCCACAATGTCTAGTACGTACTGCCAAGCAACTGGCAAATAATTATAGCTTAGAATAAATAAATCTGATGTAAGATAAGCATGGCATGAGCTTTAATTAAATAGCATAATACACGTTGGTAGTCCATCTCTCTCAAAAAAATACATGTTGGTAGCAGATGATAGATACCAATCCATTGGATCATCAGACATATTAAAGTCTTTTTTGAGCCCTTATTAGCTACTCACACTATTTGCCCCGCGGTTTCTCTGTCATGGCTACCAAGTGATTGACGGTGGGCTAGAAAAATAAAACCACCAAACTATCAGTAAAAGATGTGAACCAACATCTTTCATTGTTATGCATATCAAACACCAAGGGTTATTTTCACTTAAAGTTTTAGAATGGGTGCATTAAAATTCAGTCTGATATCTAATAAGACACTCTGGGCTGATATAATTATGGAACAGAACCAACCATGATAAATAAAAGGTGATGTTGTCTATGCATTACCAAAAATGTATCTTTGTGAACAAATAAATTGGTACCAACAGCAATGCCATCTTACTGTAGAATTAGAATACATGGACATGATCAGCTCAGCTCCCAAACTGCCAATCATCACATCAATTTCCCCTTATGTAACTCCAGTCA
The DNA here is from genome assembly GCF_002162155.2 of Triticum dicoccoides. Classification (NCBI taxonomy): domain Eukaryota; kingdom Viridiplantae; phylum Streptophyta; class Magnoliopsida; order Poales; family Poaceae; genus Triticum; species Triticum dicoccoides. The sequence continues at coordinate 706,205,778 of NC_041386.1, read as the reverse complement.
AAATTTTATGTTGGTCTACCTAGTAGATGCCCATGGTTTGATTTTATGTTTGTTCCTATCAATACAAATGCTGATCTATGTTCCATTTTTACTGTTCTTTGTGATAGTTTTTGCAACTTTACTTCCCATCTTAAGGCAAGCCCCATTTTTACTGTTCTTTGTTAGCAGAGCTGCTTGTTTCTAAGAACTTTGATACTATTTGGATCAAAGTTAAATGAGCACATAGATGACAAAAAAAAGTTCAGATTGTAAAATGTTCATTTTGCTGCTAGTGCCCATTTTGAGTAATTGCTTAGAGGGATGATCCTGTGTGAGCTGGTGGAGTGATTTGTTTTCTACATAAAGCTCTTTAGTCAGGCTGGTTTTCGTGAAATACACATGAAGCTTCACCAGCTCCTGTGGGTGTGGGATCCATGTGACATGTGACATTGCATCCATGTCCACCTGGGATAATGATTTTGCAGGTACCCCGAGAGGCCCTTGAGTTTGCCGGAATGTCGATTAACTTCCGTTCCGGCAAATTCGGGTACTCCATATGTCCTATTTTCAGCAAAGGTCATGCTGAAATTTTCCGTGAATTTTAGCATGACTTTGCTAAAAATAGGACATATGGGGTACTTGTGACTAATGCATGGGCCGGGGTATCTTAGTAGTTAATTAAGTAGGATCAAGTGCCCCGGCGTACTTGTGACTAATGCATGGCTTTTAGGGTGCCTCGGTGTTGATAAAAACCGAAATGATGAAAGGTTAGGCTTTTAGGGTGCCTCGGCGTCGAAAAACCCTCAATGATAAAAGCTTAGATTTTAGGATGCCTCGGTGTCGACAAACCCTAAATGATGAGACCATGATCTTGTTCCTTGACAATAACCAACTTTTTGACCAAACTTTGTTTCTATTTAGAGAGAAACATGGCCCACAACGATGAGGCCGGGGGTTCGGGCGGCAAGGCATTCTGGGAGCTGTCCCAGGAGATGGAGGAACAACCTCACTTGTATGAGGCCGCCGCCTTCCCCACCGATCCTGAGAGCACGGATGGTGCCGCCGAGGATGACCACACTGATGCCACCACTGATGGTGCCGCCGAGGATGCCACCACTAATGATGGCAGCGCACGCACAGATGGCAGCCAACCGAAGAGGCAACGGAAGGACCGGCGCCCGATCGTGCTCCGCACCCTCAAGGAGGAAGTTACTGAAGTGGACTCCAACGGGAATCCAACGGCGCCCGAACGAATAGTCAAGGGGTACTCGCTTCAGCTCGGGTGCATTGTCCGGAGCACCGTCTCGATCAACACCGAGAACCTGAGGCATCCTGACCGAGGGAATTTGCGCAACCTCCTCTTCACGAGGCTGCACGAACGATACAAGTTCCCCGCTGAATTTGAAAACACAAGCCTCAAAGGGAATAAAGTGAACAATGCTGCCCTCACGAAGATGAGCAAGGCCCTGTCTACTTGGAAAAGCAATGTGAAGAGAATGATCGAGAAAGGTGAGAGTTATCAGAAGATCAAGGAGAAAAATCCTTCGATCACCGAAGATGACTACAACGACTTCAAGATCAATTGCTCGAGCACCGCAAGCTCCCAATCAAGTGAGTGGGGGAAACAAATGCGGGAGCTGAACATAGAGCAAGGCCTACCGCCCCTCTTCGATAAATACGGTGACAAGCAGACCAGGAACTTTGTCAGGGCCCGGTACAAGAAGGACCCGAAAACAAAGGAGCTTACCACGGATCCGAAGACCAGGCAGCTTGAGCTTGTTCTGGTAAGGAATACACCCCCCGCGTAATTAGCTCCATATGGTTGCATTCTAATTAATGAAGCCAAATTTCCAAATGGTTCACATTCCTTCCGCAGGCGACTAAAAGCAGTAGGGCGGGGTCGACTAAGAGTAACCCTTGGGACACCACTCTAAATAGGGGGTTGAATGTAATGAAGAACAAGGATAAGCTCCGTAAGCCGACGTCAGCTGGTCGTGTGGCCAACAAAGGCTTGTCGACAAAATGGGGGTCATACTATACCGCTGGTGTGCGGAAGGAGAAAAAGACCAGCTCGGAAAGCCAGGCGCGAGAGGTTCAAGAACTCAAGGCACAGGTGGCGCGGATTCCGGAGATTGTCCAAGAGCAAGTGGAACAACGACTCGGAGCGACGATCACCGCCCTTGTGCCTACCTTGATCTCGGGGTTGAGTACGTGGATTGCGGGCGGCCAATAGGGGCCGCCCCCGATTCCTAGCTTCACGGCCAGCAACTCGCATAATGCGATGGCGGGGCCATTGGTGCCTCCGGCGGAGGCGACATTGGTGTCTCCGACGCCGGCACGGGAGCTTAATGCACCCGGGTGTACGCCGGCCGGCACCTCTGCAGCAAGCGGCACCTCCGTCAACTGCACGCCCGCCGTTGGTGGCGCGTCGACATTAGACAAGCTCGACGCCATCATCACGGTAACTAATTAAGCCTCTCTTGGCTGAGGACTTCATCTCCTTGCCTTTGACTGGGCATCCCTGACGCCCTACATGTTTTCGCCGGGCGCCGCTGACGTTCCGTGCACTCTCCTCCACTTCGTGAACAATGAGTTGGTCGATGTCGCCAAGGGCAAAATCGTTCCACCGGGCAACCCCTTGTTCCACGGTACCCAGATGCCACCCAACTTGTTTAGGGTTCAACTGGTTCGGGTGCTGCCAGGCTGCGACGACTTGTTACCTCCGATTCGACCCGTCGGGGCCGACGATGAAGACATGATGACCCTCAGCGCCTGCCTGAGCTGGCCCCTGCTTTGGCCAAAGAGCCAGATTCGTTTGGGGGCGGGGGACACCACCCCAAAGACAACACCGCCAGTCGTGCCGGCGCCAAGTCGGCCCCATGGCAAGACCGCCGTAACGGTGCCGGACATCCCTATGCCACTGGATCCAAACATGCATATGGCACAGGATCAGAACGACGACGACGACGACGATGATACATTTGGCAAAGTCGATAAGTACTTTGCCGATCATGGGTACGATGGCGACTTCATGGGGCCTCCTTCTCAAGAACCAAACCCAACAAAAGACGTGTGCGATCTAGCTGGTACCGCGGAGAAGCCAAGTTGCAACAGGCGCCGTCTGACGTTCAGCCCTCAGGAGACGCCTCCAACTGCCGACTTCACCGAGCCTCAGATAGGCGAGGTGCGAAATATTATCAGCCCCAACACACTCAAGAAGGCGGTCTGTGAGCAGAACTCGGTCCCATTACAGGAGAAGAAGAAGGCACGCAAAAGAAAGACTAAGAAGGGTGCGAGCCAGCCGGCACCGAGTACAATCCGTGCTCAGGATGGGCCACCTTCACCGCAGGATATCTCGAGGAGGGTGCATGTGGCGGGTAGGGCGATGCTACCGACAAATATGCTCAATGCTGCAACCGGTGCTATGCGGAGTCTGCATGACAGTGTTCTTTCTTTGGAGAAGCGGCGTCTCAGGGAGAAGGATGTGGCATACCCAGTTTTCGCGGCCAAGGTGCCAGAGGGCAAGGGCTTTGTGGATAACTCCATCGGGCGTACGATCGTCCTGCGTTTTGATGACATCCACGCTATGTTGAACCTTCATCCGCTGCACTACACCTTCGTTCGGCTATTTTCGCTGAGTATGGAGATGCGGATCATTCGCGACAAGACCCCGGACATCGTGATAGTCGACCCCTTCTACATGCGTGCCAAGATCTTGGGCAGCGCTGGGGACTGGCAAGTCGCGAGTTCTTACCTCGAAGGCGTCATTCTGGCAAACCAAGATAAGGATAACTTCCTCGTGCCTTACTTTCCCGAGTAAGTCCTCCCCTCAACCGGCCCGTAACATATGAATTCTTACATTTTGATCGTTTTTCTTTTAACATTCCGTGTTTTCTGCAGTGACACACGTTGCACGCTCATCCTCCTAAGCCCCAAATATTCCATGGCCACGTATTTCGACCCGGACCGTCAGTCGAACGTAGACTAGACAAATGTCAAGAAGGTTCTTGATGATGTTCTCCCCGGCTACGCCAAATCTGGAGGCACCTTCACCAGGCCTATTCGTAAGTACGGCAAGCACGTGTTCTTCCACAATACGACGTTCTGCTGCCTCAAGCAGCCGCCTGGCGGTCAGAAGGGTGCCTACTACGCCATCCATCACATGCGGGCGATCGTACGGGACCATCATCAACTTCTGCTACCGAGTAAACTCAAAGATTGGGCCGCGAGCGTGTCGGCAATCCAGGACGCAGACCTCCGACAAGAATTCTTTCGCATCCAGTCAGAGTTTGCGGAAATCATCCATCAAGATGTCCTTCGTACCTCGAGGCAGTTCTACCTCAGAAATCAACCGTCCAACAGTGACATCGACACAATGCTACAAATGCAGGCTGACAACGACCGTTATTTCATGACTCCCACGATAGACGGCGGCTTCATCCACGCTCCGGTCCCTTGAGTCGAGTCGAAAGCAGTGATGCTGTGTCTAGTTCTGAAACATCGATTGGCTCATATTGTAATTAAACTTTAATGAACTTGTAGTATGTCTCTTTGGTTTCGAGAGTCGTTCAACTTAGATGTAATCGATGCTATTAATGTCTTGCTTTTCTCTTCCGATCGTTCTGTTGCATAATTATATATTGCTTATGTATTGTCTGTGAATTGGTACTAACGTTTCGTTTGGCTAGTGCATAGCGATGCCGACGTATGTCGTGTACAAGGGTAAGGTTCCCGGAGTCTACGATGACTGGGAGGAGTGTCAGAGACAGGTTCACCGATTCAGCGGTAACAGTTACAAAGGGTACACCACTAGGGCCGAGGCCGAATCTAGATACGCCCGCTATCTAGCGGGAGAGGGGAGGGAGCGTTGGAGGAACCGGATGAAGACGAGTTTCATCGTGATGATGCTCATCGTGATGACCGCAGCTCTCTTCTATGTGATGGTAGTTTAGATGATCGATATCGACTTGTAATGTGAAGACAAACTCGCTACTCGCGGTCTCGAGACTTGTAATATAATGCTCTATCTTTGTTCGGTCTTTTCAATTCGGAGACTAATATGATGAATTGTATTCGGAGACTAATATGATGAATTGTATTCAAAGACTAATCTTCTATTGTATTCGATGAATCTGTTGTTGATGTGTGCTGTCTATATTTTGTCAGATTATACATTTTGTAACCTGTGCAAAAAACAGAAAATAAAAAAATAAAAAACCTAATATTCATACTAATGGCGCATCACATGACAGTGAGCCATTAGTATGACAAAGCATACTAATGGCGCATCACTGGTAAGTGTGCCATTAATATGCCATGGTTACTAATGGCGCATCCAGTGGTGGTGCGCCATTAGTATGCCAAAGCACCTGGATATACATGGCCCCTGGGAGGCATACTAATGGCGCACCCTGGCCTATACTAATGGCGCACCCGCGGTGCGCCATTAGTATACCAGATACTAATGGCGCACCAGGTGGTGCGCCATTAGTAAAAATTACTAATGGCGTGCTGTTAATGGCACACCACAGATGCGCCATTAATGGCCATACTAGGTGCGCCATTAGTAGGGGTTTTTCTAGTAGTGCATGATTCTCCTCCGTACAATATTCTTCTCTAACGAAAGAAAAACTTGATGGAAACGAACAGCATGGGAGAGGGAGAGAGAGAGAAGTCACCTTGGAAACATAGGGGGCTTGATGTTGGCAATGTTGAGCGCCTTGGTGGGCATGCCCTTGAACCCCTTCGATCACACCCGTAGTGCCTACCTTGGTGATGGCAGCAAACTGCCTGCATGGATCAGATGCAGAGATGGACAAGGCTGCAACTCCGTGCAGACTTGATCCTGCCAATCAGAACAAGATCATTATTCATTAGCTAGGAACAAAGAATATTTCTTTCCATAAAAACAAGAGTATTTCTTCGCAGCCACTTAACATATACCGTGCATCCAGAACAAAGACCATGGTAAAAGGAATCACTGTGTCAAAACCAACAAGTAAACTAGCAGCCTAGTAATTCTCAGCTAGTCAAGGTTAAGAACATATTCGCCCTGTAAACCCCTGTTCAAGAATTCATCTAATTAACCAGTTAACTTGCCGATTAATCCCTACTCGTAGGGTTACCGAGTAGCCTATAAACCGATAAATCGTCCGATTAATTGATTAAATGGCCGATTAACTTGCCGATTAGCCGATTAATCCCCTACTCACCAGCCAACCGAGAAGCTACCAGTTAACGATTTCCTCAACAATGCTGTGAACTAATATAAGATCTTTTAGTTAGTTTACAGAGGGATTTCATAGCAAGACAATGATTGCTGCTGCTAAATCAGCAATCCAAAATTCAAGCCTTTTTCGGATACATACATGGCTGCTGCAAATGAAAACAATACTAGTAGTTGTGTAATTAAAGAAATACATGGCTGTCCTCCCTCCCATATTTATTTGTCTAATGAAATAAATAAGTGGTGGAAATGGACTGAGTGGGAAAGAGAAGTCGTCCTTGGGAGGAGGGGAGGCTTGATGGCAGCGAACCCTTGATAACATGGAACGACGACCTATACGGCCCATCCATCACCAGTGAAGCAAATCGGTGGACAGAATTTAACCCCCAACAACAATTAATCACAGTAGCGATATGTAGAAGCTGAGCAAGATGAAGATCCATGGCTGCAGGACGCAGTGTGGTTTAATTGCTTACAAAATCAAAGCCATCATCAGCAAGCATATATACGTGTGTGGTTTCCATCACCAACAAGCCAATTGGGTTGCAACTAGGATGGCTGCAACTAGAGTGTAAGTAGATGATTCTCCTCCCTCCCCTATTTATTCTCTAATATCTAATCTAATGAAACAAAAAAAACTCTTGATTGATGGAAACGAATAGAGTGGTGTGGTGACGGGGGAAATCTGGCTGCTCGCACGGACCAGATCAAATGCGTGGATGAAGAAATCGAGAATGAAATAAGGGGAAGGCCGGACCTTGATCTGCGGAAGTGAGGGTCGGAGCTCGGCGGAGAAGAGAAGCAGGTCCATGGCGGCGTCCCGTCCCGTCCCGGCGCGTGAAGGCCGCAACGGATGTGGAGAAGGTGGCCGTCCTCCTCTCCCGGCGCGCGGTTGTGGTGTCGGACCTCCTCTCCGTAGAGGCCCAGCTGGACGACCGGCGCCCAGATACATGGCAGAAGGCCTCCTTCCTGGAGAGATGAGACCTCCCATGGTGAGAGATAGAGAGAGAGCGGAGCCAAGGAGGAAGGAGTAGGAGAAGAAGAAGAAGAAGAAGAGACCGGTGCTACACCTTGTCGAGCGAGGTCTTGGAGGAGAGGGCTCGGTCGCCATGCTAGCTAGGGTTTCCGATCTCCATGGCACTGCAGATCTGGACGCTGTCTTGCTCGATCTGGGAATGAGGGAGAAGGTGAGGGCCGCGGCGGTGCTGGAGGGGGGAGAGGAGGCCGCCAGCGGTGGGTTTGGGGTTGGGGATTCTCTCGTGGGTTGGGGTTGGGGTTGGAGGAGGAAAAAGAGTTGAGCATGGGTTTGGGCCTCCGCCTTTTGGTTTTAGTTTTGCTTTTGGTTCCCCTCCCTTTTGGTTTTATTTGAAATGAAATCCATACGGCGGCCGCGGAAAATTTGGCCTACAAATCTACGCTATGCGCGCGCGAGCGAAAAGTAAGAGAAACGTCCGAGCGAGGTTGTCGAGATGAGCCCCGAAAAGAGTGCCGTGAATTCATCATGGGGCGCGCGGGAGGAGGCACCCGACCACGCGGATCAACCCTTAGCCCTCATGATCTCAACCCTCCATTTGCTTTCAAGATCCTATGATCGTGCTTCTTTCCCTCTATGAGTCCCAACAATCAGCTCTAGCCTAGGTTTCTTCATGCATTATATTGTACTAATAAATATAAAAAATATCTTGAAAGCATGCATCACCGGTCAAGCTTCCAAAAAATCAGAATCAAAAGAGAGAGAAAATGCCTTGTGCAGTTTTGCAAAGAAAAGAAAAAGAAAACGGGAGATTTGATTCGCGTGGAACGAAACCGTGAGTAGTGATTGGGGATTTGTTGCGGATTCCACGCGCGCGTGTGCACCAAAGATTGATTATTACTTTGGCCGCCGCTAGCTAGCTTTGCTTGCTTGCTCGCCGGCTGCACAGAGTAACGGGCATGCAATCCAAGTATCGCACAGCGTGCTTCCGTGCACCGTCGCTACGCCCGCCGTTACGGGCGACCTGAAGGCGCTGGTCCGCCGACCGGATCTCCGCTACCTGGAGACCTTCCTTGCTCCTGGCGATGACGAGCCGGACCACCCTCTACCATTATCATTCAGAGTCATGTGCTTGGCGCAATGCAGGATGAACCTGCTGCTTTGGGTCTTCTCCTCTTCCGGTCGACTACTATATGCTGGTTTCCCACCATCGTTATGTCCGCCAACTATATGAGTTGATCCAGCTGTTCAGCATACTCTTTGCTTACTCTTGTTCAATTAGGTTACAATGTGGCACAACAAAGCAATACTTAGTAGGGATTTGCTTGACGTTAGCATGCTTATTTTCTTGAGCGGTGCTTGTTATTTGCCATGGATGCAGCCAACTCATATTCTGCCCACCATTTGCCCTCTAGTTTCATAGTTAATCAGCGTACCGTTGGTGCATTTTGGAATATTGTGTTATCTAATTTGTATGCAACTGGAAACTTATCAAACAATTTTTTTGTGAACAGGAAACTTATCAAACTTGGTGAGCCATTCTCATCAAGTGAACATGCATTTGATCATCATAGGGCTGGATGACTAATAAAAGGAATACAACTTTTAGAGTGGTTGGGCTTTTTTAGAACCGTTCGTTGATGTCGATCTAACGGCAAACAAATACGAAGTACTGGGTACTACTCCGATGAAAGTACGCAAAAGTACTAAAACGAGTGGGGCCGGTACTCGTGACAAGGTGGGGACGCGTTTTAATATGGGGGCAGTTTAGTCCTAGGAAAATTTGCACGCGCCGCCCCTCTCGTCGAATGCAAAACCACCGCCATGGTGCTACAACTTCCACAATTACTCACCGGCGGCCATCTCCTCCCTCTCCTCCAAGTCCACCGCAGTCATCTCCTCCTTCTCGCCGCTGCAACTTCGCTCCACTCAGGCAACCCCCCCCCACCCACCCCCCATCCCCTCTTCCATCGAAGCAAGAATCGACAGATCGAGCTGATGGCCAGTGGCGAGAACAGCGACTTCGTGCAGATCGCCGGCGGTGACCAGGTCAAGTTGGCCAGGTTGAGGGAGATTTGTTCTTGGTTTGACAACACAAGGCAGATGAGCTGGACGGCAATGGCCACTTTCAAGAATTTGACGAAGAAGGAGAGGGCAAAGCTTTGCCCCCCGCCCGCACAACCGATTCACAAGATGGAGATCCTCCTCTGGGCGATGGAGCAGGCCAATTCGTCCAGCAAGTGGACCATGCAGAGGTGGTGGGCATTCAGATCCAGGGTAGAGCATCCACTAGATCAGGAACCCACCGTGCACGAGGTGCCGTTGGAGATTGTGCAACCTCCAACCGAGTCACCAGAGACTCCGAAGAGCAAGATGAGGAGGACAGTGGTCGCGACCTCGCTTCCCTGCCGTTCTCCACGCTTCCCTCGCCGCTCTCGTAGTCTGAACGGCGGCGGTAGCTATGTTTAGAGTAAGCTTCCCCACTCCTCATCTTCCTACTGCTCGTGCTTACATCGTGGTGATACTGATCGTAATAGCTCAGAGAGGGAATGTTATATGGCATTTTAATCTCAATAAATTGCATGAATATTTGAGTACATGGATTTGGAGGATTGATTATGATGTATGTGAACCCTAGGCATCATATGAACCCTAGGACTAATTAGTAATGTTCTAGTGGTAGACACTGAAATATTTCGGTACAGACCGGTAGGCACTGAAATATTTCGGTACTGCCCTAGGCAAAAGTTGTAATGTTGTAGTGGTGGACACTGAAATATTTTGGTACACACCGGTAGGCACTCAAATATTTCGGTACTGCCCTAGGCAAAATTTGTAATGTTGTAGTGGTGGACACTGAAATATTTTGGTACACACCGGTAGGCACTGAAATATTTCGATACAATGTTGTAGTGGTAGACACTGAAATATTTCGTTACTACAATTTCAGTACACACCGATGCACACTGAATTATTTCAGTACTGCAGTTTCAGTACACACCGGTACACACTGAAATATTTCAGTACTGCAAATTCTTTACATAGTTGGCATTTTGTCATTTATTTGTGAATTAATCCATGCATCATATGGCCTAACTTTGTACATGAGTTTGGGTCAATTTCATGTCTATTTATTGTTAAAATTATTGTCATGCCATGAAACACAAGACAAGTCACTGACCCAAGCTTGCAAAGATGCCATATCAATGTTGCTGATATGAATATGCATGTTTTCACCAAGTCTTGTGTCAGAATTAAAATCGAGCATTTTTTCTTGATGGTATCCATGGATCTAGAACTCCTATGAATTTGCTCATGTTGGATGTTTTGTTCTCCATCATTTGTACTAGCATTCCGTGCGATTAGATGCCTGGCAAATTTATTTTCTTGCCTCCAACATCCCATGTGTGTTTTGCAGGAAAAAATCTGGAATTCACCAGGCTGGCTGAAGTTGTGAGGCTGGGAGGCTGATGGTGCTGCTACTGGTTGATCCTTCTTCTTTCAGCTTTTGTTCGTCCTTCCTCAAGCAGTTGGACCAAGGCTACTTCCCTATGTGCTGTTAATGTATTAAGTAGTTCCTTTGAATTTGTAGTATTAGTTAGTTTGAATGTGGAAGTACCTTAATTTTTAGGAACGAAATGTTGCTTTGTATGACCAAGGGTTTGATACCTTAATCTTTGGATAATTAATTATATGAACTGTTGGATGTGGCACACAACTAAACGCCTCTACCATTGATACTAGTTCAACAAGTCGGTCCAATTAGAGACCAGCCACTACCATATAGAACAGTTAGCATTTCATACTACAACCTGGCGCAACACTGAAGCGCCACTACCATATAGAACAGTTAGCATGTCTGAAGCAACACTGAAGCGCCATTTGTGATAATTGCACCATCGAAACAACAACTAAACATGAAGGAAGCATTCACCACCAATAAAGTTAAGGCCACACATATAGATAGCATTCTAAATTACCACCACATGTACCAGGAAGTTCACCACAGATCCAGTTCACACACACAATACATTACATTACATTACGTTAATAGAGGTAGTTTCCAACCAGTTCAGACCCAGATGCAGCTTTCCAAAAGTAAAACATCATCAAATATAGTGATGATGAGTACGGCTTCCAGCTTCTGATGATCAGCATGATGTACGACTAGAGGTTAGGGTTTTTTAGGACCTTGTGGAGGGCAGAATGCTGAGCCCCGATCTTGTAGTCACGACTGCTGATGGATGTAGCCCGACAATGCTCCATCAAATGCTCCTGCAACCCAGACCTGGGCTTGGGCTTGCTGCAGTAGGGGCACCTATACTTGTCCTTCCTCCAGTTGTAGTACATGGCAGATCCTTGGGCCCTGATCTTCTGCACCTCCTTCTCTTCAAAGGACTCGACATTCCCCTCGTCCACATCATCTCCAGATTCATACTGCACACATTATCGACTGACATTAATACATTATGCATTCAAAAAACTATAAACACGTAATACTAACTCAATGCACAAATAACATTTCCACTAGGCCTTACCACGTGCGGCTCATCTTCAAATAACCAAGAGAAGATCAACATGAAGGCAACAACATGATAAGTCTACAGCAGTTGTTCAATGCTCAATTTTTTTTGCGGAAAAAAATGTTAACATGGTTTGAACCTAGAGTAACTAAGCATTGCACCAACTCTGATGATCAATCTCACGGATAGCCACAGGTCCTTGGCTAGCCCACAGAATGTATGTCTTGAACACAAACACATGTTTAACAATGCAAAGGATGAAATAGTTCTCCAATAGACAAGCACAGCACACATAAATCTTCAAATAACCAAGAGAAGATCAACATGAAGGCAACAACATGATAAGTCTCCAGCAGTTGTTCAATGCTCAATTTTTTGCGGAAAAAAATGTTAACATGGTTTGAACCTTACTAGGAACATTGTTTGGATAAACGGCAGGGGAAATGGTTCTCACCTGTGCAGCAAGAGGCCCGGTGCCGGTGGAAGCGATGCGAACACGGCGTCCTTCTCTCCCGACGCGTGATTGCGGAGGGGGCGGGCTTGGTCTTGTGCATGGGCATCCACCTCGAATACCTTTTGAGGTGACTCGTCCTTGCGGACCAACATGTTCCCGTAAGCCGTGCGAGCACCCTAGATGAAGGATGAAACTCAGGATGAAGACTAAATACTAGCCAAAAGAATTGTGCACCATTTCCTGTTATAATATGTAGTAAGATAAAGAAGATAACCAAGGAATCATTATTTCCGTAGTAGCACTTGTCGTGCGATTGTATGAAGAGCCTTATTCCACAGGTAAAGTTCATCCATTTATTTTGTTAAGTTATTAACAGGTTGGTTATACAGTAAATAAATTTGCTAGACATCTGAAGTTAGCTAAGGTGGGTAAATTCACCCAAAATCATGCTTGGACCAAGTGATGTTTATTCATCTTGAGGTGAGCAGCAACAATCATATATGTTCTATTTGTACTTCCATCGATCCATATTAATTGTCGCTCAAATGGATGTATCAAACAGTGAAATACATCTAGATAAATCCGTTTCAGCGACAACTAGTATGGATTGGAGGGAGTAGCAGATTAACAGAAGATTGATGGTGGGAAGCTGATAACAGAGTGCTATCAGCTATCACCTTGCTGGACATGAGTTAGAGCAGGAACAGAAGGTTCCACCACCAGTTGATCATCATGTGTCATCATCAGGGCACGTGCGCGAAGCTCCATCAGCGTTACCACACCTTGAGCCACTAACCTGCACATTGGGTTAGTGTGCCAAGTTGCTCTTCCCACAACATGAACTGCAATGTAAAGTTTACAACACAGTGTTATGTCAACTACAACGAACTTTTAAATTATAAATAAAAAAAATATTCGGCTTCCATAGTTTGGATGAAAAAAACATGGCTATGTCATCATGGCTTTAATGGATTGTTTCCTATAATCAAAGGCACTAGGGTCCTAGAAAGAGTGTCAGGTCACAAGGAAACAAGACAGGAAATGGGAAAAGGAATATCAACAAAAGTTAACAAGGAAAGGTTCTACTTCGTGTATGTGAGATGTGATACAATCATAAATGATGGTGACGTGAGCAACAACAGATACATACATACTCGATGTATCATCACCATAAACCAAGCAAGCTATCTGCACTAAGATGCTGCTGCTAGTTATCACTGCAGATTTGTAGCAGATTAACAGAAGATTAAGCATGCCAACAAAGAATCTTAAACATCCTCAAAAGGCGCTATACAAAGCACCCATGAGAGACAATTTGAAGCTCCTAAACTCCGATCCATATTACTTGTCACCCAAACGGATGTATCCACACGTATATCAGTACTAGATACACCCTATTGAGTGACAAGTAATATGGATCGGAGGGAGTACCGTTTGCATAAAAATAAAGTTATGTTCAAGAAATTTAACTAGCAGAACTAGGAGGAAACAGACACCAACATGCACTTCACTTCTCAGATTAATATATTCCATTTTGATGTATCTTCCCATCAAACAAAGACAAACAAATGATATCATGGAATTTTTGCTATCAAAATTATAATTTCACTGCAAGGGGCATCAAACACTAAGAAACAGCAGGACACTATCTTGGAGAAGGGGGAGGGGGAGAAATGGAGGACATGGCCTGGACCCTGAGGTCTAAGAAGGAGCAGGAGACTCCCTCCCAGCCGCAGCCCACGAGGATTGCGGTCGGCGGACCACCCAACCTCTACACGACCATGGCATTGAACTCTAGCTTGAGCTCCAGGAACGCCTCACCTACTGGCAACTAGAGCAGGATACATCGATTCAAATTTCGATTTTGAATACTACTGCTAGTAATTAACCATGGAGCACTGACGGAGAAATAGTTGTCATGCATCCTTCAATTAAAATTAAACTATTACTGCTAGTTCTGAGATTGCATGTTCGACAGGCTGAAGAGAAATCACAACAATATTATAATTCCTTAATCTAAGGCAGACACAATCTGAATTCTATCCCTCGTCTCTAAAATTTAAGAATTGGGAAGGGCATGCAAACACTATGCGCTACATTCTCTAGGAAAATCGCAACAACCTAAAGCCTACCTATGCCACCACACGGATAGCCCCCACAATATTAACAGCTACAACATGAGTAGACATTTGTAAACCTTAACACAGCATTTACAGAGATAATCTAGAAGTAAACCCTAGCATTGGAGTAAGGGGCCCAGTGTCGGTGGAACACGGAGGAAGAAGCAGTGGTAGCCTCCTCCTCCTCTCATTGTTAGAGAAGAACTAGACCACAATAGAACACTCGTTCATGATCTGAAACCTATACAGAACATAGATTCAGTCTATAGGATCTAACCATTACTAGAAACCAGGGAGAATGAATGATGCTAGCAAGTACTCCCTCCATTCTAGAATATAAGGTGTATTGGTTTCCGTGCAAGATTATACAATAAAATAGCAACATCCGCAATAGCTAGTAGATAAAATATGAAACTGCTTTTCATGATGGATCAAATGGTATAAATTTCGTATTGTGAATGTTGACATATTTTTCCAAAAACTCGGTCAAACTTGCACTCATTTTACTTTTCAAAAAATAAATAAACCTTATATAAAGGAATGGAGGAAGTATTAAATCATGCCCTATAACTACCGTAAGTACTAGAAATAGATCAAACAGTCCATGCTTAACAGAATACCGATGAATCAAATTAGTAATCATAGTATCCAATCAAGCCTTAAACTAGTAGCACATACAAAAATTATATGAAGGTTCCATAAAACTATGACAAATCATACATGGCACCACGAATTCTAGAATCCAGACGGTTTGCGTTCCAATTTGTGCAAATGAGTAGGTTTTATAGTAAGAGGCTGAGTGGGATTGGCAGCGGGAAGGAGAAATTGTTATGCATGATTCGAATTTTGATTTTCAATAGTACTATTAGTAATTATCCCGCTCCCAGTCTTCCTTGTTTTGGTAACCAAAGCTATAGGCAAGATTATTAATATCGCCCATCATAAAAAAAATACACATACCCTTTCTACGGGCAAAGATCATAAACGAACCCTATGACAAGTTCACAAATTGCTTTGCTTTTGACACAACGTTTGAGCCAAATTAAGACCAGATGATGGAATATAAAAAATAACCAAAAAGCTTCTACAAGTTATTTGAACCCCGGAAAGATTATTGTTGTTGTTAAGATGGATGTTACTCCCAAGTAGACATTTAAAGAAACAAGTATGCTAGGATCATCAAAACGAGCCTCCATTTGATGATAAAAAACAATCATTTACAGCAACCGGCCCTACAAAAAGATCATAAATGCCAGCCATCATTGTAATTAGAGAACTAACTGGATGTGATCATATGAAAGAAAAAAAGGCAAAAGAACACATTATCCTTCAATAAGACATGCATGATTAAAGGGTCGAGTTTGGACGAAAACAACAAGAGCTATCAAAACAACAACAAATGAACAACAATGTAACTACTACAGGAGCATCTCCATTGACAAGCTAAGCATGCTATCATATTTGGGGAAGGAAATTAACATAGCAACCTCCAATAGGAGACCAAGACAAACATGCCTTCCTTGACGCTGACAAGGATAGGTTGCTACCTCCAGAAATTAACATAGCAACTTCCAGAAAGAAGGGAGCAGCTAGATCACCTGTCCTTGACGCTGGAGCAGGGGTGACCTTGTTGAGGTACACAAATGGTGTGTCCCTGATCAACACCTGCACATGCATCACAACAGAGAGGAAAAAAGAAGTCAAACACAGAAGACTCCAAGAGAGGGTTGATAGGAAAGGGGCGAATTTTTACTATGGTATTACTGATTTGACAGAAGTGGACCTCTTGGAACTGGACCTTTCCTGGGAATAGAGGAATAATGAGCATATCGTAGCAGCTGACATCAACCGATCCACTTGGTCATGTTCATATAAGAATGTGACTACAGAAAGAAGGAAATCAACACATGATTCTGCTAGGGTTTGTTTAGGGACTCATTTAAAATCTACAAGGATTATTTAGTAATTAGGTACTACCTCCGGCCAGAATTACTTGTCACTCAAATGGATGTATCCAGCACTACTTTAGTGCTAGGTACATATATTTAAGTGACAAGTAATTAAGGACGGAGGGAGTATGAAGTTTGAAGATAGATTTTGTGTAAGCATATCTTGTTTCTGCAAGAAAGAAAAACTAACATAAAGGGGAGAAATATGAACACTCGCAGGAAAATAATGTTGGTGGGATCTAGTTGGCAATGACAAGACTAACCTATTATTCAAAACATAATTAATATGGTTATCATGAGCATGGACATATACACCGATACATCTAGCAACAAAGTTCACATATTAACTAGCAACCTGCATGTGGTCGGAGCCTAAGCCAATTGGACTTGATAGAAATAATTATGTAGTGACATCTAGAAACAAAGTTCACATATTAACTAGCAACCTGCATGTGGTCGGAGGCTAAGCCAATTGGACTTGATAGAAATAATTATGTAGTGTCAGCTTCATGCACAATTAGCCAATTAGATAACTTGATCAATGATTCAAATGATCAGTTCATACACAAGTATGAGTTTTTCTTGTATCTCGGTTGAAGGGGCTAAAAGCAGGCAGACCATACTTCATTGCATCCCAATTGATGTATCAGTAACATTGTTTAGCGACTGCCTAAATCAAAAAACATAAAATTCAATTACACAACATAAGGCCCAAACAAACTATCATGTGAAACATCCTTGACATATGTACAAAAGAGGCATCTTCTGTCAAGTAAATAGATGCAAACACTTTGATGTATCAAGAACAATTTTTTTACAGAAGTCATCATGGCAAACACACGTACCATAAAACTGTAGAAGTCACAATGGAACAAACAAAGACCATAAAAATCATAGAAGTCCACATGGCATGATGGCTAGCACAATATTTACCACAACTCGATGGCTGCGAACACCCAGAGCATGAGAGAGAGAGAGAGAGAGAAGAGGAAGCAACCAGTTGCTTACCAACTACGTCGGAGTGGAAAGAGACTTGGGGCCACCAGAGGGTGAGGGCAGGACACGTCGGAGTGGAAGAAGAATCACCGGGTTCACCACACGGTGGTCAACCTAAAGAAATACGCACCAGCATTATTATTAGAGAAAACAAGACATATTAATCAAGGATAAATATGTTGACACACTGATGCTAAAAAATCAAGGAATCTATAGTTGCAATATAAGTGGCAATCCCTAGCCTTAACAGTAGGCAACAATTGACAATAAAAAGAAGGCAGATTATAAGCTTCAAATTACCTAGCACACCTCTATTTCCACAGAGTCGACGGGCTAGAAACCAAATAAGTTCCCATTTTCATCAATTCCAAAAAAAGAGCTAACAAGTTGTGCACTACATAATCCTGGATCAGGTTTAATGGGATATGAAACTTGAAATATTTCAGTGTCATCGGATATAGAAGATGTAGGATTTGTTCCTATAGGGATTCAAGTCAACCATATATAACCAAGATCTTTTGTTACAAAGACAAGGAACTTTTATTGCCTATACAACAATTATCTCATCCAAAAACAGAAGAAGCTGGACAGAACAGACTCTTAAGTGTCATTGGTAAATATTTGACATTTTTTTATCAACATACAGGGGAGAGGAGAAACCGGTGGCTTTACTAGCAGCTACACAGGAGTGGAAGAATAAATGGGCCACCGTAGGGTTAGGGCGGGAGGCATCAGAGGGGAAGAAGAACCCCCGCGCACACCACACGGTGGCTCTGTTTTGCACATGTGTGCATGAGGAAACTGGATCAAGGAACTGAAATGGGGTCCATGGATGATAATCATTGATTGATAAAGCATGGATTGCAAAAATAAAATTGAGGCTTTATCCATAGGTAGACAAAAATATGAATCAGTTGCTTTGTTTGAAGATACAGTACAGTTGTGCATTTTAACCCCACATTTAATATAGTTAGTATATGATGAACAGGAGGATAGAATTCACATGCATCAATGATGCATCTATCTTGCAGGTCCCTAGAAGCTACCTTTAATTAATTGATGGGAGAAATGATTATCGGATGGACTCGAATATAATCTACTCTTTAATTAATTGATGCACTTGACTGTAAATTAGGTGACATACCTACCAAGTAAAAACTTAACCTAAAGGTTAAACCAATAATGCTAGAAATCACCATGGAACAATGGCCAACAAAAATAATACCATCGTTCAATGGACATGGACGCGCAGAGCATGAGAGCGGGAGAGAAAAGGAGAGAACCAGTAGCTTACTAGCCATGCCAGGCTGACAGGCTGTACACTACATATTCTTGGATCAAATTTAATGGCATATGAAGTTTGAAACATGTCACTGTGATCAGTAACAGAAGAGCTAGGATTTGTTCCTCTAGGGATTTAAGTCAACCATATATAGCCAAGACCAAGACCTTCAGTTACAAAGAGAAGGAATTATATTGCCTATACAACAATAATATCATCCAAAAACAAAAGAAATTTTACAAAACAGACTCTAGGAACTGGTGGCTTACCAGTAGCTATGCCGGACTGGAAGAATAGAGGGGCCATCTGAGGAGCAGGGCGGGAAGCGTCGTAGTGGAAGAAGAATCCCCCACGTACACCACATGGTTGTTGTGTCGTCCACCTCTGCGAATGAGGAAACAACATCAGGGAACTGAACCAACCAACCACACATCATGACTGAAATGAGGTCCATGGATCATAATCATTGATCGATACAGCATAGAATGCAAGAAAAATGCCTAGGCTTTGTCCGGAGGTACACAAAAGTATCCATCTAGTGATTTGTTTGAGCTACAGTTGAGTTGCCCTTGAACCCCACATTCAAACTAGTGGTATATGATGATTTCACATGCATGAAAGTTAAATCTGTCTTGCAGGGCTTGCAGGTACCTAGTAACTAAGTTGATCTTAACTTGGTGGGAGAAATTTTCGATGGACTCGAATATCATCAGTTCTTTTATTGATGGATGCACTTGACAATGAAAAGAAGCCAGATTATAAGGAGTTTCTTAGCACACCTCTGTTTGCAAAGGTTCGATGGACTAGAGAGCAAATAAGGTTTCATTTTTATCAATTCCAAAGAGCTGACAGGCTGTATACTACATACATAATCTTGGATCAGATTTAATGGCATACAAAATTTAAAAAGTTTCGATGTAATCAGACAGAGAAGATGTAGGATTTGTTCCTCTAGGCAACCATATATAACCAAGACATTCAGTTACAAAGAGAAGGAAAATGTATTGCCTATACAGACAACAATCTCATTCAAAAAACATAAGAAGCTGGATGGAACAAACTCTAGTGTCATTGGTCCATATTTGATGTTTTCCGATCAACATAGAGAGCAGAGGAGGGAAACGGTGGCTTACCAGCAGCTATGCTAGACTAGAAGAATAAAGGGGCCACAGGACATGCAGTGTGGGAAGCATCGGAAGAGGAATCCCCGGAGCACACCACACGTTGGCTTTGTCGTGCACTTGTGCCCATCAGGAAACCACATCAAGGAACTAAGCCAACCACGCATCATGAATGACATGAGGTTCATGGATCATAATCATTGATCGATAAAGCATGGAATGCAAATAAAAATGTCTAATCTTTGTCCATAGCTATGTTTTTAAGGCGTCCATAATGCGTCGCCTAGGCGACGCTTAGGCGTCAGGCCGCCCTGCAAGCTCAAGCCGTTCAGCTTGCCTTAGGTGCATGAGTAAGGCGTCCGCCTTAAGCTTTAAGGCGTCTGAAGCGCTTCTAAGGACTCCGGGTTGGCGCTTTGGTCCATATTGGACGCCTTGAGCTTGCCAGCCAGACAGGGAAGCCGTTTTAGGCTGGAAAAAGAGATGTTGTTGGCTCCAACAGGTAAGAGGGGGGACAGAGAGAGAAATAACCCCCAATCAACACGCACCTTCCTCCTCCATCTCTAGCTCCTCTCCTCCAGCAGATCAGCTCCCTCCTCTGCAGCAGATCCTCTCCAGCTCCTCCTCCTCCTCCTCGTCTCCAGTAGCTCATCCTCCTCCTCCTCCTCTCCAGTAGCTCATCCTCCTCCTCTTCAGTACAACAACAACCATCAACAGGCAACAGCAAGGAGCCAACTGCCAAGATATACGTCCCCCATCCTCTACTCCTCTCCCTCCGACCTTCTCCCCATCCTCCTCTAATCCATTTCTTCCATGTTCAGTTGTTCATTGCTTGCTGCTTTTGAGTTGTTCATTGCTTCCTGCTTTGTGCTAGCTTTTTTGCTGGTTGCTCACTTCCATTACTATTGGGGAGAATAGAAAGTGCAAAGAGGATGGATGTTATATGGGCTCTACAACCAGCAGCAAGTGCAAGATGTGTAGTGTATATGCCTATTTTCCTACCAAGTTCTACTTCATTCTCCTACTTAGGCGGTGAGGCGCCCCCCGGTGCCTTGCCTCGCCTTGCCTTATGCCCTACTCTCTAAGGCGTCCGCCTTGCCTTATGCCTTACCGCTTAGGCGGTGAGGCGCCCCCCGGTGCCTTGCCTCGCCTTACCGCCTTAAAAACATAGGTCCATAGGCACACAAAAATATCCATACATTGCTTTGTTTGAAGCTACAGTTTAGTTGAGCACTTGAACCCCACATTTAAACTAGTAATTATATGATGAACAGAAGGATGCATCTCTAGATTTCACATGCATCAAAGATAGATTTGTCTTGCACCCCCTAGTAACTAGCTTGGTTGATATTAACTTAGTGGAAGAAATGCCCGACGGACTCGAGTAGCGTCTATTTTTTTATTGATGGATGCACTTCACTGTAAATTAGGCGACATGCCTACCATATAAAAACTTAACCTGAAGGCTAGAACAAAATTCCTAGAGATCACCATGGCACGATGGCCAGCAAAAAAATTAACATGGCTCGACGGCCATGGACAGGAAGAGCATGAGAGAGAGAGAGAGAGAGAGAGAGAGCAGACTTGTGGCTTACCAACAGCTATGGCTGAGTAGAAGAAGAACCGAGGCCACCAGAGGGGGAGGGTGGGAGACGTCAGAGCGGAAGAAGAATCACCACCAGGCTAACCGCACGGTGGTCAACCTAAAGAAATATGCCTGAGCGTTAATCAAGGCTAAATATGTTGGCAACATGACGCTAAAAGTCCAAGGAATTTATAGCGAAGATAGAAGTGGCAATGCATTGCCTTAACCGTAATAAAAAAGAAGTCAGATAATAAGCTTCAAATTTGCTATCACACCTCTGTTTCCATAGAGTTGACGGGCTAGAGACCAAATAAGTTTGCACTTTTATCGCTTCCAAAGAGCTAACAGGTTGTATACTACATAATCTTTGGTCATATTTAATGTCATGTGATATTTGAAATATTTTGATGTAATCAGATGTACAATCTGTTCCTCTAGGGATTTAAGTCTAGCATATATAACCAAGGCCTTTAGTTAGAAATAGATTTAATGGCCTACAGATGTTTTTTCCCCTTCTAATCAGTAGTAATAATAATGGAAGACTGAGTAGACAGTTTTCCTTGATCAAGTAATGATCGAAGGCCGAGTACAGGTGTAGTCACACATGCATGCATGGATATGCGTCACACCACACCGGTCAAGCTTCCAGAAAAACAAAATCAAAAGAGGGAGAGGGCTTACCACCTATGCCATGTAAGCCTAGCTGGATCATCATACTGGCAGGCATCTGATAGGAGTACAAAGTATGTAAATAGAGTGATTATTAAAGGCAGAGCACTCTGATTTGTCAACATTGGGAGCCAGAGCACCAGTGGCGAAACCACCAGGACAAGGAGCTTGGCCCTCAGATCTTGCCTCCTGCAAAATAAATCTACAGTATCAACCACATGGCACAACAACATTATACCAGATGGCAGAAATCACACGAATAAGATGTTACAGGGGTTTGGACCAATAGCACTGAATATTAGTTAATCGACACAACCATGCCTTTTTTGACCGTATGCATACCAACTAGTTAAGATTGCATACAGTATGATAACTAAGCAACAATCGAAGCACGCTCGCAATTGGTGTGTTCCAATGCAGAAGGAATAGATACTCACTCCAGTAAGCACTAGACTACTGCCCAACCTCAACAATCAAATATGGACATACTGAGACAACTTTCAGCAAGTTTAAATGAAATGAACAAACACTGAGACAACTTTCAGCAAGTTAAAATGAAATGCACAAGAACCCATCCGGCAATGAAATGAAATGTTGTAGTACAAGTTGTTGGAAACAAATAACCTTACCATTCAAAGCACTACAGCAAGCAATGGAATGTCCAACCTCAACAATCTAACAAGGTCTTTCTAGTACAATAAGAACGACACTAGCCTGACACTATTTTTTATGATATTTGGAATACTTAGACTTGGCACAGAAAAGAGTATATTTGACTCAAAACAAAGCATCTTATGGGCCAATAAATGCGACTCGTTGTTTTTGGATGTTTTGCTAGACTATTATGAAACCTACACTCCTACAGGAACAAAAACAGTAGGATAATATCTATCACACAACTACTGTACTAGTGATCAAACCACTTCGTTATGCAGCAATATTCCAAATCTGGGCACAACAGTAAATAGAAATCATCTTTTCTATTACACAACAGTAACATCTTAAGAGTTAATTATTACCATAGCTCCTGTTCTTGGGGAGAAGAATTTTGAACCACGGCAAAAAAAAAAGAACATATTGGTGGTAAAGTACGGATCGACCTTGTGCTGCGTGTCGTCATGGTCGAAGTGGAGGTCGGACTCAATGGTGTCCGCCTTGTCACCTTGTGCATGGGGTCCCGATCTTCAATGGAGGGTGCCAGCTGCTGCTCCATATAAAAGAAAAAAATAAGTTTAGCGCACCAACAATCCCGATCGTCGATGGAGGGTGCAAGTTGCGGTATAGTATTGGATAGTAAACTTGAAGCAATCGTTATTGTAGGAAAAAAAAGGAAGCAAACAATCTAGGTCAACAAAGTCAATGAACAAGGTAGGAGGAAACAACATCACAAAGATAATTTCTCAATCAGTCGCTAGTTTGATTTGGCCATGACTAGGATTTGAATCTTTTGCAACTTTAGCACAACACATGTGCAGTAACGCGTTGCTGCTGGTTTAATAATCCTAGTGCTCAAATAACCAACATTTTTTTGCAATACGCACAAAACTAATCAATGGCATGTGATATTTGAAATATTTCAATGTAATCAGATGTACGATTTGTTTCTCTAGGGATTTAAGTCAAGCATATATAACCAAGGCCTTTAGTTACAAACAGAAGGAACTTTTATTATTCGCAAATAAAAGAACTTTTATTGCCTATACAGAAAAACGAAGAAGCTAGACAGAACAGACTCTAGTGTCACTTGTTCATATCTGATGCTTTTGGATCAACACAGAGAGAAGAGAGGGAATCGATAGCTTACCAGCAGCTATGCAGGAGTGGAAGAAGAATTGGTGCCACTGGAGGGGCAGGTCGGGAAACATCGGAGTGGAAGAGAAATCCCCCGCACACACCACATGGTGACTATGCCGCGCACCACCTATGCTCATCGGGGAACCAAGCCTAGCAAGCACACATGACGACTGAAATGAGCCATATCACAATCATTTTGATCAATAAAGCATGGAACGCAACAAAAATGTCTGGGCTTTGTGCAGAGCTACACAAAAAAACACGTCCATCACTTTGTGCGGAGCTACACAAATATGCATCCATCGCTAGAGTGGACTTTAATTGTGTGCTAGAACCCCACATTTATTTAATCTAGTACGGTAAGTATATTGTGAAGAGAGGATATATTTCACATGCATCAGGATAAATCTGTCTTGCAGGGCGGTCGGGTTCCTAGTAACTAGTAACTTGTTGATCTTTCTTTGCGGGAGAAATCTCTGACGGACTCGAATACTACCAGATGGTAGAAATCACACAAATAAGATGTACTGTCATCAATATGAATTAACCTGCAAAACCGTGAATTCTTCGACTGTATGCATACCAACTGATTAAAACAACTACATATTTTTGCTACTCCTACACGTTTTCAATCACAGCTCAACACATGTAAAAGTATATTGATTCTACACCACTAGCAAACACCACAAACAGTCCACTCAGGACATTGAAAGGTCCATTTTGGTACAAGATAACAAACAAATTATCATTTGCTGGAAAAGAAAGAAAGAATATGATTAACAGAGCTACAAAGATGAGCCTTCTCAAGTTGCCTAAACAACAGGTCAGTATAATCCTAATTTATCCAAGAAATTAGCAAACTAAACTTCTTAGTCCGCTGTCAAGCAATAGAAAATGTATCTACGCAGCGATTCCAACGACAACACCATTACAATCACAACCATCACCACCACCACAGATCCAAGCACTACATCAGATCAATGGTCTGTATGAGTAACAATAGATAGCAGGGCGGTCATGCTGAAAAGTAGGTAGATCCTACATAAAGATCAACATCAGGCCTACTTAGTAGACTGAACATAAGTAGAGAATGCATCCAGCACCTGGTGTCATAAAACTAGTTTACCAGGAAAATGAATGCCAAAAGAGCAGCAACGCGTGGTTCACCTTAGGGCACGAATAAGAAAACACAAGGCCAAGTAAGCCTAGCTGGATCATCATACTGGCAGACATCTCCTAGGAGTACTAAGTATGTCAATAGAGTGACTATTGAAGGCCGAGCACTCTTTGATTTGTCCATGTTGGGAGCAAGAGCACCGGTGCCGAAACCACCGCCGAAACCACCAGGTCGAGGAGTTTGCGCCTCAAATCTTGCCTCATGCCAAATAAATCTACAATGTCAGCCACATGGCACATCATCATTATACCAGATGGGAGAAATCACGCAAAAAACAAGTTACAGGGGTATGGATCAATTGCAAAATATTAGTTAATCGGAACAACCATGCCTTCTTTGACCGTATGCATACCAACCAATTAAGATTGCATATAGTATGATACCTAAGAAATCATCAAAGCACACCCACAATTGGTGCGTTTCAATCCAAATAGAAGGAACAACTACTCACTCTAGTAAGCACTGGACTAGTACGCAATGTATATGGACATACTGAGACAGCTTTCGGCAAGTTGAAATGAAATGAACAAGCACTCGGACAACTTTAAGCAAGTTAAAATGAAATGAACAAGTGCCCATCCAACAATGAAATGAAATGTTGTAGTACAAGATGTTGGAAACAAATAACCTCACCACAAAGCACTCCAGCAAGCACTGGAATGTCAAACCTCAACAATCAAACAAGGTATGTCTACTACAATGAAGAACGACACTAGCCTGACACTATTTTTTATCATATTTTGGAATACTTATACTTGGCACAGAAAAAAGTATAGACTCAAAACAAAGCAACTTATGGGCCAATAAATGCAACTCGTTGTTTTTGGATGTTTTGCTACTCCCTCCGTTCCTAAATATAAGTATTTTTTAGGGATTCCAATATGGACTACATACGGAGCTATATGTAGTCCATATTGGAATCTTCAAAAGGACTAATATTTAGGAGCATAGGGAGTAGACTATTAAACCTACACCACTACAGGTACAAAAACAGTAGCATAATATCTATCACCAAACTACTGTACTAGTGATCAAACCGCTTCATTATGCAGCAATATTCCAAATTTGGGTACAATAGTAAATTTATATCATCTTTTCGATGACACAACAGTGACATCTTAGAGTTAATTATTACCATAACTCCTGTAAAGTAGGGATTGACCTTGCTGGGCGTCGTAATGGTCGAGGTGGAGGTCGGACTCGACGGTGTCCTCCTCGTCACCTTGGGCATGGGGTCCCGATCGTTGATGGAGCTTGCCTGCTGCTACTCCAAATCAAACAAAAAAAAGTTTAGCACGAAGAATGGTTGGTTGTAGGTAACTTGCAAGTTGCACTATAGTATTTGATAGTAAACTTGAAGCAATCGTGATTGAAGGAAAAAAGGAAGCAAACAATCTAGGTCACCAAGGTCCATGAACAAGGCCGAAGGAAACAACATCATAAAGATAATTGCTCAGTCAGTCACTAGTTTGATTTGGGCATGACTAGGATTTGAATCTTTTGCAACTTATAGCACATTACATGTGTAGTAAAGCATTGCTGCTGGGTTAATAATCCTGGTGCTACAACAACCAACAATTTTTGCAATACGCACCGAATTAATCAATGGTTCTGAGTTGATGTATTTGTTGTAAAAAAAACATCCAAGCTACATGCATACATGAGGCTGTGTATTTGTGACCAAGAAGTTACATGTGTTTGTTACAGCAGAAGAGAAACCACAAAAGGAAGGCATTCTCCTGTGTTTTGGCCCAAAATCCCGAACTGAACATACTATACATAGCCATACACGATGGTCAAGCAGCCTACTAATTCTCAGGTTGTCATGGTTAAGAACATACTCTCTCCGTCCCATAATATAAGACCATTTCGCAAGCTATGTTAGCTTGCAAAAGGGTCTTACATTATGGGACGGAGGGAGTACATAGCAAGACAATGACACGAAGTACACAAGTTGGTTCGTTTCAAAGAAATATAGCACAGAATCTAAACAACTCTAAACTAGAAAACAAACAGGGGACACCTGAAATTATATGAGTCTACACTAGATAGATATTGTTCCATTGTGAGTTACTGAGTTGTATGGCATGCTCCTTCCATACATACAAACAAACAAACAGAGCATAAAAGCATCTAATGAGACATGAGTATTCTACAAGTCGCTATGGCATGATGGGCAGCGCAAAATTGACAACACACACACACACACACACAGAGAGAGAGAGAGAGAGAGAGAGAGAGAGAGTTGTTGCTCGGTTAATAATCCTAGTGTTGCAATAGCCAACAATTTTTGCAATACACACACAATTAATCAATGGTTCTGAGTTGATGTATTTGTTGAAAAAATCATCCAAGCTACATGCATACATAAGGCTGTGTATTTGTCACCAAGAAGCTACATGTGTTTGTTACAGCAGAAGAGAAACCATAAAAGGAAGGCATTCTCCTCTGTTTTGGTCCAAACTACCAAACTGAACATACTACACATAACCATGACACGATGACCAAGCAGCCTACTAATTCTCAGGTTGTCATGGTTAAGAACATACTCTCTCCATCCCATAATATAACACCATTTGCTATGTTAGCTTGCAAAAGGGTCTTACATTATGGGACGGAGGGAGTACATAGCAAGAAGATTACACAAAGTACACAAGTTGGTTCGATTCAAAGAAATATAGCATGGAAGCTAATCAACTCTACACTAGAAAACAAACAGGGGACACCTGAAATTATATGAGTCTACACTGGATATATATTGTTCCACTGTGAGTTGTATGACACACTCCTTCCATACATACTAACAAACAAACAAACAGAGCATACAAGCAACTAATGAGACATGAGTATCCTACAAATCGCTATGGCACATTGGCTAGCGCAAAATTGACCACAACAAGAGAGAGAGGAGAGCCTAGAGCATAGAGGGCTTATCCAGGAAGAACTACTGGCTAAATCGACGGTGGCAACGGCGAGAAGAGGAATGGGAGGCATCAGGATGTTTTATTGATTCAACACTTAAGGAATGAATCAGCCTTGCCTCTGCAGTCATTAAATAAATGCTAAAGCAATTCGTATCATCGTTCTATGGAGACTATTTCTTTGCATCCACTTAATATATACCGTGCATCCAAACAAAGAACATAATAAAAGGAGTCACTGTGTGAAAATCAACATGTAAAGTAACAGCTTAAACAAACACAGTTTGTCGTGGTTTAGAAAAATATGTAGGAGAAGAATGATTGATGCTGCTAAATCAAGAATCAAAAACTCAAGGCTTTCTGTTTGGACGATACATGGCTGCTGCAAGCATGCAAATACAAGCAGCACTTATTTGTCTAATGAAGAAATACATCACTACTAGGAAAAGGGCTATAGATGGAAATGACACTAATGGCGCACCAGACATGTGGTGCGCAATTAGTATATACTAATGGAGCACCATCTTCTGATGCGCCATTAGTGTTGAAACTACTAATGGCGCACCCTGCCCACGGTGCGCCATTAGTACCAATTTTTTTTTGAAGTAGTGCACCTGTCCAAACATACTAATGGCGCATCCACTGGTGGTGCGCCATTACTAGTTGTAACTAGTAATGGCGCACCAGCCAGAAGGTGCGCCACTAAGGTTATTTTTTTATTATTGTTTTTATTCCTTTTTTTGCAAAAGTGCGCACCACCAGGGGGTGCGCCATTAGTAACCTGGATTACTAATGGCGCATTTGTTGCTGGTGCGCCATTAGTAAGTGGGCAGCAACAAGATATTTTGGACAGCCTCTCCTCCCACACTCACTTTCTCCCCACTTCATTCTCTCCACCGCCTCCTCCTTGTCTCGGGTGCCTCCTCTTTTTCACCTCATTTCCACCATAGATTCATTCAAATTAAGTGGTTAAGTTACCTTGTTTTGCTAGGTAAGTAAGGGGGGAAGCTATATTTATGTTGTTCTCCCTACAACAATGTGCACATGCACTTTTTATGGCCTAGCTAGATCTATGTATGTTCGTGGTGTTGCATATGTTTGTGGTGTTGCATATGTGTTTGTGTTTGGAGGTGTACCGGTATTTGAAATGCGATAGTTGCCAATATTTTGCCGGAATGTTGATTCATTTCCGTTTCGGCGAGAATTTTGGCATTAAGCATTCTTTTTGGTCCTATTTTTAGGGAAAGTCATGCCAAATTTTTTCTTGGTTCTAAAATATCGTTTTGCTCTACCCCGCAGGCGACCATGGTCCGCACGATGACCGAAGGCATCGTGAATAGGTTTTTGAGGTCCGCAAAGGCCGAGATGGTTCAAAAGAACGAGACGGAGATAAGATGTCCATGTCGAAGATGCAAGCTGAATAGCCTTATTGCGGACCCGGATTCCGGGCAGGTGCGGGACCACCTGCTCTTGCGTGGTTTCATGGATGGCTATCGGTGGCAAGGTGATGAAGATGACTACGAAGTCGTCCATGGGGGCCGGGCAAGAAATGAGGAAGGGCAGCAAGACAACCACCGCGGCTCGGGGGGGCAAGAAGACGAAGAATCCCCAGGAGATGATCACGACGGTGATGCTGTACACAGTCATCATGTAGAAGATGCAGGACATGATGATGATGCTGGCGGAGCAGATGACGTTGGACCATTGATGGGCTGGGTGCAGGACCCTCATATTCAAGAGCTGCTTCTCAAGCAGGCGGATAACGCAAGAGCTGCCGCCCGAGAGAAAGCCAAGATGGATCAACTTGAGTTAGACGCGGTTACTCCATTGTATGAAGGATGCAGGCCCGAGGATACCCGCCTGAAAGTAACGCTCATGGCTCTGGAGATGAAGGTAAAACACAAAATGACCGACGCATGCTTCGACGAGAACATGTCATTCTGGCACGAACGTCTTCCCAAGGGAAACAAGTGCCCGACCAGTTTGGAGGAGTCGAAGAAAATCGTGTGTCCTCTGGATTTACCGCACGTGAAATACCATGTGTGCATGAACAATTGCATCATTTATCGGGACGAGCACGCGGAGTCTACCATATGTCCGGTGTGCGGTGTCACTCGATACAAGAAGAGGAATAAAGCTCCTCGAAAAGTGGTGTGGTACTTTCCGATCACTCCTTGTCTGCAGCGGTATTTCGCGGACCCTAAGGTAGCAAAGCTCCTGCGTTGGCACGCGGATAGGGAGGAGAAGAAGCGAGAAGATGACGCAAATGATCCGGAGATAGATAAAAAAGACAAGATGCTGAGTCACCCTAAGGATGCGAGCCAGTGGCAAGCGTTGAACTTCGAATACCCAGAATTTGGGAACGATCCAAGGAACATCATGCTGGGCGCGAGCACCGATGGAGTCAATCCGTTTGGCAGCCGGAGAAGCACACATAGCACCTGGCCTGTGTTCGTGTGGATGTACAACCTTCCCCCCTGGTTGTGCATGAAGAGGAAGTACATTCACATGAGTATGCTAATTGAAGGGCCGAAACAACCAGGGAACGACATCAATCTGTATCTGGGGCTGCTGAAAGAGGAGATTGACACGCTGTGGAAAACGCCAGCCAATACGTTGGACGCCGCAGAGAAAGAATATTTCCCTATGAGAGCCGCACTGCTCACGACGGTGCACGACTATCTCGGTTACGGATATCTTGCGGGGCAGGTAGTCCACGGATTTTCTGGATGCGTAAGGTGCATGGATGACACAACGTATCGCCAGCTAGATAGAGATCCCGGGTCTTTGAAAACCGTGTTCATGGGACATCGAAGGTGGCTTCGCGATGATGACCCATGGAGGAAACGCAAGGATCTGTTCGATGGTGAAACCGAACCCCGAAAACGCCCGTGTACGAGGAGCGGCGAGGAAATAGACAAGCTGTTGAAAAATTGGAAAGACTGCCCACTGCCGGGAAAGAAGCAAAAGGCGCCAGAGCCGCTGCTGAAGGTATGGAAAACGAGGTCTGTTTTTTGGGACTTGCCGTACTGGAAAATCCACCGTGTGCCTCACAGCCTTGATGTCATGCATATCACGAAGAACGTGTGCGAGAGTCTGCTTGGTACCCTGCTCAACATGCCAGAGAGGACCAAAGATGGGCCGAAAGCAAGGGCAGACTTGAAATCAATGGGCATCAGGCAGGAGCTTCACGCTATATATGATGATGATGATGATGATGATTGTGATGATGAGGCGAAGCAGGACACAGAAAGTCGTCGCAAAGGCAAAAAGGCCAAGAAGACCGGAAATGACTACCCTCCCGCGTGCTTCACTCTAAGTCAGGAGGAGATCGAGCAGTTTTTCACCTGCCTCCTAGGAGTAAAACTTCCTTACGGTTACGCGGGGAAGATAAGCAGATACCTAGACCCAGCGAAGCAGAAGTTCAGCGGGATGAAGTCTCACGACTGTCACGTGCTGATGACGCAGATACTTCCAGTTGCAATCCGTGGGATCATGGACGCGCACGTCCGTGAAACGCTATTTGGCCTATGCAACTTCTTCGACGTCATCTCTCGGAAGTCGATTGGCGTGAGGCAACTCAGAAGGCTACAGGAAGAGATCGTGGTGATACTATGCAAGCTTGAGATGTACTTCCCTCCCGCATTCTTCGACGTTATGGTGCATCTGCTGGTCCATATAGTGGAGGATATCATCCAACTCGGGCCGACGTTCCTGCACAGCATGATGCCGTTCGAAAGGATGAATGGTGTCATCAAAGGATACGTTCGCAACATGTCACGTCCAGAGGGAAGCATAGCCAGGGGCTTTCTGACCGAAGAGTGCATCTCCTACTGCATGAATTATCTAGGCATCGAGAACCCCGTTGGTCTGCCCGTCAACAGGCACCTCGGCAGGCTCACTGGATGGGGTCACCGTGAGGGTCGCCGCGAAATGCATGTCGACTTCGAGGGTCGACTCGCCGACTTTGAAAGAGCAAACCTAGTCGCGCTACAACACATAGACGTGGTCGATCCTTGGGTGGTAGAGCACAAAACCTTTATTAAGAAGACGTACAATGACCGAGGCCAACAGAGGAC
>NC_041386.1:706171679-706172243 GCF_002162155.2 Triticum dicoccoides | reverse complement strand
CCTCCCCCGCTCCACCGGCATTACTGTTTGATGATATTTTTTAAAAAAATATTACTGTCTTATAAAAAAATATTACTGTTATGATTTAAACAAGTTTGAACATATTTAAACACAAGTAAGTATCAAAGAACATTTTTAATGCATAAAAAAATTTGTGGAGCCTAGGAATCGAACCCAGGACCTCCTGGTGTGAGAACTAGCTGCTGACCAGTCGAACTAGTAGAGAAGACTTGATGTGTATCAGGTCTGGTGGTAGATAACCTGTTGGCTCGGGCAGAAGTAAAAAAAATACTAATGGCGCACCTGGGTGAGGTGCGCCATTAGCATGTATGTACTTATGGCGCACCGAGGGGTGGTGCGCCATTAGTATTGTGCCCCTACTTCGTATCGATCCCCTCTCTCCCTCGCCCTCGCCCGCGATCCCCTTCCCCTCTCCTCTCCCGACGCCGCCGCACCGCCGCCCTCGACGCCACACCACCGACGCCTCCCTCTCCCCATCCTCCCCTTCCTCCCCTCCGACCTCACCCCACTCTCGCCGGAGCAGCGCCGCCCCGTCCACACCAC
>NC_041386.1:706161447-706171392 GCF_002162155.2 Triticum dicoccoides | reverse complement strand
CCACACCACCGACGCCTCCCTCTCCCCATCCTCCCCTTCCTCCCCTCCGACCCCACCCCACTCTCGCCGGAGCAGCGCCGCAGGGCCGATACCAACCTCGCCCTCGCCCGCGCGCGCCGCAACCTCCGCCTTGCCAAGTCCGAAGCTGCTCGTGGAGGAGACGTGGCTGGAGGCGATCTCCGTGGCTGGAGGCGATCGCCGGCCCACCGCCGGATCTCCCTGACGCCGGCCGACCGCAGTTGATACCCCTCATCCCCTGATCAAGCCTTCTTCAGAGAGAGATAGTGAGGTACCTCATCCCCTTCTGTACTTTACACTACACATACACATAATTTTGCAGTATATCAATGTGATTTTCCAGTACATCTCCATCCATCTGAATTTGACTCATATGGATAATTTTGCAGTACATTATGATTTCGGCTAGATGCGTATGAGTTCATAATTTTGCAGTACACATTACCGGGCTTTCTTCTCTCACTAGATGTAGTGCACAAGTAGATGACTGCATCTCACAGAATATAAGAAATGGGGACTCTTGGCTAAGTATGGCAATGCCACAGAGTATAAGAAGTACTCCTGCATCTTACACAATGATAGGTCTAATTTATGCTACTCAACGAAAGAAGAAGAAAAATGCACTATATACACTGCCAACTGTATTTAGTTAACATTACACTGCCACTACTATTCAGCACAAACGTTTGATCATCTCACTCTACTTACTATCAATTGACACTGTATAACTGTCAGCTCCATTCACTAGCAGCAGCCAGCACTTCTGAATCTAATCTTTCTTGGGCAAGCTCGGGTACTTGTTGTTAGTCATTCACTAAAAGATCCTCAACAGACTGCATGCATCTAGTATTAAATTTCTTGGACGGATCATCTCTTTTAGCAAAGGACTGTAATAATTAACTAACTGAAAATTTGACATTCTGGACTATGCTTGGCTCTGGTTTTGTGAAATCTCATCTCTTTTCTAGTGCCATGACTAGTCATGAATTTTATTTTACTTTCCCCACTTTATAACATTTAGAAATTGTTTACTAGCTCAAGCTTCTCCTTTGCACTTTATCACTTCAATCTGCTGCTACCTCAAGCTTCTCGTTTACACTTGTGCCAAGTAGCATTTTTTCCTTGTATAATTATATGGTGGTTGACTGAGCTGCTACTTTTTCCTTGTAGAAGATCGCAGGTCGAGTGGGAGGGATCCAGTTGCGACGACACCGAATCACTAGCAAGGCAGCTGCCTAGAATAATAGGTTGACTCACCTATATATACTACTATCTTGCATCTCTCTCTTGTTTCTTCTTCTATATACTACTATCTTGCATCTCCAATTTTTAAGTAATCTTGCATATGTTAGAAACTACATATATGGTCTCCGGTTTTCTTACCTCTACTCTAAAACACCAACGCATCAACAAAAGAAGATGGTATTTTTGTTACGCTTTCAGTTCGTGTCAGCAGGGAGATATAATGTTTTACAATCTTTCTGGTTATATTGGAGTTAGGTTTTTTGAATATGAGTAGCAGTGACTTGGATATACCTTATGGAGTTGTAACAGTTCCTCTTGGTGCTTAGGTGCATTTTCTTTGTGTAACTTGGTTTAAAAAACAGAACCTTAATCAGCATCCTCTGACCTTAGAAGCAAAATAATCGATCTGACTGCTAGGAATCAGATGTATGTTTTTTAGCATCCCATTAGACTAGTTATGCGTCGTACGATTTGTTTCATCTCATATATGTTGAATATAATGCCAGCAAAGGTTCTTGGGTTAGTCTGTTAACTAAAAAAGTTCAGATTCAGAAACCTGTAATTTCTACTTTTATGCCTCTGTTACTCCAGTCAAAATTTTATGTTTGATGCCCATGGTAGTTGAGCTCTCACCTCACCTCACGCAGCATGCATGATGCCACAATGTCTAGTACGTACTGCCAAGCAACTGGCAAATAATTATAGCTTAGAATAAATAAATCTGATGTAAGATAAGCATGGCATGAGCTTTAATTAAATAGCATAATACACGTTGGTAGTCCATCTCTCTCAAAAAAATACATGTTGGTAGCAGATGATAGATACCAATCCATTGGATCATCAGACATATTAAAGTCTTTTTTGAGCCCTTATTAGCTACTCACACTATTTGCCCCGCGGTTTCTCTGTCATGGCTACCAAGTGATTGACGGTGGGCTAGAAAAATAAAACCACCAAACTATCAGTAAAAGATGTGAACCAACATCTTTCATTGTTATGCATATCAAACACCAAGGGTTATTTTCACTTAAAGTTTTAGAATGGGTGCATTAAAATTCAGTCTGATATCTAATAAGACACTCTGGGCTGATATAATTATGGAACAGAACCAACCATGATAA
Organism: Triticum dicoccoides; assembly: GCF_002162155.2. NCBI lineage: Eukaryota > Viridiplantae > Streptophyta > Magnoliopsida > Poales > Poaceae > Triticum > Triticum dicoccoides. The sequence continues at coordinate 706,169,008 of NC_041386.1, read as the reverse complement.
ATAAAAGGTGATGTTGTCTATGCATTACCAAAAATGTATCTTTGTGAACAAATAAATTGGTACCAACAGCAATGCCATCTTACTGTAGAATTAGAATACATGGACATGATCAGCTCAGCTCCCAAACTGCCAATCATCACATCAATTTCCCCTTATGTAACTCAAGTCAAAATTTTATGTTGGTCTACCTAGTAGATGCCCATGGTTTGATTTTATGTTTGTTCCTATCAATACAAATGCTGATCTATGTTCCATTTTTACTGTTCTTTGTGATAGTTTTTGCAACTTTACTTCCCATCTCAAGGCAAGCCCCATTTTTACTGTTCTTTGTTAGCAGAGCTGCTTGTTTCTAAGAACTTTGATACTATTTGGATCAAAGTTAAATGAGCACATAGATGACAAAAAAAAGTTCAGATTGTAAAATGTTCATTTTGCTGCTAGTGCCCATTTTGAGTAATTGCTTAGAGGGATGATCCTGTGTGAGCTGGTGGAGTGATTTGTTTTCTACATAAAGCTCTTTAGTCAGGCTGGTTTTCGTGAAATACACATGAAGCTTCACCAGCTCCTGTGGGTGTGGGATCCATGTGACATGTGACATTGCATCCATGTCCACCTGGGATAATGATTTTGTAGGTACCCCGAGAGGCCCTTGAGTTTGCCGGAATGTCGATTAACTTCCGTTCCGGCAAATTCGGGTACTCCATATGTCCTATTTTCAGCAAAGGTCATGCTGAAATTTTCCGTGAATTTTAGCATGACTTTGCTAAAAATAGGACATATGGGGTACTTGTGACTAATGCATGGGCCGGGGTATCTTAGTAGTTAATTAAGTAGGATCAAGTGCCCCGGCGTACTTGTGACTAATGCATGGCTTTTAGGGTGCCTCGGTGTTGATAAAAACCGAAATGATGAAAGGTTAGGCTTTTAGGGTGCCTCGGCGTCGAAAAACCCTCAATGATAAAAGCTTAGATTTTAGGATGCCTCGGTGTCGACAAACCCTAAATGATGAGACCATGATCTTGTTCCTTGACAATAACCAACTTTTTGACCAAACTTTGTTTCTATTTAGAGAGAAACATGGCCCACAACGATGAGGCCGGGGGTTCGGGCGGCAAGGCATTCTGGGAGCTGTCCCAGGAGATGGAGGAACAACCTCACTTGTATGAGGCCGCCGCCTTCCCCACCGATCCTGAGACCACGGATGGTGCCGCCGAGGATGACCACACTGATGCCACCACTGATGGTGCCGCCGAGGATGCCACCACTAATGATGGCAGCGCACGCACAGATGGCAGCCAACCGAAGAGGCAACGGAAGGACCGGCGCCCGATCGTGCTCCGCACCCTCAAGGAGGAAGTTACTGAAGTGGACTCCAACGGGAATCCAACGGCGCCCGAACGAATAGTCAAGGGGTACTCGCTTCAGCTCGGGTGCATTGTCCGGAGCACCGTCTCGATCAACACCGAGAACCTGAGGCATCCTGACCGAGGGAATTTGCGCAACCTCCTCTTCACGAAGCTGCACGAACGATACAAGTTCCCCGCTGAATTTGAAAACACAAGCCTCAAAGGGAATAAAGTGAACAATGCTGCCCTCACGAAGATGAGCAAGGCCATGTCTACTTGGAAAAGCAATGTGAAGAGAATGATCGAGAAAGGGAGAGTTATCAGAAGATCAAGGAGAAAAATCCTTCGATCACCGAAGATGACTACAACGACTTCAAGATCAATTGCTCGAGCACCGCAAGCTCCCAATCAAGTGAGTGGGGGAAACAAATGCGGGAGCTGAACATAGAGCAAGGCCTACCGCCCCTCTTCTATAAATACGGTGACAAGCAGACCAGGAACTTTGTCAGGGCCCGGTACAAGAAGGACCCGAAAACAAAGGAGCTTACCACGGATCCGAAGACCAGGCAGCTTGAGCTTGTTCTGGTAAGGAATACACCCCCCGCGTAATTAGCTCCATATGGTTGCATTCTAATTAATGAAGCCAAATTTCTAAATGGTTCACATTCCTTCCGCAGGCGACTGAAAGCAGTAGCGCGGGGTCGACTAAGAGCAACCCTTGGGACACCACTCTAAATAGGGGGTTGAATGTAATGAAGAACAAGGATAAGCTCCATAAGCCGACGTCAGCTGGTCGTGTGGCCAACAAAGGCTTGTCGACAAAATGGGGGTCATACTATACCGCTGGTGTGCGGAAGGAGAAAAAGACCAGCTCGGAAAGCCAGGCGCGAGAGGTTCAAGAACTCAAGGCACAGGTGGCGCGGATTCCGAAGATTGTCCAAGAGCAAGTGGAACAAGGACTCGGAGCGACGATCACCGCCCTTGTGCCTACCTTGATCTCGGGGTTGAGTACGTGGATTGCGGGCGGTGGCCGCCCCCGATTCCTAGCTTCACGGCCAGCAACTCGCATAATGCGATGGCGGGGCCATTGGTGCCTCCGGCGGAGGCGACATTGGTGTCTCCGACGCCGGCACGGGAGCTTAATGCACCCGGGTGTACGCCGGCCGACACCTCTGCAGCAAGCGGCACCTCCGTCAACTGCACGCCCGCCGTTGGTGGTGCGTCGACATTAGCCGAGCTCGATGCCATCATCACGGTAACTAATTAAGCCTCTCTTGGCTGAGGACTTCATCTCCTTGCCTTTGACTGGGCATCCCTGACGCCCTACATGTTTTCGCAGGGCGCCGCCGACGTTCCGTGCACTCTCCTCCACTTCGTGAACAATGAGTTGGTCGATGTCGCCAAGGGCAAAATCGTTCAACCGGGCAACCCCTTGTTCCACGGTACCCAGATGCCACCCAACTTGTTTAGGGTTCAACTGGTTCGGGTGCTGCCAGGCTGCGACGACTTGTTACCTCCGATTCGACCCGTCGGGGCCGACGAGGAAGACGTGATGACCCTCAGCGCCTGCCTGAGCTGGCCCCTGCTTTGGCCAAAGAGCCAGATTCGTTTGGGGGCGGGGGACACCACCCCAAAGACAACACCGCCAGTAGTGCCGGCGCCAAGTCGGCCCCATGGCAAGACCGCCGTAACGGTGCCGGACATCCCTATGCCACTGGATCCAAACATGCATATGGCACAGGATCAAAACGACGACGACGACGACGATGATACATTTGGCAAAGTCGATCAGTACTTTGCCGATCATGGGTATGATGGCGACTTCATGGGGCCTCCTTCTCAAGAACCAAACCCAACAAAAGACGTGTGCGATCTAGCTGGTACCGCGGAGAAGCCAACTTGCAACAGGCGCCGTCTGACGTTCAGCCCTCACGAGACGCCTCCAACTGCCGACTTCACCGAGCCTCAGATAGGCGAGGTGCGAAATATTATCAGCCCCAACACACTCAAGAAGGCGGTCTGTGAGCAGAACTCGGTCCCATTACAGGAGAAGAAGAAGGCACGCAAAAGAAAGACTAAGAAGGGTGCGAGCCAGCCGGCATCGAGTACAATCCGTGCTCAGGATGGGCCACCTTCACTGCAGGATATCTCGAGGAGGGTGCATGTGGCGGGTAGGGCGATGCTACCGACAAATATGCTCAATGCTGCAACCGGTGCTATGCGGAGTCTGCATGACAGTGTTCTTTCTTTGGAGAAGCGGCGTCTCAGGGAGAAGGATGTGGCATACCCAGTTTTCGCGGCCAAGGTGCCAGAGGGCAAGGGCTTTGTGGATAACTCCATCGGGCGTACGATCGTCCTGCGTTGTGATGACATCCACGCTATGTTGAACCTTCATCCGCTGCACTACACCTTCGTTCGGCTATTTTCGCTGAGTATGGAGATGCGGATCATTCGCGACAAGACCCCGGACATCGTGATAGTCGACCCCTTCTACATGCGTGCCAAGATCTTGGGTAGCGCTGGGGACTGGCAAGTCGCGAGTTCTTACCTCGAAGGCGTCATTCTGGCAAACCAAGATAAGGATAACTTCCTCGTGCCTTACTTTCCCGAGTAAGTCCTCCCCTCAACCGGCCCGTAACATATGAATTCTTACATTTTGATCGTTTTTCTTTTAACATTCCGTGTTTTCTGCAGTGACACACGTTGCACGCTCATCCTCCTAAGCCCCAAATATTCCATGGCCACGTATTTCGACCCGGACCGTCAGTCGAACGTAGACTACACAAATGTCAAGAAGGTTCTTGATGACGTTCTCCCCGGCTACGCCAAATCTGGAGGCACCTTCACCAGGCCTATTCGTAAGTACGGCAAGCACGTGTTCTTCCACAATACGACGTTCTGCTGCGTCAAGCAGCCGCCTGGCGGTCAGAAGGGTGCCTACTACGCCATCCATCACATGCGGGCGATCGTACGGGACCATCATCAACTTCTGCTACCGAGTAAACTCAAAGATTGGGCCGCGAGCGTGTCGGCAATCCAGGACGCAGACCTCCAACAAGAATTCTTTCGCATCCAGTCAGAGTTTGCGGAAATCATCCATCAAGATGTCCTTCGTACCTCGGGGCAGTTCTACCTCAGAAATCAACCGTCCAACAGTGACATCGACACAATGCTACAAATGCAGGCTGACAACGACCGTTATTTCATGACTCCCACGATAGACGGCGGCTTCATCCACGCTCCGGTCCCTTGAGTCGAGTCGAAAGCAGTGATGCTGTGTCTAGTTCTGAAACATCGATTGGCTCATATTGTAATTAAACTTTAATGAACTTGTAGTATGTCTCTTTGGTTTCGAGAGTCATTCAACTTAGATGTAATCGATGCTATTAATGTCTTGCTTTTCTCTTCCGATCGTTCTGTTGCATAATTATATATTGCTTATGTATTGTCTGTGAATTGGTACTAACATTTCGTTTGGCTAGTGCATAGCGATGCCGACGTATGTCGTGTACAAGGGTAAGGTTCCCGGAGTCTACGATGACTGGGAGGAGTGTCAGAGACAGGTTCACCGATTCAGCGGTAACAGTTACAAAGGGTACACCACTAGGGCCGAGGCCGAATCTAGATACGCCCGCTATCTAGCGGGAGAGGGGAGGGATCGTTGGAGGAACCGGATGAAGACGAGTTTCATCGTGATGATGCTCATCGTGATGACCGCAGCTCTCTTCTATGTGATGGTAGTTTAGATGATCGATATCGACTTGTAATGTGAAGACAAACTCGCTACTCGCGGTCTCGAGACTTGTAATATAATGTTCTATCTTTTTCGGTCTTTTCAATTCGGAGACTAATATGATGAATTGTATTCGGAGACTAATATGATGAATTGTATTCAAAGACTAATCTTCTATTGTATTCGATGAATCTGTTGTTGATGTGTGCTGTCTATATTTTGTCTGATTATACATTTTGTAACCTGTGCAAAAAACAGAAAATAAAAACATAAAAAAACCTAATATTCATACTAATGGCGCATCACATGACAGTGCGCCATTAGTATGACAAAGCATACTAATGGCGCATCACTGGTAAGTGTGCCATTAATATGCCATGGTTACTAATGGCGCATCCAGTGGTGGTGCGCCATTAGTATGCCAAAGCACCTGGATATACATGGCCCCTGGGAGGCATACTAATGGCGCACCCTGGCCTATACTAATGGCGCACCCGCGGTGCGCCATTAGTATACCAGATACTAATGGCGCACCAGGTGGTGCGCCATTAGTAAAAATTACTAATGGCGTGCTGTTAATGGCACACCACAGATGCGCCATTAATGGCCATACTAGGTGCGCCATTAGTAGGGGTTTTTCTAGTAGTGCATGATTCTCCTCCGTACAATATTCTTCTCTAACGAAAGAAAAACTTGATGGAAACGAACAGCATGGGAGAGGGAGAGAGAGAGAAGTCACCTTGGAAACATAGGGGGCTTGATGTTGGCAATGTTGAGCGCCTTGGTGGGCATGCCCTTGAACCCCTTCGATCACACCCGTAGTGCCTACCTTGGTGATGGCAGCAAACTGCCTGCATGGATCAGATGCAGAGATGGACAAGGCTGCAACTCCGTGCAGACTTGATCCTGCCAATCAGAACAAGATCATTATTCATTAGCTAGGAACAAAGAATATTTCTTTCCATAAAAACAAGAGTATTTCTTCGCAGCCACTTAACATATACCGTGCATCCAGAACAAAGACCATGGTAAAAGGAATCACTGTGTCAAAACCAACAAGTAAACTAGCAGCCTAGTAATTCTCAGCTAGTCAAGGTTAAGAACATATTCGCCCTGTAAACCCCTGTTCAAGAATTCATCTAATTAACCAGTTAACTTGCCGATTAATCCCTACTCGTAGGGTTACCGAGTAGCCTATAAACCGATAAATCGTCCGATTAATTGATTAAATGGCCGATTAACTTGCCGATTAGCCGATTAATCCCCTACTCACCAGCCAACCGAGAAGCTACCAGTTAACGATTTCCTCAACAATGCTGTGAACTAATATAAGATCTTTTAGTTAGTTTACAGAGGGATTTCATAGCAAGACAATGATTGCTGCTGCTAAATCAGCAATCCAAAATTCAAGCCTTTTTTCGGATACATACATGGCTGCTGCAAATGAAAACAATACTAGTAGTTGTGTAATTAAAGAAATACATGGCTGCCCTCCCTCCCATATTTATTTGTCTAATGAAATAAATAAGTGGTGGAAATGGACTGAGTGGGAAAGAGAAGTCGTCCTTGGGAGGAGGGGAGGCTTGATGGCAGCGAACCCTTGATAACATGGAACGACGACCTATACGGCCCATCCATCACCAGTGAAGCAAATCGGTGGACAGAATTTAACCCCCAACAACAATTAATCACAGTAGCGATATGTAGAAGCTGAGCAAGATGAAGATCCATGGCTGCAGGACGCAGTGTGGTTTAATTGCTTACAAAATCAAAGCCATCATCAGCAAGCATATATACGTGTGTGGTTTCCATCACCAACAAGCCAATTGGGTTGCAACTAGGATGGCTGCAACTAGAGTGTAAGTAGATGATTCTCCTCCCTCCCCTATTTATTCTCTAATATATAATCTAATGAAACAAAAAAAAAACTCTTGATTGATGGAAACGAATAGAGTGGTGTGGTGACGGGGGAAATCTGGCTGCTCGCACGGACCAGATCAGATGCGTGGATGAAGAAATCGAGAATGAAATAAGGGGAAGGCCGGACCTTGATCTGCGGAAGTGAGGGTCGGAGCTCGGCGGAGAAGAGAAGCAGGTCCATGGCGGCGTCCCGTCCCGTCCCGGCGCGTGAAGGCCGCAGCGGATGTGGAGAAGGTGGCCGTCCTCCTCTCCCGGCGCGCGGTTGTGGAGTCGGACCTCCTCTCCGTAGAGGCCCAGCTGGACGACCGGCGCCCAGATACATGGCAGAAGGCCTCCTTCCTGGAGAGATGAGACCTCCCATGGTGAGAGATAGAGAGAGAGCGGAGCCAAGGAGGAAGGAGAAGGAGAAGAAGAAGAAGAAGAAGAAGAGACCGGTGCTACACCTTGTCGAGCGAGGTCTTGGAGGAGAGGGCTCGGTCGCCATGCTAGCTAGGGTTTCCGAGCTCCATGGCGCTGCAGATCTGGACGCTGTCTCGCTCGACCTGGGAATGAGGGAGAAGGT
>NC_041386.1:706120393-706161219 GCF_002162155.2 Triticum dicoccoides | reverse complement strand
GGGTTTGGGGTTGGGGGATTCTCTCGTGGGTTGGGGTTGGGGTTGGAGGAGGACAAAGAGTTGAGCATGGGTTTGGGCCTCCGCCTTTTGGTTTTAGTTTTGCTTTTGGTTCCCCTCCCTTTTGGTTTTATTTGAAATGAAATCCATACGGCGGCCGCGGAAAATTTGGCCTACAAATCTACGCTATGCGCGCGCGAGCGAAAAGTAAGAGAAACGTCCGAGCGAGTTTGTCGAGATGAGCCCCGAAAAGAGTGCCGTGAATTCATCATGGGGCGCGCGGGAGGAGGCACCCGACCACGCGGATCAACCCTTAGCCCTCATGATCTCAACCCTCCATTTGATTTTCTTCCTCCAAGATCCGATGGCAGACATCCTATATCACGCAGATCGTGCTTCTTTCCCTCTATGAGTCCCAACAATCAGCTCTAGCCTAGGTTTCTTCATGCATTATATTGTACTAATAAATATAAAAAATATCTTGAAAGCATGCATCACCGGTCAAGCTTCCAAAAAATCAGAATCAAAAGAGAGAGAAAATGCCTTGTGCAGTTTTGCAAAGAAAAGAAAAAGAAAACGGGAGATTTGATTCGCGCGGAACGGAACCGTGAGTAGTGATTGGGGATTTGTGGCGGATTCCACGCGCGCGTGTGCACCAAAGATTGATTATTACTTTGGCCGCCGCTAGCTAGCTTTGCTTGCTTGCTCGCCGGCTGCACAGAGTAACGGGCATGCAATCCAAGTATCGCACAACGTGCTTCCGTGCACCGTCGCTACGCCCGCCGTTACGGGCGACCTGAAGGCGCTGGTCCGCCGACCGGATCTCCGCTACCTGGAGACCTTCCTTGCTCCTGGCGATGACGAGCCGGACCACCCTCTACCATTATCATTCAGAGTCATGTGCTTGGCGCAATGCAGGATGAACCTGCTGCTTCGGGTCTTCTCCTCTTCCGGTCGACTACTATATGCTGGTTTCCCACCATCGTTATGTCCGCCAACTATATGAGTTGATCCAGCTGTTCAGCATACTCTTTGCTTACTCTTGTTCAATTAGGTTACAATGTGGCACAACAAAGCAATACTTAGTAGGGATTTGCTTGACGTTAGCATGCTTATTTTCTTGAGCGGTGCTTGTTATTTGCCATGGATGCAGCCAACTCATATTCTGCCCACCATTTGCCCTCTAGTTTCATAGTTAATCAGCGTACCGTTGGTGCATTTTGGAATATTGTGTTATCTAATTTGTATGCAACTGGAAACTTATCAAACAATTTTTTTGTGAACAGGAAACTTATCAAACTTGGTGATCCATTCTCATCAAGTGAACATGCATTTGATCATCATAGGGCTGGATGACTAATAAAAGGAATACAACTTTTAGAGTGGTTGGGCTTTTTTTAGAACCATTCGTTGATGTCGATCTAACGGCAAACAAATACGAAGTACTGGGTAGTACTCCGATGAAAGTACGCGAAAGTACTAAAACGAGTGGGGCCGGTACTCGTGACAAGGTGGGGACGCGTTTTAATATGGGGGCAGTTTAGTTCTAGGAAAATTTGCACGCGCCGCCCCTCTCGTCGAATGCAAAACCACCGCCATGGTGCTACAACTTCCACAATTACTCATCGGCGGCCATCTCCTCCCTCTCCTCCAAGTCCACTGCAGTCATCTCCTCCTTCTCGCCGCTGCAACTTCGCTCCACTCAGGCAACCCCCCCCCCACCCACCCCCCATCTCCTCTTCCATCGAAGCAAGAATCGACAGATCGAGCTGATGGCCAGTGGCGAGAACAGCGACTTCGTGCAGATCGCCGGCGGTGACCAGGTCAAGTTGGCCAGGTTGAGGGAGATTTGTTCTTGGTTTGACAACACAAGGCAGATGAGCTGGACGGCAATGGCCACTTTCAAGAATTTGACGAAGAAGGAGAGGGCAAAGCTTTGCCCCCCGCCCGCACAACCGATTCACAAGATGGAGATCCTCCTCTGGGCGATGGAGCAGGCCAATTCGTCCAGCAAGTGGACCACGCAGAGGTGGTGGGCATTCAGATCCAGGGTAGAGCATCCACTAGATCAGGAACCCACCGTGCACGAGGTGCCGTTGGAGATTGTGCAACCTCCAACCGAGTCACCAGAGACTCCGAAGAGCAAGATGAGGAGGACAGTGGTCGCGACCTCGCTTCCCTGCCGTTCTCCACGCTTCCCTCGCCGCTCTCGTCGTCTGAACGGCGGCGGTAGCTATGTTTAGAGTAAGCTTCCCCACTCCTCATCTTCCTACTGCTCGTGCTTACATCGTGGTGATACTGATCGTAATAGCTCAGAGAGGGAATGTTATATGGCATTTTAATCTCAATAAATTGCATGAATATTTGAGTACATGGATTTGGAGGATGGATTATGATGTATGTGAACCCTAGGCATCATATGAACCCTAGGACTAATTAGTAATGTTCTAGTGGTAGACACTGAAATATTTTGGTACAGACCGGTAGGCACTGAAATACTTCGGTACTGCCCTAGGCAAAAGTTGTAATGTTGTAGTGGTGGACACTGAAATATTTTGGTACACACCGGTAGGCACTCAAAAATTTGGTACTGCCCTAGGCAAAATTTGTAATGTTGTAGTGGTGGACACTGAAATATTTTGGTACACACCGGTAGGCACTGAAATATTTCGATACAATGTTGTAGTGGTAGACACTGAAATGTTTCGTTACTACAATTTCAGTACACACCAATGCACACTGAAGTATTTCAGTACTGCAGTTTCAGTACACACCGGTACACACTGAAATATTTCAGTACTGCAAATTCTTTACATAGTTGGCATTTTGTCATTTATTTGTGAATTAATCCATGCATCATATGGCCTAACTTTGTACATGAGTTTGGGTCAATTTCATGTCTATTTATTGTTAAAATTATTGTCATGCCATGAAACACAAGACAAGTCACTGACCCAAGCTTGCAAAGATGCCATATCAATGTTGCTGATATGAATACGCATGTTTTCACCAAGTCTTGTGTCAGAATTAAAATCGAGCATTTTTTCTTGATGGTATCCATGGATCTAGAACTCCTATGAATTTGCTCATGTTGGATGTTTTGTTCTCCATCATTTGTACTAGCATTCCGTGCGATTAGATGCCTGGCAAATTTATTTTCTTGCCTCCAACATCCCATGTGTGTTTTGCAGGAAAAAATCTGGAATTCACCAGGCTGGCTGAAGTTGTGAGGCTGGGAGGCTGATGGTGCTGCTACTGGTTGATCCTTCTTCTTTCAGCTTTTGTTCGTCCTTCCTCAAGCAGTTGGACCAAGGCTACTTCCCTATGTGCTGTTAATGTATTAAGTAGTTCCTTTGAATTTGTAGTATTAGTTAGTTTGAATGTGGAAGTACCTTAATTTTTAGGAACGAAATGTTGCTTTGTATGACCAAGGGTTTGATACCTTAATCTTTGGATAATTAATTATATGAACTGTTGGATGTGGCACACAACTAAACGCCTCTACCATTGATACTAGTTCAACAAGTCGGTCCAATTAGAGACCAGCCACTACCATATAGAACAGTTAGCATTTCATACTACAACCTGGCGCAACACTGAAGCGCCACTACCATATAGAACAGTTAGCATGTCTGAAGCAACACTGAAGCGCCATTTGTGATAATTGCACCATCGAAACAACAACTAAACATGAAGGAAGCATTCACCACCAATAAAGTTAAGGCCACACATATAGATAGCATTCTAAATTACCACCACATGTACCAGGAAGTTCACCACAGATCCAGTTCACACACACAATACATTACATTACATTACATTAATAGAGGTAGTTTCCAACCAGTTCAGACCCAGATGCAGCTTTCCAAAAGTAAAACATCATCAAATATAGTGATGATGAGTACGGCTTCCAGCTTCTGATGATCAGCATGATGTACGACTAGAGGTTAGGGTTTTTTAGGACCTTGTGGAGGGCAGAATGCTGAGCCCCGATCTTGTAGTCACGACTGCTGATGGATGTAGCCCGACAATGCTCCATCAAATGCTCCTGCAACCCAGACCTGGGCTTGGGCTTGCTGCAGTAGGGGCACCTATACTTGTCCTTCCTCCAGTTGTAGTACATGGCAGATCCTTGGGCCCTGATCTTCTGCACCTCCTTCTCTTCAAAGGACTCGACATTCCCCTCGTCCACATCATCTCCAGATTCATACTGCACACATTAATGACTGACATTAATACATTATGCATTCAAAAAACTATAAACACGTAATACTAACTCAATGCACAAATAACATTTCCACTAGGCCTTACCACGTGCGGCTCATCTTCAAATAACCAAGAGAAGATCAACATGAAGGCAACAACATGATAAGTCTACAGCAGTTGTTCAATGCTCAATTTTTTTTGCGGAAAAAAATGTTAACATGGTTTGAACCTAGAGTAACTAAGCATTGCACCAACTCTGATGATCAATCTCACGGATAGCCACAGGTCCTTGGCTAGCCCACAGAATGTATGCCTTGAACACAAACACATGTTTAACAATGCAAAGGATGAAATAGTTCTCCAATAGACGAGCACATGCACACATAAATCTTCAAATAACCAAGAGAAGATCAACATGAAGGCAACAACATGATAAGTCTCCAGCAGTTGTTCAATGCTCAATTTTTTGCGGAAAAAAATGTTAACATGGTTTGAACCTTACTAGGAACATTGTTTGGATAAACGGCAGGGGAAATGGTTCTCACCTGTGCAGCAAGAGGCCCGGTGCCGGTGGAAGCGATGCGAACACGGCGTCCTTCTCTCCCGACGCGTGATTGCGGAGGGGGCGGGCTTGGTCTTGTGCATGGGCATCCACCTCGAATACCTTTTGAGGTGACTCGTCCTTGCGGACCAACATGTTCGCGTAAGCCGTGCGAGCACCCTAGATGAAGGATGAAACTCAGGATGAAGACTAAATACTAGCCAAAAGAATTGTGCACCATTTCCTGTTATAATATGTAGTAAGATAAAGAAGATAACCAAGAAATCATTATTTCCGTAGTAGCACTTGTCGTGCGATTGTATGAAGAGCCTTATTCCACAGGTAAAGTTCATCCATTTATTTTGTTAAGTTATTAACAGGTTGGTTATACAGTAAATAAATTGGTTAGACATCTGAAGTTAGCTAAGGTGGGTAAATTCACCCAAAATCATGCTTGGACCAAGTGATGTTTATTCATCTTGAGGTGAGCAGCAACAATCATATATGTTCTATTTGTACTTCCATCGATCCATATTAATTGTCGCTCAAATGGATGTATCAAACACTGAAATACATCTAGATAAATCCGTTTCAGCGACAACTAGTATGGATTGGAGGGAGTAGCAGATTAACAGAAGATTGATGGTGGGAAGCTGATAACAGAGTGCTATCAGCTATCACCTTGCTGGACATGAGTTAGAGCAGGAACAGAAGGTTCCACCACCAGTTGATCATCATGTGTCATCATCAGGGCATGTGCGTGAAGCTCCATCAGCGTTACCACACCTTGAGCCACTAACCTGCACATTGGGTTAGTGTGCCAAGTTGCTCTTCCCACAACATGAACTGCAATGTAAAGTTTACAACACAGTGTTATGTCAACTACAACGAACTTTTAAATTATAAATAAAAAAATATTCGGCTTCCATAGTTTGGATGAAAAAAAACATGGCTATGTCATCATGGCTTTAATGGATTGTTTCCTATAATCAAAGGCACTAGGGTCCTAGAAAGAGTGTCAGGTCACAAGGAAACAAGACAGGAAATGGGAAAAGGAATATCAACAAAAGTTAACAAGGAAAGGTTCTACTTCGTGTATGTGAGATGTGATACAATCATAAATGATGGTGACGTGAGCAACAACAGATACATACATACTCGATGTATCATCACCATAAACCAAGCAAGCTATCTGCACTAAGATGCTGCTGCTAGTTATCACTGCAGATTTGTAGCAGATTAACAGAAGATTAAGCATGCCAACAAAGAATCTTAAACATCCTCAAAAGGCGCTATACAAAGCACCCATGAGAGACAATTTGAAGCTCCTAAACTCCGATCCATATTACTTGTCACCCAAACGGATGTATCCACACGTATATCAGTACTAGATACACCCTATTGAGTGACAAGTAATATGGATCGGAGGGAGTACCGTTTGCATAAAAATAAAGTTATGTTCAAGAAATTTAACTAGCAGAACTAGCAGGAAATAGACACCAACATGCACTTCACTTCTCAGATTAATATATTCCATTTTGATGTATCTTCCCATCAAACAAAGACAAACAAATGATATCATGGAATTTTTGCTATCAAAATTATAATTTCACTGCAAGGGGCATCAAACACTAAGAAACAGCAGGACACTATCTTGGAGAAGGGAGAGGGGGAGAAATGGAGGACATGGCCTGGACCCTGAGGTCTAAGAAGGACCAGGAGACTCCCTCCCAGCCGCAGCCCACGGGGATTGCGGTCGGCGGACCACCCAACCTCTACACGACCATGGCATTGAACTGTAGCTTGAGCTCCAGGAACGCCTCACCTACTGGCAACTAGAGCAGGATACATCGATTCAAATTTCGATTTTGAATACTACTGCTAGTAATTAACCATGGAGCACTGACGGAGAAATAGTTGTCATGCATCCTTCAATTAAAATTAAACTATTACTGCTAGTTCTGAGATTGCATGTTCGACAGGCTGAAGAGAAATCACAACAATATTATAATTCCTTAATCTAAGGCAGACACAATCTGAATTCTATCCCTCGTCTCTAAAATTTAAGAATTGGGAAGGGCATGCAAACACTATGCGCTACATTCTCTAGGAAAATCGCAACAACCTAAAGCCTACCTATGCCACCACACGGATAGCCCCCACAATATTAACAGCTACAACATGAGTAGACATTTGTAAACCTTAACAGAGCATTTACAGAGATAATTTAGAAGTAAACCCTAGCATTGGAGTAAGGGTCCCAGTGTCGGTGGAACACGGAGGAAGAAGCAGTGGTAGCCTCCTCCTCCTCTCATTGTTAGAGAAGAACTAGACCACAATAGAACACTCGTTCATGATCTGAAACCTATACAGAACATAGATTCAGTCTATAGGATCTAACCATTACTAGAAACTTGGGAGAATGAATGATGCTAGCAAGTACTCCCTCCATTCTAGAATATAAGGTGTATTGGTTTCCGTGCAAGATTATACAATAAAATAGCAACATCCGCAATAGCTAGTAGATAAAATATGAAACTGCTTTTCATGATGGATCAAATGGTATAAATTTCGTATTGTGAATGTTGACATATTTTTCCAAAAACTCGGTCAAACTTGCACTCGTTTTACTTTTCAAAAAATAAATAAACCTTATATAAAGGAATGGAGGAAGTATTAAGTCATGCCCTATAACTACCGTAAGTACTAGAAATAGAGCAAACAGTCCATGCTTAACAGAATACCGATGAATCAAATTAGTAATCATAGTATCCAATCAAGCCTTAAACTAGTAGCACATACAAAAATTATATGAAGGTTCCATAAAACTATGACAAATCATACATGGAACCACGAATTCTAGAATCCAGACGGTTTGCGTTCCAATTTGTGCAAATGAGTAGGTTTTATAGTAAGAGGCTGAGTGGGATTGGCAGCGGGAAGGAGAAATTGTTATGCATGATTCAAATTTTGATTTTCAATAGTACTATTAGTAATTATCCCTCTCCGAGTCTTCCTTGTTTTGGTAACCAAAGCTATAGGCAAGATTGTTAATATCGCCCATCATAAAAAAAATACACATACCCTTTCTACGGGCAAAGATCATAAACGAACCCTATGACAAGTTCACAAATTGCTTTGCTTTTAACACAACGTTTGAGCCAAATTAAGACCAGATGATGGAATATAAAAAATAACCAAAAAGCTTCTACAAGTTACTTTGAACCCCGGAAAGATTATTGTTGTTGTTAAGATGGATGTTACTCCCAAGTAGACATTTAAAGAAACAAGTATGCTAGGATCATCAAAACGAGCCTCCATTTGATGATAAAAAACAATCATTTACAGCAACCGGCCCTACAAAAAGATCATAAATGCCAGCTATCATTGTAATTAGAGAACTAACTGGATGTGATCATATGAAAGAAAAAAAGGCAAAAGAACACATTATCCTTCAATAAAACATGCATGATTAAAGGGTCGAGTTTGGACGAAAACAACAAGAGGTATCAAAACAACAACCAATGAACAACAATGTAACTACTACAGGAGCATCTCCATTGACAAGCTAAGCATGCTATCATATTTGGGGAAGGAAATTAACATAGCAACCTCCAATAGGAGACCAAGACAAACGTGCCTTCCTTGACGCTGACAAGGATAGGTTGCTACCTCCAGAAATTAACATAGCAACTTCCAGAAAGAAGGGAGCTGCTAGATCACCTGTCCTTGACGCTGGAGCAGGGGTGACCTTGTTGAGGTACACAAATGGTGTGTCCCTGATCAACACCTGCACATGCATCACAACAGAGAGGAAAAAAGAAGTCAAACACAGAAGACTCCAAGAGAGGGTTGATAGGAAAGGGGCGAATTTTTACTATGGTATTACTGATTTGACAGAAGTGGACCTCTTGGAACTGGACCTTTCCTGGGAATAGAGGAATAATGAGCATATCGTAGCAGCTGACATCAACCGATCCACTTGGTCATGTTCATATAAGAATGTGACTACAGAAAGAAGGAAATCAACACATGATTCTGCTAGGGTGTATGACCAACAAGCATTACGATAGAATAAGAGATATTGAGAACAGATGATCCTTCCTTTTTACAGTAACTATCTCATGCTAAAGCCTCCCCTCTCTTTCTATCTTCTATTTATATTTTAAAATCACTTCTTAACAAGACATGTACATACCGAGAAGCTTTATTAAACAGACCAATTACACATGTGAAGACAAGGCAATCCAGATTAAGGGGAGATCAAACCACAACATATACAGTCACGTGTATTTCAAGTATTCAACAACGATGTCTTACCCTGCTGCTGTTGTCGTATCTTTCGACATGCTCGTGTCACGACCGGTTTTCCAATAAAAATATTTCTTGATAAACCAGTCTTTGGAGTCCAGTATGAGAGAAATCCTCCTCACTGGTAGACAATTTCTTGATACAATAAGCCAGTAGCATAAAATATATTACAGGGTTGAACTGCGGTCGCTCAACCAAATTATTACAAGCACGCCAATAATCATACACAATGGCGGACAGGACACAGTGGTGTGGAGACATACTACTGACTCATGGATAGGTTGGTGGTGGAAAAGCACAGCGGGAAGGGAAATACAAGACTCTAATGATATCATTTCATCGAACGTCGAGGTGAGGCTCGATAAATTTATTTGGTAGCGGAAGCGGTTATAAAACAGTGGCCAAATCCAGGGTCGCACGAGACTGACTGGGACTCTTGTAAGTGTCGGACTCGCTATCGAACTCTTCATCCATGAGATCGCCTTCGTCAGCATCTGGCCAAATCAACAAGCCAGTGAGTACTTTGAAAGTACTCGCAAGACAGTTCGGACGTAAGATATAACAAATGCATGCATGGATGCAACATGATTAATTCCTTAATGCACAATAAATAAAATTGGCATAACGGGTAAGTAAAAAGGGAAAACGGCGGTAGTCCGCCTGAAATTCCACAGACATAAATAAGGACCGATCGAGTGTCTGAAGCGACGCCTCGAAAGGTGAACAAATGCAAATAAGGAAATGATGCCATAGTCGGGCATCTTAGCGACACCACATAAAGGGCTTTAAAAGAAATGCCACAGTCGGACGTCTGAGTGACATCACATAAAGGGCTTTTAAAAGAATTGCCACAGTCGGACGTCTGAGCGACATCACATAAAGGTCTTTAAAAGAATTGCCACAGTCGGACGTCTGAGCGACATCACAAAAAGGGCTTTAAAAGAAATGCCACAGTCGGACGTCTGAGCGACATCACATAAAGGGCTTTTAAAGAAATGCCACAGTCGGACGTCTGAGCGACATCACATAAAGGGCTTTAAATGAAATACCACAGTCGGACGTCTGAGCGACATCACATAAAGGGCTTTTAAAAGAATTGCCACAGTCGGACGTCTGAGTGACATCACATAAAGGGCTTTAAATTCACCAGTAAACAATACTCATAATAAACATTCACACCATGAGAATAAACGGGTTAGTCCATCCACAGGGATAATCATTCAATTGGACTTAGCACTCATGCGATTCACCGGAGTCTCTGTCATCAAAGCTGACAATTGATTAGGATCAGATGGAACGAACTTGACATGGAAGAGATGATTTGGAGGAATATATGACTCTGCAGAGTTTGTACAAAATTTTTCCCACAGTCAACGGATTTCCGTAGTCCCGAAGGACTAGTTCCGTTTATGGTATTTCGGGAGAAAACACAACTAACCGGTACACACCCATCCTACCTCTCGATGCTAGGAATCACCCTAGTCATCGTCCAAGAAAAACTTTTGAGACGGGGAGATCACAATCTCGAATAGCATGGGATCAAATTTATATACGCGCGCTCTAAGGGGTGCCCCCCTCTCGGTCCCAACCGAAAACACCCATGCCCCCTGACCGGATGACTGGCTTTAATCCAGGGCCATGGAACCATCATCACGGCCTCTCCTCTTTCGTGTGTACCACGAAAGTGGTTTGCAACTTACTAAACCATATTCCTTGCGGAAAACATGTGGTAGTACAAGGAAGGAAATGATAGGTACTGGACCGAAATGGTTTGACACTGAAGTCACATAGTCTGGCGTAAGACTGGCATGCTACAACACTGCCGTCGTACCCATCCTCATACCAACACATGGCCATTCATATTCACATTCATCCACGTATGGATCGTTGAACTCACTCACCTCGTTATCACATAAAATAACGTTCATCGGTATGCTTACCAACATACCATGAAACTAACTAAATGCAAAACATGCCGAGACACTCATCATATCAAAAGTTCAAACATGCTTGCCTGGTTCAGAGTAGTCGGAGCCTAGCTCGATGAAGTTCGCGGCTCCGTCACCTCCTTCGGTATCTACGGTTTAAAGAAAATACATGCACTAACATAAATACCAAGGAGAGCACAGAAGGTAAACTAAATATTTTTCAAATAAATCTGATAAAAAACTAGACAAAATTTTAAAGAGAACAGAAAAAGAATCAATCAAAAATACTTTTCTGATTAAAAGTTATAAGGGTTTTTGTCCAGGGACTTATCTGTAATGAAACAGAAGATTTCCAGGGGCTAGTTTATAAAAGCAGAAAACGCTTCGGTAGCGATTACGCCAGCCCGAATAGAAAACGTATTTGGCAGAAGGCGTTTTCAGATAACGCTTCGTTTAGAAAGGACAGAGAGGCTGACAGCGGGTCCCACTTGTCATGTTTAAATATTCAAATGGGAGGGACGAGGCTCGTCGGCGCCCGAGAGCTGCTGAGGTCGCCGGCGGCGATCCACGGCGAGGCATGGGGATCAGAGGTTACCAATGTGCTCACCGTGTCCTTCCACAGCGGTGGGAGGTGGTTTGGTCGCCGGTGAGCACCACGTCGACGGCGGTCTCAACTCCGGCGGATGGTGGTTCGGGCGTGGATGGAGCTCGTCGGAGAGGGCTGCAAAGATCAAATTGAGGTGGGGGTTAGACTACTGGGTGCAAGAGAGGGCTACGGACGAGGTTTGGGCGCCGGACGTGGCCTCACCGAAGTGAATCGAGCTGGAGGCCGAGGCGGATCGGGGTGGCCGGTGCCGGGGAAGGAGACCTCCTCGAGGTCCTCCCAGTGGCCTGGCGGGGTGTTGGTGAGTAGTGGGGGTGCTGCGTGCATGAGAGTGAGCTCGGGACCCCTTTATATAGGCGGTCCGAGGCGGTTGCCGTGAACGGAGATTTCCGGCGAGCGATTACGGTGGCGCAGTGCTCGGTCGGGGTGGTTAGGGAGTCGAGCGTCATCACGGAGGTTCAAAGGGTCCATTTTTGTGCTAAGCTGGCCGGAGTTTGGGCGTTTGGGTCGAGCTCGACGGAACGGGGTGGCGCGGGCCCGTCGGCGGCAGAGAGCGCGCTCCGTGCGCACTGCGCCACGGCGACGGTGCCGCATGCGTGCGCTGGCACGGAGAAGGCCACGCGGAGCCACCAGAAGATTTGGGCGGTGCCGAACGGCGTTGCGCCGCCGTTCTCCTCCCTGTCGGCCGTTACGGGGAGCCGGCCGCCGCAAGACACGCCGGCGCAGGCGGGCCAGGGCGCCATCGACGCCAGGGTCGTGCCAAGTGCGCGTGTGAGGCTTCGGACAAGCAAGCGAGGCCGCGAGCAACGTGCCAAGTGCACTGTGGCCGCGTGACTGAAACTGTCGAAACTGAAGATGACACTGAAACTGAATTTCTGAACTTTGAACAGTAACAGTGCCCACAAGGTGTTCGATCAAATGAAAATGGCCTCTGGTGATTTTTCCTTGAGCTGATTTTTGGTGGAGTGGCTTCTCCTTGCTCAAGTAGGCTGTATGATTTTTGGTGGAATTTTTGGAGGAGTGTAGATATGAATTTCACCAAATTTGGCAAATCTGGTCCAAACTTGCAGAGACTAAATTTTGAAAATCTTGAAAAGAGGAGGAGTAGATCAAGATGGTTCTGGGTTATGGATGCTAAGGACAATCCAGGAGAAATGGTTTTAGGTCAAAACTCAAATGCAATAGGGCACTTGCTTTGAAAATCTCTCAGGCTCCAAATAATTTTCAGAATTGAATTTGGGGAAAAATAATTAGAATAAAAATCCAAAACCAGTTTGGATTAGTTGGGACAGATAATTTAGGTTGATCACAAGGGGGAGGGGAAGTTTTGGAGGGGTTTTATCTCATGGGCAAAAATACAAAGCCAAGGGTGGCTTCAAAGATATGAAAATCCCAAATTTTCATGGGGTTTCTTTTTAAAAGAAAAAAAAAATTAAACTCCAAAATAATTTTGAGAGAGAACCAACAGAGAAGAAGTTTGCAAAAGATCAACCACCAAAGTTTGAAGGAAATAAAATCCCTGCCAAGGCAAAAAGAGGTTTTTAAGAAGAAGGTTTTTCTGAGAAAGAAAAAAAAATAAAAGAACAAAAGTCTCTCCTCAAAACCACAAAGCCTTTTGATAAAAACCAAATAAAAACTTTGGAGTGTCACAACACCTACCCCCTTAGGAAAAATCTCGTCCCCGAGATTTCAGCTGATCCTTAAATAAGTGTGGATGCTCTGTCCGAAGGAAATCCTCGCTTTCCCAAGTTGCTTCACTGTCGGTGTGATTGCTCCACTGGACTTTGAAAAACTTGATGGTTTTCTGTCGGGTCCTCCTTTCAGACTCCTATAATATTCTTATGGGACATTCTCGATAAGTGAGGTCTGGCTGTACGTCAATGTTCTCATGAGCTACATGTTTCTCTGGGTTGCTTACGCACTTCCTTAACTGAGAGACGTGGAACACATCGTGAATGTCGGACAAGTCTTCGGGTAAGTCTAGCTGGTAGGCTACAGTGCCTCTTCGTGCCACTATGCAAAATGGTCCAATGAATCTTGGTGCTAATTTTCCTTTAATCTTAAACCGTTGCAATCCTCTCATCGGGGATACTCTCAAGTATACGAATTCACCGGGTTCGAAGCTGACCCTACGATGTTTCTGGTCATAATAACTTTTTTGTCGACTTTGAGCGGTCTTAAGTCGGTCCCTGATTAGTTTGACTTTTTCCTCGGCTTCTCTGAGCATATCTGGTCCGAAGATGCGGCTGTCTCCGGTCTCTGACCAATTTAACGGGGTACGACATCTCCTTCCGTATAGGGCTTCGAAAGGAGCCATTTGCAAGCTGGTCTGGTAACTGTTGTTGTATGCGAACTCGGCATATGGCAGGCTGTCCTCCCAACTGGTTCCATAGGTGAGGACACATGCTCTCAGCATGTCTTCTAAAACCTGGTTTACGCGTTCTGTTTGTCCATCAGTCTGTGGATGGTATGTGGTACTGAAGGCTAGTTGGGTTCCCAGAGCCTGTTGTAATTGCTCCCAAAATCTTGAGACGAACTGAGTGCCTCTGTCGGAAATTATAGTCTTCGGGACACCGTGCAGACAGACTATGCGGGAAAGATAAATCCTGGCAAGCCTCTGAGTGGTGTAGGTTGTCTTTACTGGAATAAAGTGTGCTACTTTGGTCAACCTGTCAGTGATGACCCATATGGCATCATTTCCGTGTCGTGACCGAGGTAATCCGACAATAAAATCCATCCCTATTTCATCCCATTTCCACTCAGGTATTTTGTTAGGTTGCAGTAGTCCGGCTGGTCTCTGATGTTCAGCTTTTATGCGTTGACATGAGTCGCAACATGCAATGAAAGCGGCTATGTCCCTCTTCATACCGTGCCACCAAAATCTTTCCTAAATATCCTTATACATTTTGGTTCCTCCAGGGTGGATCGAATATGGAGTGGTGTGTGCTTCAGTTAAAACTTGTTGTTTAAGGTCTTCTATGTTTGGCACGCATAGCCTTTCTCCGTACCATAATATTCCTTCATTGTCAATGACGAATTCCGAGGCCTTGCCCATACTCAACTTCCTTTTAATTCCTTCAATGCTGGGGTGACCGGACTGAGCCTGTTTAATTTTCTCCACAGGGTGTGGTTGTATTTCCAAGTTTGATATGGTGCCTTCTGCTACCATTATCAAGTTGAGCTTGACAAATTCTTGATGGAATTCGGGCCTCAAGCTGTGCAGATAGTTCCCGTTGGAGCTGGGGTTCCGACTCAGGGCATCAGCCACTACGTTTTCTTTCCCTGGATAGTAATGGATACCCACATCGTAATCCTTTACCAATTCTAACCAGCGGCGTTGCCGTAAATTTAGTTCTGGCTGCGTAAAAATGTATTTGAGGCTTTTGTGATCCGTATATATCTCACATCGATTTCCAAGTAGAAAATGCCTCCATTCCTTGAGTGCATGAATAACTGCTGCCATTTCTAAATCATGAGTGGGATAATTTTCCTCGTGTTTGCGAAGTTGCCTTGAAGCGTAGGCGACAACCTTGCCTTCTTGCATCAACACGCATCCGAGACCCTTTCTGGATGCGTCACAAAATACTTCAAAATTCTTGTGTATATCGGGTACAATTAATACTGGTGCTGTTGTTAATTTCCGTTTTAGCTCTTGGAAACTTTTCTCGCAGGCTTCTGTCCATTCAAACTTCTTATCTTTCTTGAGTAACTGTGTCATAGGCTTGGATATGGTGGAAAATCCTTCAATAAATCTGCGGTAATATCCTGCCATTCCCAAGAAACTTCGTATGTCTGTTACGCTGGCTGGTGACTTCCAGTCAAGTACGGCCTTGACTTTCTCTGGGTCCACTGCTATACCGTCTTGGGTCAGCACGTGGCCTAGAAAACCTACTTGTCTTAGCCAAAATTCGCACTTGCTGAACTTGGCATACAATTGGTGTTTCCTTAGCTCTCCTAGTACAATCCTGAGATGTTCTGCGTGCTCTTCTGGTGTTTTGGAGTATACCAGAATATCGTCGATGAATACTACGACGAATTTGTCCATAAACTTCATAAATACCTTGTTCATGAGGTGAACAAAATATGCCGGGGCGTTAGTCAATCCAAATGGCATCACTGTGAATTCGTACAGCCCATATCTGGAGGTGAAGGCTGTTTTGGGGATATCTTCCGTCCGTACCTTCAATTGATGGTATCCTGACCTTAAGTCGATTTTTGAGAATACCTTGGCCTGAGCAAGTTGATCAAACAAATCGTTTATCCTTGGCATCGGGTATTTGTTTTTGACTGTGACCATGTTAAGTGATCGATAGTCGATACACAATCTCAGCGTTCCATCCTTCTTTTTGGCAAATAAAATTGGTGATCCCCAAGGTGAGGAGCTGGCCCGAATGTATCCTTTATCCAGTAATTCCTTTATTTGCTTCTTCAATTCGATCAACTCGGATGGTGCCATTCTGTATGGTTTCTTGTATATGGGGGTGGTTCCTGGCGCTAGCTCAATGCGGAATTCTATTTCTCGATCTGGTGGCATGCCTGGCAGCTCTTCAGGGAATACATCTGGAAATTCACACACTACTGGAACCTTGTTTAGCTCAGAAACGTCCACCTTATTTAATCTCGGTTGCCGGGGTCTTTTTCCTTCCTTGGCTGATACTCTTATTGTCTTCCCTTGGTGGTGTGTGAGAATCACTGTCCTGTTGAAACAGTCGATAAAACCGTTATTGGTGGTTAGCCAATCCATCCCTAAGATGACATCCAGTCCTTTATTTTCCAATACAATAAGATTTGCGTAAAACTCCAATCCTTCAAACTCAATGACCACATTCTGACAGTAATTCTGAGAAACTTGCTGAATCCCGGGGGACTTGATTGTTAGGGATTTCTCCAAAGGAAGCATCGAAAAATTATTTTGCAAAGCAAAACTTTTCGAGATAAAAGAGTGAGAAGCTCCAGAATCAAACAAAACCATTGCAGGTATTGTGTTGACAGGAAACGTACCGAGTACGATATCCGGAGCATTTTGTGCCTCCTCTTTGGTTACGTGGTTCAGATTACCCTTCCTGTGGTTGTTGTTGGGATTGAAATTGTTTCGTTTGGGTGCTAAATTATTGCCGCCGTTGTTCGGCTTTGGGGTTGAGTTCCTTGGCTTGGGGCACTGTTTGGCATAATGCCCTTCTTCTCCACAAGCGTAACAGGTAACGCCGGGGCGATAGGTGAATTCCTTGTCCCTTGCATGAAAATTTTTGATTGGGCGTGAGACATTGGATGAGAATTTGGGTGTCCCACCCCTTTTAAAATCTATCTTGCTTCGGTGATTGCGAGTGTGATTAGTCTGGTCCCTTTTTCGCTTGCGGATATCTTCCAGACTGCGTCTCTCATTTTCCAGAGTAATGGCCTTGTCCACCAGCGTTTTAAAATCAGGAAAAGTGTGCACGACCAGTTGGCATTTAAGTGCGGGCGCTAGACCGTCAAGGAATTTCTCCATCTTCTTGATTTCAGTCATACGCTCCTCATTGGCGTAGCGGGATAATAGGGTAAATTGACTGTTGTAATCTGACACTGTCATGTTCCTTTGTTTGAGGTCATCAAATTCTCTCTTCTTGATTTTCATAATACTCTTAGGAATATGTGCACCACGGAAACCTTCCTTGAAGTCATCCCAGGTTATGTCATTTTCGTTGGGATGCATGTGCAGAAAATTCTCCCACCACGATGCGGCTGCTCCTGTGAGATAGTGTGGAGCATATAGTACTTTCTCGAGATCTGAACACTTTGCAATAATTAATTTCCTCTCCATATCTCGAAGCCAGTCCTCGGCTTCAAGAGGTTTGTCAGTGTGAGAAAATGTTTGAGGACGTGTCTTCTGTAGCTCAGATAACTTGGAATGTTGCTGATACTGTCCATGATGATTCCCCATGTTGATGACTTGGTTCATCATCTCGCGATGTTGTTGCTGACTCTGTTCATAAAGGCGACACATTTGTGAAAGTGCCGATTCATTGCCTGGTTGGCTAGACTGTCCCTGAGTGAACTCGTTGCTGGGTTGTGCATCATAATTTTCCTCTGATGGAATTGGCATGGAGCGAGTCCAAGGACGAGACATTTTTCACTCTGGGGATATATTTTGTAAAACCCATAAGAAAAGCGGAAAAAGTCACAAAAACAAATCCATAAAATGCATAAAGCTGGCGGATATTATTAAATACCCAAGCTTACTTAAGAAAAAAAAACAAATTGACTTGCGCACGGAGAAGGACTGCTCATTACATATCTTACACGCGGGCGGTAATTATATAGTACATCACTCAGGATATGTGTACATAATCCTGAAATGTTATTAAGGCTAGTGCACTTCTCCAGATCCTACATGATGCGCAAACAGGCTACTTCTCACAACCTATGCACATATCTTACAAAGCGGTACAATACATGGCAGCTAAGCGTACTCAGGCAGAGATGTTGACGATCTCCCTTGCCCTGCCGAGGGCGAGGCGTAGCGAGGTTGGGGACTCGACTTCCTCCTCGCTAACGGGCTCCATACGTGTAGTGTTGCGCAGAGCGGGCGGAGTGGTTGCCAGGGGCGGAGCAACACGTACAGGAGTGGGCGCGAAGGTTGGTGTAGTGCGCGCTGGAGTGGGTGCAATGACTTGGTTAAATTCTTCGGTAGAAGGCAGGCGACGAGTAGGCGTAAAAGATGCTGATGACGAGACAAAAGTCGGTGGCGGAGCGATGGGTAGGAGCTCCCTCCTGTTGGCAGCACAGCCATGGACTGAGTCCATGTGGGTAGCTACGAAGTCGTCCACCAGGTTGTCGAAGGCTGCCTCCAGGGCCCGGAGATACTCAATGAGCATCTAAAAAGCCTCGTCTCGTTCTCCTCTGGGGCAGGAGTATGCGTAGTGACAGGTGTAAGGCACATGGCACGGAAGATAACGGTAACGACGAGTCCTCATCACGGGAAGGACATCCCTGAGACGAGCTATCGCCTCGCGGGCTGCCATCTGCATAGCATGCCTCTCCGTAGGCATAGCTCTTCCCACGAACCGGAAGCGGCGTGACTCACCACGCCCTCCTCTGAACTGCACCGCGGCCTGGTGCATGGTTAGACTGTCGTTGACTCGGTGCTGGTAGAGTGTGAAGACTGGGCGCACGGATGGCCCCATCGCGACCTGAACGATGAAAGAAAGAAGCTTGACGAACCCATCGGGCACGTTGGCGAAGGTCTGAGACTCGCAGCTGACGTCGGCCATGTACAAAAGTAGGCAAAATTCTGCAGGGTCAGATCATAAATTTATGCTAACTGACAGAAAATGACTACAATTGCAAAAGCATAAAATAGCCCTGTCATGCTAATAACTAATTAGCGATCGCACCTAGTGGCTTCCTACAGTCAGCCTGGCTCTGGTACCAAGCTTGTCACGACCGGTTTTCCAATAAAAATATTTATTGATAAAACAGTCTTTAGAGTCCAGTATGAGAGAAATCCTCCTCACTGGTAGACAATTTCTTGATACAATAAGCCAGTAGCATAAAATATATTACAGGGTTGAACTGCGGTCGCTCAACCAAATTATTACAAGCACGCCAATAATCATACATAATGGCGGACAGGACACAGTGGTGTGGAGACATACTACTGACTCATGGATAGGTTGGTGGTGGAAAAGCACAGCGGGAAGGGAAATACAAGACTCTAATGATATCATTTCATCGAACGTCGAGGTGAGGCTCGATAAATTTATTTGGTAGCGGAAGCGGTTATAAAACAGTGGCCAAATCCAGGGTCGCACGAGACTGACTGGGACTCCTCTAAGTGTCGGACTCGCTATCGAACTCTTCATCCATGAGATCGCCTTCGTTAGCATCTGGCCAAATCAACAAGCCAGTGAGTACTTTGAAAGTACTCGCAAGACAGTTCGGACGTAAGATATAACAAATGCATGCATGGATGCAACATGATTAATTCCTTAATGCACAATAAATAAAATTGGCAGAACGGGTAAGTAAAAAGGGAAAACGGCGGTAGTCCGCCTGAAATTCCACAGACATAAATAAGGACCGATCGAGTGTCTGAAGCGACGCCTCGAAAGGTGAACAAATGCAAATAAGGAAATGATGCCACAGTCGGGCATCTTAGCGACACCACATAAAGGGCTTTAAAAGAAATGCCACAGTCGGACGTCTGAGCGACATCACATAAAGGGCTTTTAAAAGAATTGCCATAGTCGGACGTCTGAGCGACATCACATAAAGGGCTTTAAAAGAATTGCCACAGTTGGACGTCTGATAGACATCACAAAAAGGGCTTTAAAAGAAATGCCACAGTAGGACGTCTGAGCGACATCACATAAAGGGCTTTAAAAGAAATGCCACAGTCGGACGTCTGAGCGACATCACATAAAGGGCTTTACATGAAATACCACAGTCGGACGTCTGAGCGACATCACATAAAGGGCTTTTAAAAGAATTGCCACAGTCGGACGTCTGAGCGACATCACATAAAGGGCTTTAAATTCACCAGTAAACAATACTCATAATAAACATTCACACCATGAGAATAAACGGGTTAGTCCATCCACAGGGATAATCATTCAATTGGACTTAGCACTCATGCGATTCACCGAAGTCTCTGTCATCAAAGCTGACAATTGATTAGGATCAGATGGAACGAACTTGACATGGAAGAGATGATCTGGAGGAATATATGACTCTGCAGAGTTTGTACAAAATTTTTCCCACAGTCAACGGATTTCCGTAGTCCCGAAGGACTAGTTCCGTTTATGGTATTTCGGGAGAAAACACAACTAACCGGTACACACCCATCCTACCTCTCGATGCTAGGAATCACCCTAGTCATCGTCCAAGAAAAACTTTTGATACGGGGAGATCACAATCTCGAATAGCATGGGATCAAATTTATATACGCGCGCTCTAAGGGGTGCCCCCCTCTCGGTCCCAACCGGAAACACCCACGCCCCCTGACCAGATGACTGGCTTTAATCCAGGGCCATGGAACCATCATCACGGCCTCTCCTCTTTGGTGTGTACCACGAAAGTGGTTTGCAACTTACTAAACCATATTCCTTGCGGAAAACATGTGGTAGTACAAGGAAGGAAATGATAGGTACTGGACCGAAATGGTTTGACACTGAAGCCACATAGTCTGGCGTAAGACTGGCATGCTACAACACTGCCATCGTACCCATCCTCATACCAACACATGGCCATTCATATTCACATTCATCCACGTATGGATCGTTGAACTCACTCACCTCGTTATCACATAAAATAACGTTCATCGGTATGCTTACCAACATGCCATGAAACTAACTAAATTCAAAACATGCCGAGACACTCATCATATCAAAAGTTCAAACATGCTTGCCTGGTTCAGAGTAGTCGGAGCCTAGCTCGGTGAAGTTCGCGGCTCCGTCACCTCCTTCGGTATCTACGGTTTAAAGAAAATACATGCGCTAACGTAAATACCAAGGAGAGAACAGAAGGTAAACTAAATATTTTTCAAATAAATCTGATAAAAAACTAGACAAAATTTTAAAGAGAACAGAAAAAGAATCAACCAAAAATACTTTTCTGATTAAAAGTTATAAGGGTTTTTGTCCAGGGACTTATCTGTAATGAAACAGAAGATTTCCAGGGGCTAGTTTATAAAAGCAGAAAACGCTTCGGTAGCGATTACGCCAGCCCGAAGAGAAAACGTATTTGGCAGAAGGCGTTTTCAGATAACGCTTCGTTTAGAAAGGACAGAGAGGCTGACAGCGGGTCCCACTTGTCATGTTTAAATATTCAAATGGGAGGGACGAGGCTCGTCTGTGCCCGAGAGCTGCTGAGGTCACCGGCGGCGATCCACGGCGAGGCATGGGGATCAGAGGTTAC
Source organism: Triticum dicoccoides (assembly GCF_002162155.2). Classification (NCBI taxonomy): domain Eukaryota; kingdom Viridiplantae; phylum Streptophyta; class Magnoliopsida; order Poales; family Poaceae; genus Triticum; species Triticum dicoccoides. Next base: position 706,139,738 of record NC_041386.1, on the reverse strand, counting down.
CAATGTGCTCACCGTGTCCTTCCGCAGCGGTGGGAGGTGGTGTTGGTCGCCGGTGAGCACCACGTCAACGGCGGTCTCAACTCCGGCGGATGGTGGTTCGGGCGTGGATGGAGCTCGTCGGAGAGGGCTGCAAAGATCAAATTGAGGTGGGGGTTAGACTACTGGGTGCAAGAGAGGGCTACGGACGAGGTTTGGGCGCCGGAGGTGGCCTCCCCGAAGTGAACCGAGCTGGAGGCCGAGGCGGATCGGGGTGGCCGGAGCCGGGGAAGGAGACCTCCTCGAGGTCCTCCCAGTGGCCTGGCGGGGTGTTGGTGAGTAGTGGGGGTGCTGCGTGCACGAGAGTGAGCTCGGGACCCCTTTATATAGGCGCTCCGAGGCGGTTGCCGTGAACGGAGATTTCCGGCGAGCGATTACGGTGGCGCAGTGCTCGGTCGGGGTGGTTAGGGAGTCGAGCGTCATCACGGAGGTTCAAAGGGTCCATTTTTGTGCTAAGCTGGCCGGGGTTTGGGCGTTTGGGTCGAGCTCGACGGAACGGGGTGGCGCGGGCCCGTCGGCGGCAGAGAGCGCGCTCCGTGCGTGCTGCGCCACGGCGACGGTGCCGCATGCGTGCGCTGGCACGGAGAAGGCCACGCGGAGCCACTAGAAGATTTGGGCGGTGCCGAACGGCGTTGCGCCGCCGTTCTCCTCCCTGTCGGCCGTTACGGGGAGCCGGCCTCCGCAAGACACGCCGGCGCAGGCGGGCCAGGGCGCCACCGACGCCAGGGTCGCGCCAAGTGCGCGTGTGAGGCTTCGGACAAGCAAGCGAGGCCGCGAGCAACGTGCCAAGTGCACTGTGGCCGCGTGACTGAAACTGTCGAAACTGAAGATGACACTGAAACTGAATTTCTGAACTTTGAACAGTAACAGTGCCCACAAGGTGTTCGATCAAATGAAAATGGCCTCTGTTGATTTTTCCTTGAGCTGATTTTGGTGGAGTGGCTTCTCCTTGCTCAAGTAGGCTGTATGATTTTTGGTGGAATTTTTGGAGGAGTGTAGATATGAATTTCACCAAATTTGGCAAATCTGGTCCAAACTTGCAGAGACTAAATTTTGAAAATCTTGAAAAGAGGAGGAGTGGATCAAGATGGTTCTGGGTTATGGATGCTAAGGACAATCCAGGAGAAATGGTTTTAGGTCAAAACTCAAATGCAATAGGGCACTTGCTTTGAAAATCTGTCAGGCTCCAAATAATTTTCAGAATTGAATTTGGGGAAAAATAATTAGAATAAAAATCCAAAACCAGTTTGGATTAGTTGGGACAGATAATTTAGGTTGATCACAAGGGGGAGGGGAGGTTTTGGAGGGGTTTTATCTCATGGGCAAAAATACAAAGCCAAGGGTGGCTTCAAAGATATGAAAATCCCAAATTTTCCTGGGGTTTCTTTTTAAAAGAAAAAAAAATTAAACTCCAAAATAATTTTGAGAGAGAACCAACAGAGAAGAAGTTTGCAAAAGATCAACCACCAAAGTTTGAAGGAAATAAAATCCCTGCCAAGGCAAAAAGAGGTTTTTAAGAAGAAGGTTTTTCTGAGAAAGAAAAAAAAATAAAAGAACAAAAGTCTCTCCTCAAAACCACAAAGCTTTTTGATAAAAACCAAATAAAAACTTTGGAGTGTCACAGCTCGTCTTGCCCAGCGCCGTCACACCCAGCACTTCAACTAGGATAACCTGGAAAATTAAAACCTGAATATTTCAGAAATGCAATTATCCAATTAGTGACTGCGAAAGGTGATGTGATACAAACTAGTAGCTAGCAGCTCAATGCCAGCAAAGTGTAATACTAATCGAGCAAAGTGTAATACTAATCGATCGCATTGATACGTAAGCATAGTAGAAACAATTAGGAAGCGACATGTTTCTCAGGTTCGATCTTAATGTAAGCCTTTCATAGATAGATAGATAATCCACTAAACCAAAATGCCTCGTGCCATACAAGCAAGATACTTGATCATACCAAGTTAACCACATATACATACCTGTTCGATCTCCCTTATGGTCCTTCCAACGCGGCCGATCACAGCTCCTACGCTTTCGTCCATGACACCGATGGTTGTCGTCATCTGTTGATCTCGCGGGCATGTCAAGCTGAAGGAATTCAAGGAGAAGATGGTTCGGGTTTGGCAGTAGAGGCCTATACAATAGCAGTGGCTGGGTTAACTGGGATTGAACAGTAAACAACTTGCATCGTACATACGGAAAATGGAGACCCTAAATAGTAAAACAAAAGGAGATAAGGGGCTTAATTGGACATAGGAAATTAACTATACATATGCATATGTAAATCAGATTAACAGGTTAGAGTCAACCCCACGATTTCATTCTCTCTTGAGAATAACAAAATCCTAAATATTTCTTCTGTAAAGATATAACAGCCTCAACATGCTTTATATTTTGTAAACCTTAAAATACACTAGAGAGAGTAGGGGTGGACATCTCTTTTTTCATTAAGATGACTATATAAGGACTTTGATTTTCTGCATGGAGATGTTGTCTTTTTTTTCCATTTGACACTGATTAACACCGAAAGAAAATCAAGATTCTACTCTAGTATATGACCAACAAGCATTACAATAGAATAATAGAAGTAGAGAAAATGGCCTTTGGTATAGCTTTTGGCTAAGAATGATATATTTCACCAGCCCACCAATTAGTTTATTTAGGACGTAGTCAGGCTGAGTAACCATGACATAGCCACTCAGGACAATATTCTGATGCTCATTCTTACTCAAGTCCTAAATAGGGAGAGGCAAAAGTTACAGCAAGAAAAGTCACGTAATGATGAGAGCATATCCAGTTATTCGCTGTAACAACTGTGTGGAGTCAGTGTGTCACCAACTCACAATACGAGATCAGAAACATGGAGGACTTCTCAACAAATAAAAGTTAAGAAACCACAGAGGTCTCACGCAAGTCAACTTTACCATGTTGCACTACAGGCAGAGATTAGGAGACTAATTGAATTACCTGTCAGATCTTCCATGTTTGTAGGCTCCACATACATAATGCTAAAGCTCTGGCTGTTTATTTCCAAAGACCATAGATTTATTCGCAGATCATCCGCTGATATAACTGTTTCACCATCACTGAAAAAAGAGAAAATACATAAGCACAATAGCAATAGATGACAGATAATAGAATTGGCAGGGCAGTTAAAAGTTAAAGAGCGCAAGCTTCAGAAATTATGTTACACAACAGTACCCATACAAAATCAATGGATTTGCTAGGGTATCTTTCTCCAATTGACAATAAGAATCAGGTTCACAGATCCCGTGATTCTGGTTTGCCTACTCTAGAATGTGCCATTTTATATAGCTACACATCCTTACATATCATGTAATAAGGAAAAGGAAAGAACAAGAAAAAACTCAGTGGTGTCTACCCATCCCATTCCCACTAATCCCTTGGGACCACATCCAAGTGAGCTCTACCCAGAATTGGGAACAAACCCGATCAATTTCGACCCATTATGCAGTTCGATATTCAAAGATGATTTGAGCAAATCCAGTAACAGTCTGTACGATATGCATACATGTTCAGTTGTGCGGATTGGGTAACGTCAACCATTATTCTTATTCGACAAAGTTACCATGATAAGCGAATACACTAACATTAGTGATACAAATAGTCTATTTCTTCTTAAAACATAAAAAACTAGATCTGATTTTCCTATCTAAATGTTCATTTGGTAGAAGGAGCAAATGATTGCATAGTACCTACTGCGACCGACAAAATCGGAAACACTACTGTGGTAGGAAAGACGGCACATGGATTTTTCCATTTTAATCAAAAAAGGGTTTGTTTAGGGACTCATTTAAAATCTACAAGGATTATTTAGTAATTAGGTACTACCTCCGGCCAGAATTACTTGTCACTCAAATGGATGTATCCAGCACTACTTTAGTGCTAGGTACATATATTTAAGTGACAAGTAATTAAGGACGGAGGGAGTATGAAGTTTGAAGATAGATTTTGTGTAAGCATATCTTGTTTCTGCAAGAAAGAAAAACGAACATAAAGGGGAGAAATATGAACACTCGCAGGAAAATAATGTTGGTGGGATCTAGTTGGCAATGACAAGACTAACCTATTACTCAAAACATAATTAATATGGTTATCATGAGCATGGACATATACACCGATACATCTAGCAACAAAGTTCACATATTAACTAGCAACCTGCATGTGGTCGGAGGCTAAGCCAATTGGACTTGATAGAAATAATTATGTAGTGTCAGCTTCATGCACAATTAGCCTATTAGATAACTTGATCAATGATTCAAATGATCAGTTCATACACAAGTATGAGTTTTTCTTGTATCTCGGTTGAAGGGGCTAAAAGCAGGCAGAACATGCTTCATTGCATCCCAATTGATGTATCAGTAACATTGTTTAGCGACTGCCTAAATCAAAAAACATAAAATTCAATTACACAACTTAAGGCCCAAACAAACTATCATGTGAAACATCCTTGACATATGTACAAAAGAGGCATCTTCTATCAAGTAAATAGATGCAAACACTTTGATGTATCAAGAACAAATTTTTTACAGAAGTCATCATGGCAAACACACGTACCATAAAACTGTAGAAGTCACAATGGAACAAACAAAACCATAAAAATCATAGAAGTCCACATGGCATGATGGCTAGCACAATATTTACCACAACTCGATGGCTGCGAACACCCAGAGCATGAGAGAGAGAGAGAGAGCAGAGGAAGCAACCAGTTGCTTACCAACTACGTCGGAGTGGAAAGAGACTTGGGGCCACCAGAGGGTGAGGGCAGGACACGTCGGAGTGGAAGAAGAATCACCGGGTTCACCACGCAGTGGTCAACCTAAAGAAATACGCACCAGCATTATTATTAGAGAAAACAAGACATATTAATCAAGGATAAATATGGTGACACACTGATGCTAAAAAATCAAGGAATCTATAGTTGCAATATAAGTGGCAATCCCTAGCCTTAACAGTAGGCAACAATTGACAATAAAAAGAAGGCAGATTATAAGCTTCAAATTACCTAGCACACCTCTATTTCCACATAGTCGACGGGCTAGAAACCAAATAAGTTCCCATTTTTATCAATTCCAAAAAAATAGCTGACAAGTTGTGCACTACATAATCCTGGATCAGGTTTAATGGGATATGAAACTTGAAATATTTCAGTGTCATCGGATATAGAAGACGTAGGATTTGTTCCTATAGGGATTCAAGTCAACCATATATAACCAAGATCTTTTGTTACAAAGACAAGGAACTTTTATTGCCTATACAACAATTATCTCATCCAAAAACAGAAGAAGCTGGACAGAACAGACTCTTAAGTGTCATTGGTAAATATTTGCCCTTTTTTATCAACATATAGGGGAGAGGAGAAACCGGTGGCTTTACTAGCAGCTACACAGGAGTGGAAGAATAAATGGGCCACCGTAGGGTCAGGGCGGGAGGCATTAGAGGGGAAGAAGAACCCCCGCGCACACCACACGGTGGCCTTGTTTTTCACATGTGTGCATGAGGAAACTGGATCAAGGAACTGAAATGGGGTCCATGGATGATAATCATTGATTGATAAAGCATGGATTGCAAAAATAAAATTGAGGCTTTATCCATAGGTAGACAAAAATATGAATCAGTTGCTTTGTTTGAAGATACAGTACAGTTGTGCATTTTAACCCCACATTTAATATAGTTAGTATATGATGAACAGGAGGATAGAATTCACATGCATCAATGATGCATCTGTCTTGCAGGTCCCTAGAAGCTACCTTTAATTAATTGATGGGAGAAATGATTATCGGATGGACTCGAATATAAGCTACTCTTTAATTAATTGATGCACTTGACTGTAAATTAGGTGACATACCTACCAAGTAAAAACTTAACCTAAAGGTTAGACCAATAATGCTAGAAATCACCATGGAACAATGGCCAACAAAAATAATACCATCATTCAATGGACATGGACGCGCAGAGCATGAGAGCGGGAGAGAAAAGGAGAGAACCAGTAGCTTACTAGCCATGCCTGGTGGAATAAGACAAATTTGTAAGATTTAAGTTTCTTAACACACCTCTGTTTCCACACAGACAACGAGCTAGAGACCAAAAAAATTAGCATTTTTATCAATTCCAAAGAGTTGACAGGCTGTACACTACATATTCTTTGATCAAATTTAATGGCATATGAAGTTTGAAACATGTCACTGTGATCAGTAACAGAAGAGCTAGGATTTGTTCCTCTAGGGATTTAAGTCAACCATATATAGCCAAGACCAAGACCTTCAGTTACAAAGAGAAGGAATTATATTGCCTATACAACAATAATATCATCCAAAAACAAAAGAAATTTTACAAAACAGACTCTAGGAACTGGTGGCTTACCAGTAGCTATGCCGGACTAGAAGAATAGAGGGGCCATCTGAGGAGCAGGGCGGGAAGCGTCATAGTGGAAGAAGAATCCCCCACGTACACCACACGGTTGTTGTGTCGTCCACCTCTGCGAATGAGGAAACAACATCAAGGAACTGAACCAACCAACCACACATCATGACTGAAATGAGGTCCATGGATCATAATCATTGATCGATACAGCATAGAATGCAACAAAAATGCCTAGGCTTTGTCCGGAGGTACACAAAAGTATCCATCTAGTGATTTGTTTGAGCTACAGTTGAGTTGCCCTTGAACCCCACATTCAAACTAGTGGTATATGATGATTTCACATGCATGAAAGTTAAATCTGTCTTGCAGGGCTTGCAGGTGCCTAGTAACTAAGTTGATCTTAACTTGGTGGGAGAAATTTTCGATGGACTCGAATATCATCAGTTCTTTTATTGATGGATGCACTTGACAATGAAAAGAAGCCAGATTATAAGGAGTTTCTTAGCACACCTCTGTTTGCAAAGGTTCGATGGACTAGAGAGCAAATAAGGTTTCATTTTTATCAATTCCAAAGAGCTGACAGGCTGTATACTACATACATAATCTTGGATCAGATTTAATGGCATACAAAATTTAAAAAGTTTCGATGTAATCAGACAGAGAAGATGTAGGATTTGTTCCTCTAGGCAACCATATATAACCAAGACATTCAGTTACAAAGAGAAGGAAAATGTATTGCCTATACAAACAACAATCTCATTCAAAAAACATAAGAAGCTGGATGGAACAAACTCTAGTGTCATTGGTCCATATTTGATGTTTTCCGATCAACATAGAGAGCAGAGGAGGGAAACGATGGCTTACCAGCAGCTATGCTAGACTAGAAGAATAAAGGGGCCACAGGACATGCAGTGTGGGAAGCATCGGAAGAGGAATCCCTGGAGCACACCACACGTTGGCTTTGTCGTGCACTTGTGCCCATCAGGAAACCACATCAAGGAACTAAGCCAACCACGCATCATGAATGACATGAGGTTCATGGATCATAATCATTGATCGATAAAGCATGGAATGCAAATAAAAATGTCTAATCTTTGTCCATAGCTATGTTTTTAAGGCGTCCATAATGCGTCGCCTAGGTGACGCTTAGGCGTCAGGCCGCCCTGCAAGCTCAAGCCGTTCAGCTTGCCTTAGGTGCATGAGTAAGGCGTCCGCCTTAAGCTTTAAGGCGTCTGAAGCGCTTCTAAGGCCTCCAGGTTGGCGCCTTGGTCCATATTGGACGCCTTGAGCTTGCCAGCCAGACAGGGAAGCAGTTTTAGGATGGAAAAAGAGATGCTGTTGGCTCCAACAGGTAAGAGGGGGGACAGAGAGAGAAATAACCCCGAATCAACACGTACCTCCTCCTCCGTCTCTAGCTCCTCTCCTCCAGCAGATCAGCTCCCTCCTCTGCAGCAGATCCTCGCCAGCTCATCCTCCTCCTCCTCCTCTCTAGTAGCGCATCCTCCTCCTCCTCCTCTCCAGTAGCTCATCCTCCTCCTCTTCAGTACAACAACAACCATCAACAGGCAACAGCAAGGAGCCAACTGCCAAGATATACGTCCCCCATCCTCTACTCCTCTCCCTCCGACCTTCTCCCCATCCTCCTCTGATCCATTTCTTCCATGTTCAGTTGTTCATTGCTTGCTGCTTTTGAGTTGTTCATTGCTTCCTGCTTTGCTAGTTGCTTGCTGCTTTGTGCTAGCTTTTTTGCTGGTTGCTCACTGCCATTACTATTGGGGAGAATAGAAAGTGCAAAGAGGATGGATGTTATATGGGCTCTACAACCAGCAGCAAGTGCAAGATGTGTAGTGTGTATGCCTATTTTCCTACCAAGTTCTACTTCATTCTACTACTTAGAACTCTCTAAGGCGTCCGCCTTGCCTTATGCCTTACCGCTTAGGCGGTGAGGCGCCCCCCGGTGCCTTGCCTCGCCTTACCGCCTTAAAAACATAGGTCCATAGGCACACAAAAATATCCATACATTGCTTTGTTTGAAGCTACAGTTTAGTTGAGCACTTGAACCCCACATTTAAACTAGTAATTATATGATGAACAGAAGGATGCATCTCTAGATTTCACATGCATCAAAGATAGATTTGCCTTGCACCCCCTAGTAACTAGCTTGGTTGATATTAACTTAGTGGAAGAAATGCCCGACGGACTCGAGTAGCATCTATTTTTTTATTGATGGATGCACTTCACTGTAAATTAGGCGACATGCCTACCAAATAAAAACTTAACCTGAAGGCTAGAACAAAATTCCTAGAGATCACCATGGCACGATGGCCAGCAAAAAAATTAACATGGCTCGACGGCCATGGACAGGAAGAGCATGAGAGAGAGAGAGAGAGAGAGAGAGAGAGCAGACTTGTGGCTTACCAACAGCTATGGCTGAGTAGAAGAAGAACCGAGGCCACCAGAGGGGGAGGGTGGGAGACGTCAGAGCAGAAGAAGAATCACCACCAGGCTAACCGCACGGTGGTCAACCTAAAGAAATATGCCTGAGCGTTAATCAAGGCTAAATATGTTGGCAACCTGACACTAAAACTCCAAGGAATTTATAGCGAAGATAGAAGTGGCAATGCATTGCCTTAACCGTAATAAAAAAGAAGTCAGGTAATAAGCTTCAAATTTGCTATCACACCTCTGTTTCCATAGAGTTAACGGGCTAGAGACCAAATAAGTTTGCATTATTATCGCTTCCAAAGAGCTAACAGGTTGTATACTACATAATCTTTGGTCAGATTTAATGTCATGTGATATTTGAAATATTTTGATGTAATCAGATGTACAATCTGTTCCTCTAGGGATTTAAGTCTAGCATATATAACCAAGGCCTTTAGTTAAAAATAGATTTAATGGCCTACAGATGTTTTTTTCCCCTTCTAATCAGTAGTAATAATAATGGAAGACTGAGTAGACAGTTTTCCTTGATCAAGTAATGATCGAAGGCCGAGTACAGGTGTAGTCACACATGCATGCATGGATATGCATCACACCACACCGGACAAGCTTCCAAAAAAACAAAATCAAAAGAGGGAGAGGGCTTACCACCTATGCCATGTAAGCCTAGCTGGATCATCATACTAGCAGGCATCTGATAGGAGTACAAAGTATGTAAATAGAGTGATTATTAAAGGCAGAGCACTCTGATTTGTCAACATTGGGAGCCAGAGCACCAGTGCCGAAACCACCAGGACAAGGAGCTTGGCCCTCAGATCTTGCCTCCTGCAAAATAAATCTACAGTATCAACCACATGGCACAACAACATTATACCAGATGGCAGAAATCACACGAATAAGATGTTACAGGGGTTTGGACCAATAGCACTGAATATTAGTTAATCGACACAACCATGCCTTTTTTGACCGTATGCATACCAACCAGTTAAGATTGCATACAGTATGATAACTAAGCAACAATCGAAGCACGCTCGCAATTGGTGTGTTCCAATGCAGAAGGAATAGATACTCACTCCAGTAAGCACTAGACTACTGCCCAACCTCAACAATCAAATATGGACATACTGAGACAACTTTCAGCAAGTTTAAATGAAATGAACAAACACTGAGACAACTTTCAGCAAGTTAAAATGAAATGCACAAGAACCCATCCGGCAACGAAATGAAATGTTGTAGTACAAGTTGTTGGAAACAAATAACCTTACCATTCAAAGCACTACAGCAAGCAATGGAATGTCCAACCTCAACAATCTAACAAGGTCTTTCTAGTACAATAAGAACGACACTAGCCTGCCACTATTTTTTATCATATTTGGAATACTTATACTTGGCACAGAAAAGAGTATATTCGACTCAAAACAAAGCATCTTATGGGCCAATAAATGTGACTCGTTGTTTTTGGATGTTTTGCTAGACTATTATGAAACCTACACTCCTACAGGAACAAAAACAGTAGGATAATATCTATCACACAACTACTGTACTAGTGATCAAACCACTTCGTTATGCAGCAATATTCCAAATCTGGGCACAACAGTAAATAGAAATCATCTTTTCTATTACACAACAGTAACATCTTAAGAGTTAATTATTACCATAGCTCCTGTTCTTGGGGAGAAGAATTTTGAACCACGGCAAAAAAAAGAACATATTGGTGGTAAAGTAGGGATCGACCTTGTGCTGCGTGTCGTCATGGTCGAAGTGGAGGTCGGACTCAATGGTGTCCGCCTTGTCACCTTGTGCATGGGGTCCCGATCTTCGATGGAGGGTGCCAGCTGCTGCTCCATATAAAAGAAAAAAAATAAGTTTAGCGCACCAACAATCCCGATCGTCGATGGAGGGTGCAAGTTGCGGTATAGTATTTGATAGTAAACTTGAAGCAGTCGTTATTGCAGGAAAAAAAGGAAGCAAACAATCTAGGTCAACAAAGTCAATGAACAAGGTAGGAGGAAACAACATCACAAAGATAATTTCTCAATCAGTCGCTAGTTTGATTTGGCCATGACTAGGATTTGAATCTTTTGCAACTTTAGCACAACACATGTGCAGTAACGCGTTGCTGCTGGGTTAATAATCCTAGTGCTCAAAAAACCAACATTTTTTTGCAATATGCACAAAACTAATCAATGGCATGTGATATTTGAAATATTTCAATGTAATCAGATGTACGATTTGTTTCTCTAGGGATTTAAGTCAAGCATATATAACCAAGGCCTTTAGTTAGAAATAGAAGGAACTTTTATTATTCGCAAATAAAAGAACTTTTATTGCCTATACAGAAAAACGAAGAAGCTAGACAGAACAAACTCTAGTGTCACTTGTTCATATCTGATGCTTTTGGATCAACACAGAGAGCAGAGAGGGAATCGATAGCTTACCAGCAGCTATGCAGGAGTGGAAGAAGAATTGGTGCCACTGGAGGGGCAGGTCGGGAAACATCGGAGTGGAAGAGAAATCCCCCGCACACACCACACGGTGACTGTGTCGCGCACCACCTATGCTCATCGGGGAACCAAGCCTAGCAAGCACACATGACGACTGAAATGAGCCATATCACAATCATTTTGATCAATAAAGCATGGAACGCAACAAAAATGTCTGGGCTTTGTGCAGAGCTACACAAAAAAACACGTCCATCACTTTGTGCAGAGCTACACAAATATGCATCCATCGCTAGGGTGGACTTTAATTGTGTGCTAGAACCCCACATTTATTTAATCTAGTACGGTAAGTATATTGTGAAGAGAGGATATATTTCACATGCATCAGGATAAATGTATCTTGCAGGGCGGTCGGGTTCCTAGTAACTAGTAACTTGTTGATCTTTCTTTGCGGGAGAAATCTCTGACGGACTCAAATACTACCAGATGGTAGAAATCACACAAATAAGATGTACTGTCATCAATATGAATTAACCTGCAAAACCGTGAATTCTTCGACTGTATGCATACCAACTGATTAAAACAACTACATATTTTTGCTACTCCTACACGTTTTCAATCACAGCTCAACACATGTAAAAGTATATTGATTCTAAACCACTAGCAAACACCACAAACAGTCCACTCAGGACATTGAAAGGTCCATTTTGGTACAAGATAACAAACAAATTATCATTTGCTGGAAAAGAAAGAAAGAATATGATTAACAGAGCTACAAAGATGAGCCTTCTCAAGTTGCCTAAACAACAGGTCAGTATAATCCTAATTTATCCAAGAAATTAGCAAACTAAACTTCTTAGTCCGCTGTCAAGCAATAGAAAATGTATCTACGCAGCGATTCCAACGACAACACCATTACAATCAAAACCACCACCACCACCACAGATCCAAGCACTACATTAGATCAATGGTCTGTATGAGTAACAATAGATAGCAGGGCGGTCATGCTGAAAAGTAGGTAGATCCTACATAAAGATCAACATCAGGCCTACTTAGTAGACTGAACCTAAGTAGAGAATTCATCCAGCACCTGGCGTCATAAAACTAGTTTACCAGGAAAATGAATGCCAAAAGAGCAGCAACACGTGGTTCACCTTAGGGCAACGAATAAGAAAACACAAGGCCAAGTAAGCCTAGCTGGATCATCATACTGGCAGACATCTCCTAGGAGTACTAAGTATGTCAATAGAGTGACTATTGAAGGCCGAGCACTCTTTGATTTGTCCATGTTGGGAGCAAGAGCACCGGTGCCGAAACCACCGCCGAAACCACCAGGTCGAGGAGTTTGCCCCTCAAATCTTGCCTCATGCCAAATAAATCTACAGTATCAGCCACATGGCACATCATCATTATACCAGATGGGAGAAATCACGCAAAAAACAAGTTACAGGGGTATGGATCAATTGCAAAATATTAGTTAATCGGAACAACCATGCCTTCTTTGACCGTATGCATACCAACCAATTAAGATTCCATATAGTATGATACCTAAGAAATCATCAAAGCACACCCACAATTGGTGTGTTTCAATCCAAATAGAAGGAACAACTACTCACTCTAGTAAGCACTGGACTAGTACGCAATGTATATGGACATACTGAGACAGCTTTCGGCAAGTTGAAATGAAATGAACAAGCACTGGGACAACTTTAAGCAAGTTAAAATGAAATGAACAAGTGCCCATCCAGCAATGAAATGAAATGTTGTAGTACAAGATGTTGGAAACAAATAACCTCACCACAAAGCACTCCAGCAAGCACTGGAATGTCAAACCACAACAATCAAACAAGGTATGTCTACTACAATGAAGAACGACACTAGCCTGACACTATTTTTTATCATATTTTGGAATACTTATACTTGGCACAGAAAAAAGTATAGACTCAAAACAAAGCAACTTATGGGCCAATAAATGCAACTCGTTGTTTTTGGATGTTTTGCTACTCCCTCCGTTCCTAAATATAAGTATTTTTTAGGGATTCCAATATGGACTACATACGGAGTTGTATGTAGTCCATATTGGAATCTTTAAAAGGACTAATATTTAGGAGCATAGGGAGTAGACTATTAAACCTACACCACTACAGGTACAAAAACAGTAGCATAATATCTATCACCAAACTACTGTACTAGTGATCAAACCGCTTCATTATGCAGCAATATTCCAAATTTGGGTACAATAGTAAATTTATATCATCTTTTCTATGACACAACAGTGACATCTTAGAGTTAATTATTACCATAACTCCTGTAAAGTAGGGATTGACCTTGCTGGGCGTCGTAATGGTCGAGGTGGAGGTCGGACTCGACGGTGTCCTCCTCGTCACCTTGGGCATGGGGTCCCGATCGTTGATGGAGGTTGCCTGCTGCTGCTCCAAATCAAACAAAAAAAAGTTTAGCGCACCAAGAATGGTTGGTTGTAGGTAACTTGCAAGTTGCAGTATAGTATTTGATAGTAAACTTGAAGCAATCGTGATTGAAGGAAAAAAGGAAGCAAACAATCTAGGTCACCAAGGTCCATGAACAAGGCCGAAGGAAACAACATCATAAAGATAATTGCTCAGTCAGTCACTAGTTTGATTTGGGCATGACTAGGATTTGAATCTTTTGCAACTTATAGCACATTACATGTGTAGTAAAGCATTGCTGCTGGGTTAATAATCCTGGTGCTACAACAACCAACAATTTTTGCAATACGCACCGAATTAATCAATGGTTCTGAGTTGATGTATTTGTTGTAAAAAAACCATCCAAGCTACATGCATACATGAGGCTGTGTATTTGTGACCAAGAAGTTACATGTGTTTGTTACAGCAGAAGAGAAACCACAAAAGGAAGGCATTCTCCTCTGTTTTGGCCCAAAATCCCGAACTGGACATACTATACATAGCCATACACGATGGTCAAGCGGCCTACTAATTCTCAGGTTGTCATGGTTAAGAACATACTCTCTCCGTCCCATAATATAAGACCATTTCGCAAGCTATGTTAGCTTGCAAAAGGGTCTTACATTATGGGACGGAGGGAGTACATAGCAAGACAATGACACGAAGTACACAAGTTGGTTCGTTTCAAAGAAATATACCACATAATCTAAACAACTCTAAACTAGAAAACAAACAGGGGACACCTGAAATTATATGAGTCTACACTAGATAGATATTGTTCCATTGTGAGTTACTGGGTTGTATGGCATGCTCCTTCCATACCTACAAACAAACAAACAGAGCATAAAAGCATCTAATGAGACATGAGTATTCTACAAGTCGCTATGGCATGATGGGCAGCGCAAAGTTGACAACACACACACACACACACACACACACACACACACACACACACACACACACAGAGAGAGAGAGAGTTGCTGCTCGGTTAATAATCCTAGTGTTGCAACAGCCAACAATTTTTGCAATACACACACAATTAATCAATGGTTCTGAGTTGATGTATTTGTTGAAAAAATCATCCAAGCTACATGCATACATAAGGCTGTGTATTTGTCACCAAGAAGCTACATGTGTTTGTTACAGCAGAAGAGAAACCATAAAAGGAAGGAATTCTCCTCTGTTTTGGTCCAAACTACAAAACTGAACATACTACACATAACCATGACACGATGACCAAGCAGCCTACTAATTCTCAGGTTGTCATGGTTAAGAACATACTCTCTCCGTCCCATAATATAACACCATTTGCTATGTTAGCTTGCAAAAGGGTCTTACATTATGGGACGGAGGGAGTACATAGCAAGAAGATTACACAAAGTACACAAGTTGGTTCGATTCAAAGAAATATAGCATGGAAGCTAATCAACTCTACACTAGAAAACAAACAGGGGACACCTGAAATTATATGAGTCTACACTGGATATATATTGTTCCACTGTGAGTTGTATGACACACTCCTTCCATACATACTAACAAACAAACAAACAGAGCATACAAGCAACTAATGAGACATGAGTATCCTACAAATCGCTATGGCACATTGGCTAGCACAAAATTGACCACGAGAGGAGAGCATAGAGCATAGAGGGCTTATCGAGGAAGAACTGCTCGCTAAATCGACGGTGGCAACGGTGAGAAGAGGAATGGGAGGCATCAGGATGTTTTATTGATTCAACACTTAAGGAATGAATCAGCCTTGCCTCTGTAGTCATTAAATAAATGCTAAAGCAATTCGTATCATCGTTCTATGGAGACTATTTCTTTGCATCCACTTAATATATACCGTGCATCCAAACAAAGAACATAATAAAAGGAGTCACTGTGTGAAAATCAACATGTAAAGTAACAGCTTAAACAAACACAGTTTGTCGTGGTTTAGAAAAATATGTAGGAGAAGAATGATTGATGCTGCTAAATCAAGAATCAAAAACTCAAGGCTTTCTGTTTGGACGATACATGGCTGCTGCAAGCATGCAAATACAAGCACCACTTATTTGTCTAGTGAAGAAATACATGATTCTCCTCCGTACAATATTCTTCTCTAACGAAAGAAAAACTTGATGGAAACGAACAGCATGGGAGAGGGAGAGAGAGAGAAGTCACCTTGGAAACATAGGGGGCTTGATGTTGGCAATGTTGAGCGCCTTGGTGGGCATGCCCTTGAACCCCTTCGATCACACCCGTAGTGCCTACCTTGGTGATGGCAACAAACTGCCTGCATGGATCAGATGCAGAGATGGACAAGGCTGCAACTCCGTGCAGACTTGATCCTGCCAATCAGAACAAGATCATTATTCATTAGCTAGGAACAAAGAATATTTCTTTCCAGAAAAACAAGAGTATTTCTTCGCAGCCACTTAACATATACCGTGCATCCAGAACAAAGACCATGGTAAAAGGAATCACTGTGTCGAAACCAACAAGTAAACTAGCAGCCTAGTAATTCTCAGCTAGTCAAGGTTAAGAACATATTCGCCCTGTAAACCCCTGTACAAAAGATCTCATCTAATTAACCAGTTAACTTGCCGATTAATCCCTACTCGTAGGGTTACCGAGTAGCCTATAAACCAATAAATCGTCCGATTAATTGATTAAATGGCTGATTAACTTGCCGATTAGCCGATTAATCCCCTACTCACCAGCCAACCGAGCAGCTACCAGTTAACGATTTCCTCAACAATGCTGTGAACTAATATAAGATCTTTTAGTTAGTTTACAGAGGGATTTCATAGCAAGACAATGATTGCTGCTGCTAAATCAGCAATCCAAAATTCAAGCCTTTTTTCGGATACATACATGGCTGCTGCAAATGAAAACAGTACTAGTAGTTGTGTAATTAAAGAAATACATGGCTGTCCTCCCTCCCATATTTATTTGTCTAATGAAATAAATAAGTGGTGGAAACGGACTGAGTGGGAAAGAGAAGTCGTCCTTGGGAGGAGGGGAGGCTTGATGGCAGCGAACCCTTGATAACATGGAACGACGACCTATACGGCCCATCCATCACCAGTGAAGCAAATCGGTGGACAGAATTTAACCCCCAACGACAATTAATCACAGTAGCGATATGTAGAATCTGAGCAAGATGAAGATCCATGGCTGCAGGACGCAGTGTGGTTTAATTGCTCACAAAATCAAAGCCATCATCAGCAAGCATATATACGTGTGTGGTTTCCATCACCAACAAGCCAATTGGGTTGCAACTAGGATGGCTGCAACTAGAGTGTAAGTAGATGATTCTCCTCCCTCCCCTATTTATTCTCTAATATCTAATCTAATGAAACAAAAAAAACTCTTGATTGATGGAAACGAATAGAGTGGTGTGGTGACGGGGGAAATCTGGCTGCTCGCACGGACCAGATCAGATGCGTGGATGAACAAATCGAGAATGAAATAAGGGGAAGGCCGGACCTTGATCTGTGGAAGTGAGGGTCGGAGCTCGGCGGAGAAGAGAAGCAGGTCCATGGCGGCGTCCCGTCCCGTCCCGGCGCGTGAAGGCCGCAGCGGATGTGGAGAAGGTGGCCGTCCTCCTCTCCCGGCGCGCGGTTGTGGAGTCGGACCTCCTCTCCGTAGAGGCCCAGCTGGACGACCGGCGCCCAGATACATGGCAGAAGGCCTCCTTCCTGGAGAGATGAGACCTCCCATGGTGAGAGATAGAGAGAGAGAGCGGAGCCAAGGAGGAAGGAGAAGGAGAAGAAGAAGAAGAAGAAGAGACCGGTGCTACACCGTGTCGAGCGAGGTCTTGGAGGAGAGGGCTCGGTCGCCATGCTAGCTAGGGTTTCCGAGCTCCATGGCGCTGCAGATCTGGACGTTGTCTCGCTCGATCTGGGAATGAGGGAGAAGGTGAGGGCCACGGCGGTGCTGGAGGGGGGAGAGGAGGCCGCCAGCGGTGGGTTTGGGGTTGGGGGATTCTCTCGTGGGTTGGGGTTGGGGTTGGAGGAGGACGAAGAGTTGAGCATGGGTTTGGGCCTCCGCCGTTTGGTTTTAGTTTTGCTTTTGGTTCCCCTCCCTTTTGGTTTTATTTGAAATGAAATCCATACGGCGGCCGCGGAAAATTTGGCCTACAAATCTATGCTATGCGCGCGCGAGCGAAAAGTAAGAGAAACGTCCGAGCGAGTTTGTCGAGATGAGCCCCGAAAAGAGTGCCGTGAATTCATCATGGGGTGCGCGGGAGGCGGCACTCGACCACGCGGATCAACCCTTAGCCCTCATGATCTCAACCCTCCATTTGATTTTCTTCCTCCAAGATCCGATGGCAGACATCCTATATCACGCAGATCGTGCTTCTTTCCCTCTATGACTCTCAACAATCAGCTCTAGCCTAGGTTTCTTCATGCATTATATTGTAATAATAAATATAAAAAATATCTTGAAAGCATGCATCACCGGTCAAGCTTCCAAAAAATCAGAATCAAAAGAGAGAGAAAATGCCTTGTGCAGTTTTGCAAAGAAAAGAAAAAGAAAACGGGAGATTTGATTCGCGCGGAACGGAACCGTGAGTAGTGATTGGGGATTTCTTGCGGATTCCACGCGCGCGTGTGCACCAAAGATTGATTATTACTTTGGCCGCCGCTAGCTAGCTTTGCTTGTTCGCTCGCCGGCTGCACAGAGTAACGGGCATGCAATCCAAGTATCGCACAGCGTGCTTCCGTGCACCGTCACTACGCCCGCCGTTACGGGCGACCTGAAGGCGCTGGTCCGCCGACCGGATCTCCGCTACCTGGAGACCTTCCTTGCTCCTGGCGATGACGAGCCGGACCACCCTCTACCATTATCATTCAGAGTCATGTGCTTGGCGCAATGTAGGATGAACCTGCTGCTTCGGGTCTTCTCCTCTTCCGGTCGACTACTATATGCTGGTTTCCCACCATCGTTATGTCCGCCAACTATATGAGTTGATCCAGCTGTTCAGCATACTCTTTGCTTACTCTTGTTCAATTAGGTTACAATGTGGCACAACAAAGCAATACTTAGTAGGGATTTGCTTGACGTTAGCATGCTTATTTTCTTGAGCGGTGCTTGTTATTTGCCATGGATGCAGCCAACTCATATTCTGCCCACCATTTGCCCTCTAGTTTCATAGTTAATCAGCGTACCGTTGGTGCATTTTGGAATATTGTGTTATCTAATTTGTATGCAACTGGAAACTTATCAAACAATTTTTTTGTGAACAGGAAACTTATCAAACTTGGTGAGACATTCTCATCAAGTGAACATGCATTTGATCATCATAGGGCTGGATGACTAATAAAAGGAATACAACTTTTAGAGTGGTTGGGCTTTTTTAGAACCGTTCGTTGATGTCGATCTAACGGCAGACAAATACGAAGTACTGGGTAGTACTCTGATGAAAGTACGCGAAAGTACTAAAACGAGTGGGGCCGGTACTCGTGACAAGGTGGGGACGCATTTTAATATGGGGGCAGTTTAGTCCTAGGAAAATTTGCACGCGCCGCCCCTCTCGTCGAATGCAAAACCGCCGCCATGGTGCTACAACTTCCACAATTACTCATCGGCGGCCATCTCCTCCCT
>NC_041386.1:706081851-706120066 GCF_002162155.2 Triticum dicoccoides | reverse complement strand
CCCCCATCCCCTCTTCCATCGAAGCAAGAATCGGCAGATCGAGCTGATGGCCGGTGGCGAGAACAGCGACTTCGTGCAGATCGCCGGCGGTGACCAGGTCAAGTTGGCCAGGTTGAGGGAGATTTGTTCTTGGTTTGACAACCCAAGGCAGATGAGCTGGACGGCAATGGCCACTTTCAAGAATTTGACGAAGAAGGAGAGGGCAAAGCTTTGCCCCCCGCCCGCACAACCGATTCACAAGATCGAGATCCTCCTCTGGGCGATGGAGCAGGCCAATTCGTCCAGCAAGTGGACCACGCAGAGGTGGTGGGCATTCAGATCCAGGGTAGAGCATCCACTGGATCAGGAACCCACCGTGCACGGGGTGCCGTTGCAGATTGTGCAACCTCCAACCGAGTCACCAGAGACTCCGAAGAGCAAGATGAGGAGGACAGTGGTCGCGACCTTGCTTCCCTGCCATTCTCCACGCTTCCCTCGCCGCTCTCATCGTCTGAACGGCGGCGGTAGCTATGTCTAGAGTAAGCTTCCCCACTCCTCATCTTCCTACTGCTCGTGCTTACATCGTGGTGATACTGATCATAATAGCTCAGAGAGGGAATGTTATATGGCATTTTAATCTCAATAAATTGCATGAATATTTGAGTACATGGATTTGGAGGATGGATTATGATGTATGTGAACCCTAGGCATCATATGAACCCTAGGACTAATTAGTAATGTTCTAGTGGTAGACACTGAAATATTTCTGTACAGACCGGTAGGCACTGAAATATTTCGGTACTGCCCTAGGCAAAAGTTGTAATGTTGTAGTGGTGGACACTGAACTATTTTGGTACACACCGGTAGGCACTCAAATATTTCGGTACTGCCCTAGGCAAAATTTGTAATGTTGTAGTGGTGGACACTGAAATATTTTGGTACACACCGGTAGGCACTGAAATATTTCGGTACAATGTTGTAGTGGTAGACACTGAAATATTTCATTACTACAATTTCAGTACACACCGATGCACACTGAATTATTTCAGTACTGCAGTTTCAGTACACACCGGTACACACTGAAATATTTCAGTACTGCAAATTCTTTACATAGTTGGCATTTTGTCATTTATTTGTGAATTAATCCATGCATCATATGGCCTAACTTTGTACATGAGTTTGGGTCAATTTCATGTCTATTTATTGTTAAAATTATTGTCATGCCATGAAACACAAGAAAAGTCACTGACCCAAGCTTGCAAAGATGCCATATCAATGTTGCTGATATGAATATGCATGTTTTCACCAAGTCTTGTGTCAGAATTAAAATCGAGCATTTTTTCTTGATGGTATCCATGGATCTAGAACTCCTATGAATTTGCTCATGTTGGATGTTTTGTTCTCCATCATTTGTACTAGCATTCCGTGCGATTAGATGCCTGGCAAATTTATTTTCTTGCCTCCAACATCCCATGTGTGTTTTGCAGGAAAAAACCTGGAATTCACCAGGCTGGCTGAAGTTGTGAGGCTGGGAGGCTGATGGTGCTGCTACTGGTTGATCCTTCTTCTTTCAGCTTTTGTTCGTCCTTCCTCAAGCAGTTGGACCAGGGCTACTTCCCTATGTGCTGTTAATGTATTAAGTAGTTCCTTTGAATTTGTAGTATTAGTTAGTTTGAATGTGGAAGTACCTTAATTTTTAGGAACGAAATGTTGCTTTGTATGACCAAGGGTTTGATACCTTAATCTTTGGATAATTAATTATATGAACTGTTGGATGTGGCACACAACTAAACGCCTCTACCATTGATACTAGTTCAACAAGTCGGTCCAATTAGAGACCAGCCACTACCATATAGAACAGTTAGCATTTCATACTACAACCTGGCGCAACACTGAAGCGCCACTACCATATAGAACAGTTAGCATGTCTGAAGCAACACTGAAGCACCATTTGTGATAATTGCACCATCGAAACAACAACTAAACATGAAGGAAGCATTCACCACCAATAAAGTTAAGGCCACACATATAGATAGCATTCTAAATTACCACCACATGTACCAGGAAGTTCACCACAGATCCAGTTCATACACACAATACATTACATTACATTACGTTAATAGAGGTAGTTTCCAACCAGTTCAGACCCAGATGCAGCTTTCCAAAAGTAAAACATCATCAAATATAGTGATGATGAGTACGGCTTCCAGCTTCTGATGATCAGCATGATGTACGACTAGAGGTTAGGGTTTTTTAGGACCTTGTGGAGGGCAGAATGCTGAGCCTCGATCTTGTAGTCACGACTGTTGATGGATGTAGTCCGACAATGATCCATCAGATGCTCCTGCAACCCAGACCTGGGCTTGGGCTTGCTGCAGTAGGGGCACCTATACTTGTCCTTCCTCCAGTTGTAGTACATGGCAGATCCTTGGGCCCTGATCTTCTGCACCTCCTTCTCTTCAAAGGACTCGACGTTCCCCTCGTCCACATCATCTCCAGATTCATACTTCACACATTAATGACTGACATTAATACATTATGCATTCAAAAAACTATAAACACGTAATACTAACTCAATGCACAAATAACATTTCCACTAGGCCTTACCACGTGCGGCTCATCTTCAAATAACCAAGAGAAGATCAACATGAAGGCAACAACATGATAAGTCTCCAGCAGTTGTTCAATGCTCAATTTTTTTTTGCGGAAAAAAATGTTAACATGGTTTGAACCTAGAGTAACTAAGCATTGCACCAACTCTGATGATCAATCTCACGGATAGCCACAGGTCCTTGGCTAGCCCACAGAATGTATGTCTTGAACACAAACACATGCTTAACAATGCAAAGGATGAAATAGTTCTCCAATAGACGAGCACATGCACACATAAATCTTCAAATAACCAAGAGAAGATCAACATGAAGGCAACAACATGATAAGTCTCCAGCAGTTGTTCAATGCTCAATTTTTTGCGGAAAAAAATGTTAACATGGTTTGAACCTTACTAGGAACATTGTTTGGATAAACGGGAGGGCAAATGGTTCTCACCTGTGCAGCAAGAGGCCCGGTGCCGGTGGAAGCGATGCGAACACGGCGTCCTTCTCTCCCGACGCGTGATTGCGGAGGGGGCGGGATTGGTCTTGTGCATGGGCATCCACCTCGAATACCTTTTGAGGTGACTCGTCCTTGCGGACCAACATGTTCCCGTAAGCCGTGCGAGCACCCTGGATGAAGGATGAAACTCAGGATGAAGACTAAATACTAGCCAAACGAATTGTGCACCATTTCCTGTTATATTATGTAGTAAGATAAAGAAGATAACCAAGGAATCATTATTTCCGTAGTAGCACTTGTCGTGCGATTGTATGAAGAGCCTTATTCCACAGGTAAAGTTCATCCATTTATTTTGTTAAGTTATTAACAGGTTGGTTATACAGTAAATAAATTGGTTAGACATCTGAAGTTAGCTAAGGTGGGTAAATTCACCCAAAATCATGCTTGGACCAAGTGATGTTTATTCATCTTGAGGTGAGCAGCAACAATCATATATGTTCTATTTGTACTTCCATCGATCCATATTAATTGTCGCTCAAATGGATGTATCAAGCACTGAAATACATCTAGATAAATCCGTTTCAGCGACAACTAGTATGGATTGGAGGGAGTAGCAGATTAATAGAAGATTGATGGTGGGAAGCTGATAACAGAGTGCTATCAGTTATCACCTTGCTGGACATGAGTTAGAGCAGGAACAGAAGGTTCCACCACCAGTTGATCATCATGTGTCATCATCAGGGCATGTGCGGAAGCTCCATCAGCGTTACCACACCTTGAGCCACTAACGTGCACATTGGGTTAGTGTGCCAAGTTGCTCTTCCCACAACATGAACTGCAATGTAAAGTTTACAACACAGTGTTATGTCAACTACAACGAACTTTTAAATTATAAATAAAAAAATATTCGGCTTCCATAGTTTGGATGAAAAAAACATGGCTATGTCATCATGGCTTTAATGGATTGTTTCCTATAATCAAAGGCACTAGGGTCCTAGAAAGAGTGTCAGGTCACAAGGAAACAAGACAGGAAATGGGAAAAGGAATATCAACAAAAGTTAACAAGGAAAGGTTCTACTTCGTGTATGTGAGATGTGATACAATCATAAATGATGGTGACGTGAGCAACAACAGATACATACATACTCGACGTATCATCACCATAAACCAAGCAAGCTATCTGCACTAAGATGCTGCTGCTAGTTATCACTGCAGATTTGTAGCAGATTAACAGAAGATTAAGCATGCCAACAAAGAATCTTAAACATCCTCAAAAGGCGCTATACAAAGCACCCATGAGAGACAATTTGAAGCTCCTAAACTCCGATCCATATTACTTGTCACCCAAACGGATGTATCCACACGTATATCAGTACTAGATACACCCTATTGAGTGACAAGTAATATGGATCGGAGGGAGTACCGTTTGCATAAAAATAAAGTTATGTTCAAGAAATTTAACTAGCAGAACTAGCAGGAAACAGACACCAACATGCACTTCACTTCTCAGATTAATATATTCCATGTTGATGTATCTTCCCATCAAACAAAGACAAACAAATGATATCATGGAATTTTTGCTATCAAAATTATAATTTCACTGCAAGGGGCATCAAACACTAAGAAACAGCAGGACACTATCTTGGAGAAGGGGGAGGGGGAGAAATGGAGGACATGGCCTGGACCCTGAGGTCTAAGAAGGAGCAGGAGACTCCCTCCCAGCCGCAGCCCACGGGGATTGCGGTCGGCGGACCACCCAACCTCTACACGACCATGGCATTGAACTCTAGCTTGAACTCCAGGAACGCCTCACCTACTGGCAACTAGAGCAGGATACATCGATTCAAATTTCGATTTTGAATACTACTGCTAGTAATTAACCATGGAGCACTGACGGAGAAATAGTTGTCATGCATCCTTCAATTAAAATTAAACTATTACTGCTAGTTCTGAGATTGCATGTTGGACATGCTGAAGAGAAATCACAACAATATAATAATTCCTTAATCTAAGGCAGACACAATCTGAATTCTATCCCTCGTCTCTAAAATTTAAGAATTGGGAAGGGCATGCAAACACTATGCGCTACATTCTCTAGGAAAATCGCAACAACCTAAAGCCTACCTATGCCACCACACGGATATCCCCCACAATATTAACAGCTACAACATGAGTAGACATTTGTAAACCTTAACAGAGCATTTACAGAGATAATCTAGAAGTAAACCCTAGCATTGGAGTAAGGGGCCCAGTGTCGGTGGAACACGGAGGAAGAAGCAGTGGTAGCCTCCTCCTCCTCTCATTGTTAGAGAAGAAC
Organism: Triticum dicoccoides; assembly: GCF_002162155.2. NCBI lineage: Eukaryota > Viridiplantae > Streptophyta > Magnoliopsida > Poales > Poaceae > Triticum > Triticum dicoccoides. The sequence goes on along the minus strand of NC_041386.1, from coordinate 706,114,716 downwards.
TAGACCACAATAGAACACTCGTTCATGATCTGAAACCTATACAGAACATAGATTCCGTCTATAGGATCTAACCATTACTAGAAACCAGGGAGAATGAATGATGCTAGCAAGTACTCCCTCCATTCTAGAATATAAGGTGTATTGGTTTCCATGCAAGATTATACAATAAAATAGCAACATCCGCAATAGCTAGTAGATAAAATATGAAACTGCTTTTCATGATGGATCAAATGGTATAAATTTCGTATTGTGAATGTTGACATATTTTTTCAAAAACTCGGTCAAACTTGCACTCGTTTTACTTTTCAAAAAATAAATAAACCTTATATAAAGGAATGGATGAAGTATTAAAGCATGCCCTATAACTACCGTAAGTACTAGAAATAGAGCAAACAGACCATGCTTAACAGAATACCGATGAATCAAATTAGTAATCATAGTATCCAATCAAGCCTTAAACTAGTAGCACATACAAAAATTATATGAAGGTTCCATAAAACTATGACAAATCATACATGGCACCACGAATTCTAGAATCCAGACGGTTTGCGTTCCAATTTGTGCAAATGAGTTGGTTTTATAGTAAGAGGCTGAGTGGGATTGGCAGCGGGAAGGAGAAATTTTTATGCATGATTCAAATTTTGATTTTCAATAGTACTATTAGTAATTATCCCGCTCCCAGTCTTCCTTGTTTTGGTAACCAAAGCTATAGGCAAGATTATTAATATCGCCCATCATAAAAAAATACACATACCCTTTCTACGGGCAAAGATCATAAACGAACCCTATGACAAGTTCACAAATTGCTTTGCTTTTGACACAACGTTTGAGCCAAATTAAGACCAGATGATGGAATATAAAAAATAACCAAAAAGCTTCTACAAGTTACTTTGAACCCCGGAAAGATTATTGTTGTTGTTAAGATGGATGTTACTCCCAAGTAGACATTTAAAGAAACAAGTATGCTAGGATCATCAAAATGAGCCTCCATTTGATGATAAAAAACAATCATTTACAGCAACCGGCCCTACAAAAAGATCATAAATGCCAGCCATCATTGTAATTAGAGAACTAACTGGATGTGATCATATGAAAGAAAAAAAGGCAAAAGAACACATTATCCTTCAATAATAAATGCATGATTAAAGGGTCGAGTTTGGACGAAAACAACAAGAGCTATCAAAACAACAACCAATGAACAACAATGTAACTACTACAGGAGCATCTCCATTGACAAGCTAAGCATGCTATCATGTTTGGGGAAGGAAATTAACATAGCAACCTCCAATAGGAGACCAAGACAAACATGCCTTCCTTGACGCTGACAAGGATAGGTTGCTACCTCCAGAAATTAACATAGCAACTTCTAGAAAGAAGGGAGCAGCTAGATCACCTGTCCTTGACGCTGGAGCAGGGGTGACCTTGTTGAGGTACACAAATGGTGTGTCCCTGATCAACACCTGCACATGCATCACAACAGAGAGGAAAAAAGAAGTCAAACACAGAAGACTCCAAGAGAGGGTTGATAGGAAAGGGGCGAATTTTTACTATGGTATTACTGATTTGACAGAAGTGGACCTCTTGGAACTGGACCTTTCCTGGGAATAGAGGAATAATGAGCATATCGTAGCAGCTGACATCAACCGATCCACTTGGTCATGTTCATATAAGAATGTGACTACAGAAAGAAGGAAATCAACACATGATTCTGCTAGGGTGTATGACCAACAAGCATTACGATAGAATAAGAGATATTGAGAACAGACCATCCTTCCTTTTTACAGTAACTATCTCATGCTCTCAAAGCCTCCCCTCTCTTTCTATCTTCTATTTATATTTTAAAATCACTTCTTAACAAGACATGTACATACCGAGAAGCTTTATTAAACAGACCAATTACACATGTGAAGACAAGGCAATCCAGATTAAGGGGAGATCAAACCACAACATATACAGTCACGTGTATTTCAAGTATTCAACAACGATGTCTTACCCTGCTGCTGTTGTCGTATCTTTCGACATGCTCGTCTTGCCCAGCGCCGTCGCACCCAACACTTCAACTAGGATAACCTGGAAAATTAAAACCTGAGTATTTCAGAAATGCAATTATCCAATTAGTGACTGCGAAAGGTGATGTGATACAAACTAGTAGCTAGCAGCTCAATGCCAGCAAAGTGTAATACTAATCGAGCAAAGTGTAATACTAATCGATCGCATTGATACGTAAGCATAGTAGAAACAATTAGGAAGCGACATGTTTCTCAGGTTCGATCTTAATGTAAGCCTTTCATAGATAGATAGATAATCCACTAAACTAAAATTCCTCGTGCCATACAAGCAAGATACTTGATCATACCAAGTTAACAACATATACATACCTGTTAGATCTCCCTTATGGTCCTTCCAACGCGGCCGATCACAGCTCCTACGCTTTCGTCCATGACACCGAAATTCAAGGAGAAGATGGTTCGGGTTTGGCAGTAGAGGCCTATACAATAGCAGTGGCTGGGTTAACTGGGATTGAACAGTAAACAACTTGCATCGTACATACGGAAAATGGAGACCCTAAATATTAAAACAAAAGGAGATAAGGGGCTTAATTGGACATAGGAAATTAACTATACATATGCATATGTAAATCAGATTAACAGGTTAGAGTCAACCCCACGATTTCATTCTCTCTTGAGAATAACAAAATCCTAAATATTTCTTCTGTAAAGATATAACAGCCTCAACATGCTTTATATTTTGTAAACCTTAAAATACACTAGAGAGAGTAGGGGTGGACATCTCTTTTTTCATTAAGATGACTATATAAGGACTTTGATTTTCTGCATGGAGATGTTGTCTTTTTTTCCATTTGACACTGATTAACACCGAAAGAAAATCAAGATTCTACTCTAGTATATGAACAACAAGCATTACAATAGAATAATAGAAGTAGAGAAAATGGCCTTTGGTATAGCTTTTGGCTAAGAATGATATATTTCACCAGCCCACCAATTAGTTTATTTAGGACGTAGTCAGGCTGAGTAACCATGACATAGCCACTCAGGACAATATTCTGATGCTCATTCTTACTCAAGTCCTAAATAGGGAGAGGCACAGGTTACAGCAAGAAAAGTCGCGTAATGATGAGAGCATATCCAGTTATTCGCTGTAACAACTATGTGGAGTCAGTGTGTCACCAACTCACAATACGAGATCAGAAACATGGAGGACTTCTCAACAAATAAAAGTTAAGAAACCACAGAGGTCTCACGCAAGTCAACTTTACCATGTTGCACTACAGGCGGAGATTAGGAGACTAATTGAATTACCTGTCAGATCTTCCATGTTTGTAGGCTCTACATACATAATGCTAAAGCTCTGGCTGTTTATTTCCAAAGACCATAGATTTATTCGCAGATCATCCGCTGATATAACTGTTTCACCATCACTGAAAAAAGAGAAAATACATAAGCACAATGACAGATAATAGAATTGGCAGGGCAGTTAAAAGTTAAAGGGCACAAGCTTCAGAAATTATGTTACACAACAGTACCCATACAAAATCAATGGATTTGCTAGGGTATCTTTCTCCAATTCACAATAAGAATCAGGTTCACAGATCCCGTGATTCTGGTTTGCCTACTCTAGAATGCGCCATTTTATATAGCTACACATCCTTACATATCATGTAATAAGGAAAAGGAAACAACAAGAAAAAACTCAGTGGTGTCTACCCATCCCATTCCCACTAATCCTTGGGACCACATCCAAGTGAGCTCTACCCAGAATTGGGAACAAACCCTATCAATTTTGACCCATTATGCAGTTCGATATTCAAAGATGATTTGAGCAAATCCAGTAACAGTCTGTACGATATGCATACAGGTTCAGTTGTGCGGATTGGGTAACGTCAACCATTATTCTTATTAGACAAAGTTACCATGATAAGCGAATACACTAACATTAGTGATACAAATAGTCTATTTCTTCTTAAAACATAAAAAAGTAGATCTGATTTTCCTATCTAAATGTTCATTTGGTAGAAGGAGCAAATGATTGCATAGTACCTACTGCGACCGACAAAATCGGAAACACTATTGTGGTAGGAAAGACGGCACATGGATTTTTTCATTTTAATCAAAAAAGGGTTTGTTTAGGGACTCATTTAAAATCTACAAGGATTATTTAGTAATTAGGTACTACCTCCGGCCAGAATTACTTGTCACTCAAATGGATGTATCCAACACTACTTTAGTGCTAGGTACATATATTTAAGTGACAAGTAATTAAGGACGGAGGGAGTATGAAGTTTGAAGATAGATTTTGTGTAAGCATATCTTGTTTCTGCAAGAAAGAAAAACGAACATAAAGGGGAGAAATATGAACACTCGCAGGAAAATAATGTTGGTGGGATCTAGTTGGCAATGACAAGACTAACCTATTATTCAAAACATAATTAATATGGTTATCATGAGCATGGACATATACACCGATACATCTAGCAAAAAGTTCACATATTAACTAGCAACCTGCATGTGGTCGGAGCCTAAGCCAATTGGACTTGATAGAAATAATTATGTAGTGACATCTAGAAACAAAGTTCACATATTAACTAGCAGCCTGCATGTGGTCGGAGACTAAGCCAATTGGACTTGATAGAAATAATTATGTAGTGTCAGCTTCATGCACAATTAGCCAATTAGATAACTTGATCAATGATTCAAATGATCAGTTCATACACAAGTATGAGTTTTTCTTGTATCTCGGTTGAAGGGGCTAAAAGCAGGCAGAACATACTTCATTGCATCCCAATTGATGTATCAGTAACATTGTTTAGCGACTGCCTAAATCAAAAAACATAAAATTCAATTACACAACATAAGGCCCAAACAAACTATCATGTGAAACATCCTTGACATATGTACAAAAGAGGCATCTTCTATCAAGTAAATAGATGCAAACACTTTGATGTATCAAGAACAAATTTTTTACAGAAGTCATCATGGCAAACACACGTACCATAAAACTGTAGAAGTCACAATGGAACAAACAAAGACCATAAAATCATAGAAGTCCACATGGCATGATGGCTAGCACAATATTTACCACAACTCGATGGTTGCGAACACCCAGAGCATGAGAGAGAGAGAGAGAGCAGAGGAAGCAACCAGTTGCTTACCAACTACGTCGGAGTGGAAAGAGACTTGGGGCCACCAGAGGGTGAGGGCAGGACACGTCGGAGTGGAAGAAGAATCACCGGGTTCACCACACGGTGGTCAACCTAAAGAAATACGCACCAGCATTATTATTAGAGAAAACAAGACATATTAATCAAGGATAAATATGTTGACACACTGATGCTAAAAAATCAAGGAATCTATAGTTGCAATATAAGTGGCAATCCCTAGCCTTAACAGTAGGCAACAATTGACAATAAAAAGAAGGCAGATTATAAGCTTCAAATTACCTAGCACACCTCTATTTCCACAGAGTCGACGGGCTAGAAACCAAATAAGTTCCCATTTTTATCAATTCCAAAAAAAGAGCTGACAAGTTGTGCACTACATAATCCTGGATCAGGTTTAATGGGATATGAAACTTGAAATATTTCAGTGTCATCGGATATAGAAGACGTAGGATTTGTTCCTATAGGGATTCAAGTCAACCATATATAACCAAGATCTTTACTTACAAAGACAAGGAACTTTTATTGCCTATACAACAATTATCTCATCCAAAAACAGAAGAAGCTGGACAGAACAGACTCTTAAGTGTCATTGGTAAATATTTGACATTTTTTATCAACATACAGGGGAGAGGAGAAACCGGTGGCTTTACTAGCAGCTACAAAGGAGTGGAAGAATAAATGGGCCACCGTAGGGTCAGGGCGAGAGGCATCAGAGGGGAAGAAGAACCCCCGCGCACACCACACGGTGGCTCTGTTTTGCACATGTGTGCATGAGGAAACTGGATCAAGGAACTGAAATGGGGTCCATGGATGATAATCATTGATTGATAAAGCATGGATTGCAAAAATAAAATTGAGGCTTTATCCATAGGTAGACAAAAATATGAATCAGTTGCTTTGTTTGAAGATACAGTACAGTTGTGCATTTTAACCCCACATTTAATATAGTTAGTATATGATGAACAGGAGGATAGAATTCACATGCATCAATGATGCATCTGTCTTGCAGGTCCCTAGAAGCTACCTTTAATTAATTGATGGGAGAAATGATTATCGGATGGACTCGAATATAATCTACTCTTTAAGTAATTGATGCACTTGACTGTAAATTAGGTGACATACCTACCAAGTAAAAACTTAACCTAAAGGTTAGACCAATAATGCTAGAAATCACCATGGAACAATGGCCAACAAAAATAATACCATCGTTCAATGGACATGGACGTGCAGAGCATGAGAGCGGGAGAGAAAAGGAGAGAACCAGTAGCTTACTAGCCATGCCTGATGGAATAAGACAAATTTGTAAGATTTAAGTTTCTTAACACACCTCTGTTTCCACACAGACAACGAGCTAGAGACCAAAAAAATTAGCATTTTTATCAATTCCAAAGAGCTGACAGGCTGTACACTACATATTCTTGGATCAAATTTAATGGCATATGAAGTTTGAAACATGTCACTGTGATCAGTAACAGAAGAGCTAGGATTTGTTCCTCTAGGGATTTAAGTCAACCATATATAGCCAAGACCAAGACCTTCAGTTACAAAGAGAAGGAATTATATTGCCTATACAACAATAATATCATCCAAAAACAAAAGAAATTTTACAAAACAAACTCTAGGAACTGGTGGCTTACCAGTAGCTATGCCGGACTGGAAGAATAGAGGGGCCATCTGAGGAGCAGGGCGGGAAGCGTCGTAGTGGAAGAAGAATCCCCTACGTACACCACACGGTTGTTGTGTCGTCCACCGCTGCGAATGAGGAAACAACATTAGGGAACTGAACCAACCAACCACACATCATGACTGAAATGAGGTCCATGGATCATAATCATTGATCGATATAGCATAAAATGCAACAAAAATGCCTAGGCTTTGTCCGGAGGTACACAAAAGTATCCATCTAGTGATTTGTTTGAGCTACAGTTGAGTTTCCCTTGAACCCCACATTCAAACTACTAGTGGTATATGATGATTTCACATGCATGAAAGTTAAATCTGTCTTGCAGGGCTTGCAGGTACCTAGTAACTAAGTTGATCTTAACTTGGTGGGAGAAATTTTCGATGGACTCAAATATCATCAGTTCTTTTATTGATGGATGCACTTGACAATGAAAAGAAGCCAGATTATAAGGAGTTTCTTAGCACACCTCTGTTTGCAAAGGTTCGATGGACTAGAGAGCAAATAAGGTTTCATTTTTATCAATTCCAAAGAGCTGACAGGCTGTATACTACATACATAATCTTGGATCAGATTTAATGGCATACAAAATTTAAAAAGTTTCGATGTAATCAGACAGAGAAGATGTAGGATTTGTTCCTCTAGGCAACCATATATAACCAAGACATTCAGTTACAAAGAGAAGGAAAATGTATTGCCTATACAAACAACAATCTCATTCAAAAAACATAAGAAGCTGGATGGAACAAACTCTAGTGTTATTGGTCCATATTTGATGTTTTCCGATCAACATAGAGAGCAGAGGAGGGAAATAGTGGCTTACCAGTAGCTATGCTAGACTAGAAGAATAAAGGGGCCACAGGACATGCAGTGTGGGAAGCATCAGAAGAGGAATCCCTGGAGCACACCACACGTTGGCTTTGTCGTGCACTTGTGCCCATCAGGAAACCACATCAAGGAACTAAGCCAACCACGCATCATGAATGACATGAGGTTCATGGATCATAATCATTGATCGATAAAGCATGGAATGCAAATAAAAATGTCTAATCTTTGTCCATAGCTATGTTTTTAAGGCGTCCATAATGCATCGCCTAGGCGACGCTTAGGCGTCAGGCCGCCCTGCAAACTCAAGCCGTTCAGCTTGCCTTAGGTGCATGAGTAAGGCGTCCGCCTTAAGCTTTAAGGCGTCTGAAGCGCTTCTAAGGCCTCCAGGTTGGCGCCTTGGTCCATATTGGACGCCTTGAGCTTGCCAGCCAGACAGGGAAGCAGTTTTAGGCTGGAAAAAGAGATGATGTTGGCTCCAACAGGTAAGAGGGGGGACAGAGAGAGAAATAACCCCCAATCAACACGCACCTCCTCCTCCGTCTCTAGCTCCTCTCCTCCAGCAGATCAGCTCCCTCCTCTGCAGCAGATCCTCTCCAGCTCCTCCTCCTCCTCCTCGTCTCCAGTAGCTCATCCTCCTCCTCCTCCTCTCTAGTAGCTCATCCTCCTCCTCCTCCTCTCCAGTAGCTCATCCTCCTCCTCTTCAGTACAACAACAACCATCAGCAGGCAACAGCAAGGAGCCAACTGCCAAGATATACGTCCCCCATCCTCTACTCCTCTCCCTCCGACCTTCTCCCCATCCTCGTCTGATCCATTTCTTCCATGTTCAGTTGTTCATTGCTTGCTGCTTTTGAGTTGTTCATTGCTTCCTGCTTTGCTAGTTGCTTGCTGCTTTGTGCTAGCTTTTTTGGGGAGAATAGAAAGTGCAAAGAGGATGGATGTTATATGGGCTCTACAACCAGCAGCAAGTGCAAGATGTGTAGTGTGTATGCCTATTTTCCTACCAAGTTCTACTTCATTCTACTACTTAGAACTCTCTAAGGCGTCCGCCTTGCCTTATGCCTTACCGCTTAGGCGGTGAGGCGCCCCCCGGTGCCTTGCCTCGCCTTACCGCCTTAAAAACATAGGTCCATAGGCACACAAAAATATCCATACATTGCTTTGTTTGAAGCTACAGTTTAGTTGATCACTTGAACCCCACATTTAAACTAGTAATTATATGATGAACAGAAGGATGCATCTCTAGATTTCACATGCATCAAAGATAGATTTGTCTTGCACCCCCTAGTAACTAGCTTGGTTGATATTAACTTAGTGGAAGAAATGCCCGACGGACTCGAGTAGCGTCTATTTTTTTATTGATGGATGCAGTTCACTATAAATTAGGCGACATGCCTACCAAATAAAAACTTAACCTGAAGGCTAGAACAAAATTCCTAGAGATCACCATGGCACGATGGCCAGCAAAAAAATTAACATGGCTCGACGGCCATGGACAGGAAGAGCATGAGAGAGAGAGAGCAGACTTGTGGCTTACCAACAGCTATGGCTGAGTAGAAGAAGAACCGAGGTCACCAGAGGGGGAGGGTGGGAGACGTCAGAGCGGAAGAAGAATCACCACCAGGCTAACTGCATGGTGGTCAACCTAAAGAAATATGCCTGAGCGTTAATCAAGGCTAAATATGTTGGCAACCTGACACTAAAACTCCAAGGAATTTATAGCGAAGATAGAAGTGGCAATGCATTGCCTTAACGGTAATAAAAAAGAAGTCAGATAATAAGCTTCAAATTTGCTATCACACCTCTGTTTCCATAGAGTTGACGGGCTAGAGACCAAATAAGTTTGCATTTTTATCGCTTCCAAAGAGCTAACAGGTTGTATACTACATAATCTTTGGTCTGATTTAATGCCATGTGATATTTGAAATATTTTGATGTGATCAGATGTACAATCTGTTCCTCTAGGGATTTAAGTCTAGCATATATAACCAAGGCCTTTAGTTAGAAATAGATTTAATGGCCTACAGATGTTTTTTCCCCTTCTAATCAGTAGTAATAATAATGGAAGACTGAGTAGATAGTTTTCCTTGATCAAGTAATGATCGAAGGCCGAGTACAGGTGTAGTCACACATGCATGCATGGATATGCGTCACACCACACCGGACAAGCTTCCAAAAAAACAAAATCAAAAGAGGGAGAGGGCTTACCACCTATGCCATGTAAGCCTAGCTGGATCATCATACTAGCAGGCATCTGATAGGAGTACAAAGTATGTAAATAGAGTGATTATTAAAGGCAGAGCACTCTAATTTGTCAACATTGGGAGCCAGAGCACCAGTGCCGAAACCACCAGGACAAGGAGCTTGGCCCTCAGATCTTGCCTCCTGCAAAATAAATCTACAGTATCAACCACATGGCACAACAACATTATACCAGATGGCAGAAATCACACGAATAAGATGTTACAGGGGTTTGGACCAATAGCACTGAATATTAGTTAATCGACACAACCATGCCTTTTTTGACCGTATGCATACCAACCAGCTAAGATTGCATACAGTATGATAAGTAAGCAACAATCGAAGCACGCTCGCAATTGGTGTGTTCCAATGCAGAAGGAATAGATACTCACTCCAGTAAGCACTAGACTACTGCCCAACCTCAACAATCAAATACGGACATACTGAGACAACTTTCAGCAAGTTTAAATGAAATGAACAAACACTGAGACAACTTTCAGCATGTTAAAATGAAATGCACAAGAACCCATCCGGCAATGAAATGAAATGTTGTAGTACAAGTTGTTGGAAACAAATAACCTTACCATTCAAAGCACTACAGCAATCAATGGAATGTCCAACCTCAACAATCTAACAAGGTCTTTCTAGTACAATAAGAACGACACTAGCCTGACACTATTTTTTATCATATTTGGAATACTTATACTTGGCACAGAAAAGAGTATATTCGACTCAAAACAAAGCATCTTATGGGCCAATAAATGCGACTCGTTGTTTTTGGATGTTTTGCTAGACTATTATGAAACTTACACTCCTACAGGAACAAAAACAGTAGGATAATATCTATCACACAACTACTGTACTAGTGATCAAACCACTTCGTTATGCAGCAATATTCCAAATTTGGGCACAACAGTAAATAGAAATCATCTTTTCTATTACACAACAGTAACATCTTAAGAGTTAATTATTACCATAGCTCCTGTTCTTCGGGAGAAGAATTTTGAACCACGGCAAAAAAAAGAACATATTGGTGGTAAAGTAGGGATCGACCTTGTGCTGCGTGTCGTCATGGTCGAAGTGGAGGTCGGACTCAATGGTGTCCGCCTTGTCACCTTGTGCATGGGGTCCCGATCTTCGATGGAGGGTGCCAGCTGCTGCTCCATATAAAAGAAAAAAAATAAGTTTAGCGCACCAACAATCCCGATCGTCGATGGAGGGTGCAAGTTGCGGTATAGTCTTTGATAGTAAACTTGAAGCAGTCGTTATTGCAGGAAAAAAAGGAAGCAAACAATCTAGGTCAACAAAGTCAATGAACAAGGTAGGAGGAAACAACATCACAAAGATAATTTCTCAATCAGTCGCTAGTTTGATTTGGCCATGACTAGGATTTGAATCTTTTGCAACTTTAGCACAACACATGTGCAGTAACGCGTTGCTGCTGGGTTAATAATCCTAGTGCTCAAATAACCAACATTTTTCTGCAATACGCACAAAACTAATCAATGGCATGTGATATTTGAAATATTTCAATGTAATCAGATGTATGATTTGTTTCTCTAGGGATTTAAGTCAAGCATATATAACCAAGGCCTTTAGTTAGAAACAGAAGGAACTTTTATTATTCGCAAATAGAAGAACTTTTATTGCCTATACAGAAAAACGAAGAAGCTAGACAGAACAGACTCTAGTGTCACTTGTTCATATCTGATGCTTTTGGATCAACACAGAGAGCAGAGAGGGAATCGATAGCTTACCAGCAGCTATGCAGGAGTGGAAGAAGAATTGGTGCCACTGGAGGGGCAGGTCGGGAAACATCGGAGTGGAAGAGAAATCCCCCGCACACACCACATGGTGACTGTGTCGCGCATCACCTATGCTCATGGGGGAACCAAGCCTAGCAAGCACACATGACGACTGAAATGAGCCATATCACAATCATTTTGATCAATAAAGCATGGAACGCAACAAAAATGTCTGGGCTTTGTGCAGAGCTACACAAAAAAACACGTCCATCACTTTGTGCAGAGCTACACAAATATGCATCCATCGCTAGAGTGGACTTTAATTGTGTGCTAGAACCCCACATTTATTTAATCTAGTACGGTAAGTATATTGTGAAGAGAGGATATATTTCACATGCATCAGGATAAATCTGTCTTGCAGGGCGGTCGGGTTCCTAGTAACTAGTAACTTGTTGATCTTTCTTTTTGGGAGAAATCTCTGACGGACTCGAATACTACCAGATGGTAGAAATCACACAAATAAGATGTACTGTCATAAATATGAATTAACCTGCAAAACCGTGAATTCTTCGACTGTATGCATACCAACTGATTAAAACAACTACATATTTTTGCTACTCCTACACGTTTTCAATCACAGCTCAACACATGTAAAAGTATATTGATTCTAAACCACTAGCAAACACCACAAACAGTCCACTCAGGACATTGAAAGGTCCATTTTGGTACAAGATAACAAACAAATTATCATTTGCTGGAAAAGAAAGAAAGAATATGATTAACAGAGCTACAAAGATGAGCCTTCTCAAGTTGCCTAAACAACAGGTCAGTATAATCCTAATTTATCCAAGAAATTAGCAAACTAAACTTCTTAGTCCGCTGTCAAGCAATAGAAAATGTATCTACGCAGCGATTCCAACGACAACACCATTACAATCACAACCACCACCACCACAGATCCAAGCACTACATCAGATCAATGGTCTGTATGAGTAACAATAGATAGCAGGGCGGTCATGCTGAAAAGTAGGTAGATCCTACATAAAGATCAACATCAGGCCTACTTAGTAGACTGAACATAAGTAGAGAATGCATCCAGCACCTGGCGTCATAAAACTAGTTTACCAGGAAAATGAATGCCAAAAGAGCAGCAACGCGTGGTTCACCTTAGGGCAACGAATAAGAAAACACAAGGCCAAGTAAGCCTAGCTGGATCATCATTGTCATGGATTTGTCACGGCAGATGTCCTAGCGAAATAACTTAGTCGTGGAGCCATCGCTACGAGTTTACTTGAAGGGGTTAAAGCAGACACAAAGACACGTGGGTTTATACTAGTTCGGCCCCTTCGATGAAGGTAAAAGCCTACGTCTAGTTGTGATGGAATTGATGTGGTCTCGATGGCTAGGGAGAAAGCAAGCTTCGCCTAGGCCCGAGTTGTGGTTGTCCCTTGAACCGCCGCCGGGCCGTCCCCTTATATACACGGGTGACGCCCATCGGTCCATAGAGTCCCAGCCGGTTCATATTCGTACCCCGGTTGGTATCTCTCTACTCCTAACTTATAATACAAGTTATACATCAGGTCGGTTTTACAGCTACAGATTCTAAACCGGCTATAAGCCTTGGGCCTTCACCTGCTCATACCATTATGACGTTAACCCGGCCCAAGCAGGCCGGTTTACGCCCAGTGGTAATATCCCCAACATTAGGCCCTAGATTGATTTGAACTGGTTCATGTCAATCCTTCACACCATCTTGCGTCTTGGATGTCTTCTGTTAATTGGCAAATCTTCATGTCGTCATCGTTTTTGGTTGCTGTAAAACGGCATGACGTCATCAGTTTTGGCTACTATAAACCGGCATGACGTCATTATGAAATTCATAACGCCCTCTTAATGACAGCTCCTGGATTCGCGCGTTTGACCTAGCTCAGCTGCCTTATAAATAAGACCGAAGGGTCATTTCCTTTCTCTTCCCCTTCGTCCCTTCTTCTTCTTCTTCTTCCTCACGTCGCCGGCTTTGGAGCTCCGCCACCACCGTCGACCTCTGCCTCGTCTCAGGCCGCTGCATCAACCTGTACGTACCAGAGTGTTGCGGCGTCTTTCCGCATCTTCTCCGTACCCGGTAAGTTCTCTCTCCTCTTAACCTAGATCTGTTCTTAGGGTTCCATGTTCCTGCTATGTTCATTGTGCGTTCCTAGCTGTTCTCTGATCTTGAATGCATCTGTGAACTCTTGTTGTGTTTAGTAGCGATCCCTTTAGCATCCGCTTGTCATTTCTCATCCAAGCTCATAGATCTCCCGCATCTAACCGCTCAATGGTTCACTTCTGCTTCCGTCTTAGTCTTCGAAATATTTCCTGTTTTTATGAGCTTGCTGTAGATCCGCGGCTGTAACATAATTTTGTGAAACTTGTTTCTGCATAACTAGTTATCCATAGTTTCAATTGCTTCCGATGCTTAGGCCAGGCGGTTTAACTTCACCATAGAGAAAAGATAGCGAAACCGGTATATATGTCATTAGTCCCCTGGTTGATCCGCCAGAATCCATCTGATGCTACGTTGTAGAAAACCGGTTTATGGATACTGCCTCCGGTTTACTGTAATTAGATCAACACCGTTTTATCCGGCATGTTCTTGAACCGGATCATTTATTTCTTGTAGATCTTGTCATGGCCAAACAAGTGTACGAGTGCAACTGGGTTCCCTCCCGTGTCACAGAATCACAGCTGAACGATCTAGTCCTGATTGGCGCTTTGGATAGCAAAGACACGATTCATTGGAGGGTTCCTGGAGATGAATGTCCTCCTACACCCCAGGAAGGAGAGGTCGTGGTCTTCACAGATCATATGGCCCGGGGCTTCAAACCGCCCGGCTCCAAATTTTATCGGGATGTGTTAGCCAACTTTCAACTCCGTCCACAGGATATCGGCCCCAACTTCGTCACCAATCTATGTCATTTTCAAGTGCTTTCTGAGGCATACCTTCAAGAGGAACCTTCCGTCGAGTTATTTAGAGATCTCTTTCATCTGAACCGCCGTACTGAATTCACTGACGGCCCTAATACCGAACTGGGTGGTATGGCCATTCAGAAGAGGAAAGAAATTACCTACCCTCACGTCAAACTCCATACGCACCCCAAAGAATGGAACGTAACTTGGTTTTATTGCAAGGATACATCTCCTGACAACGAAAACCCCTTGCCTGGCTTCCGTCCAGAACGGCTCAGCAACACTCACCCTTTTCCACAGAGGCTAAGTGCCAAGGAGAGAATAAAATATGCTCCTCAACTGTCCAAGCTCCGGGCCTTCATGGCCAACGGTTTAACAGGAATAGACCTTGCACGCTGCTAGATATCATGGAGCATTTTGCCTCTAAGCCGGCGCCCAAATTTGATGTGTGAGTATATTGATAGTGTCGATGACACACTCCGACACACTAAAATCCAACTCCCCGAGGACGAAGTCACAGAATCTGTGAAAAAGATGCTGAATGAACCGGAGCACCTCTGTGCTCAAACCGGGCTGCTTCCTTACTGCTCCACCAACAAACCGCCTGCGGTAATATTTCAATTGCTTTATTGTTGAACCGGTTTACTATTTTATATGTTCAATGTTTTAATTGCTGCTGATCCAGGGTGATAATCCGTTCTGGAGTAAGAAACTTCCTCAAGACAAAACGGAGAAGGCAGGACGGCCAACCTGGCCCAAGACCAAGGTTGTCAAGAAACCAGCTCATAAGAGAAAAACCACCGCTTCATCTGACCCAACCATTGATGATGATGTGGGTAATCCGGATCTTGAGGTAGAACTTGATTCACTTGGCTTACTTTTTACACGCCTTATTGATGATGATGTTTGTCAGGATGACGCTGAAGCCAGCAATGCGGTTTTCGTTGAGGTAACCATTCTCTCTTCTGATTCAGAAATCTTGCCTTTGCCAAAATTTCGCCGGGCAAACTGGAAAGTTAAATTTTCTCATCCTCTTGCTTATCTGGATTCCCAATTTCTTATGAAGACCCAGCAACACGAAGCTCGCCGCACAACCCGGCACAGTGGCCAGGTAGTTACCTCTGCCAGTTTACCAAACAGTCGGGTTCGAAAACGCCGCTCCGAGGTCTCCGACCTTTTTATTGATTTAAATCGTAAAGCGGGTTTCTTCCGTCAACCTCTTAATCCATCCGACTCCGATTATCAGGTCACTTCCCATTCCTCATCTGGTGAATCGTCAGCCACCCAGCTACCACCTTTGAAAACAGTTGCTGGGTAAGTTAAACCGATCATATGCTTCTAGTATGATGCGCAATGGTTTACACTTTTCCTTAATTTTTATCTTTTCTTCCAGGGCTAAACCGAAACCAAGCAAGAAGGCCCGCCTGGATAAAGCGGCTGAAGAAAATGTAGCCCCAGAACATGACCAAGCACCGGATCGTGAAGTGTTTACTTCCGAAGATATCCCCAATGATCCTCCTCTGCAAGAGAACATTATTGCTGAAGAAGGTCTTATTAATGCTCCAGCATCTGCTGATCCGCCTGCCAGCTCTGTCCAAATTGAGAAATCCCACACTCCTGCTGACAAAATGGCCGCACCAACCCAAACCGGCGAGTCAAAAGATGATGATGTTGTGATTACCGGTGTAGGCCGGTCTGAACCTGGAAATCCTGTCACCCTTACCAGGCATACCATCAAAGAGGATTCTTCCTTTTTGAACAAAGGAAAATGGGATGTTGAATTAGAAACGTATGCCGCTCTGAATGCTCAAGATCTTCACTCTGGCTATTTAAACCGGCTTTACACTAGCCGTGACTGTGAAGCTGGCCTGGTCAAAATGATGAGGGATAAATTTGAGGTAAATTCCTTCTTTCTTTTCTGCCCTTGCATTCATCCCGGTAGCCCCCAAGGGCCGGTTTGTGACCTTGATCAAACCGGGACTTGATCCTGAATATGTAATTATTGAAATCCATCGGTATAACCCTCGAGGGCCGGTTTAGCATTAGCAAACCGGGGCTAAAGAATAAAAGTTGTCCTTAGAACATAACTTGATCAAATAGCCATTAGCCCCCAAGTGCCAAGTTGAATACTTGTATTGAGCTCGGGACTTTGTAATCGAACAAATAAAAACTGAAGGTACATTAGCCCCCAAGTATCAGGCATATAACTTTGTTATGTGGTTGATACTTCAATATCTTGGCTCGCCTGTGCAAAGCTTTAAAATGCCATCTGTATGCAGGCTGAGATTAAAATCATGGAGGACCGGATTGCCGATTTGCAGGAGGCCCTGAAGACCCAGCAAGCTGAAACAGATAAGGCCAAGCAAGAATTAACCAGCGCTTTGAGCACTGCTGAACGGCTGAAACAAAATTCCAAGAAAGAGCGAGTTGACTGGGCCACTGAGAAGGCCGGTTTAACCAAAAGAGCAGAAAATGCTGAAGCGGCCCTTAAACCGGTGGTAGATGAGCTGACGGCCATACAGCGGCAAATACACTCCATGACTGCTGCAATCTTTGGTAAGCTCCTTGTAACTTCTGTGATAAATTTGAATCTGCTGTATCGTAAGTCCGGTTTGAGACCATTACCAACCTTTTGTAGGCACACGTATTGGGCACTTAGGAAATGATGTGCGGAAGAAATTGAAAGCTGCCTACACCTTGGTAGAACAATTGTACACTGGAGCCCAACGAATCATCAGCGCAGCTTCTCACAACAACCCGACGCCCTCTTTAAGCCCGGATTGAGGAGCTGAAAAAATCCGCTGCCCGAACCGGAGCCATCAATGCCTTAATCCGGGCAAAGGCATGGGTGCCCGACTTTGATCCTGTGGAAGCAGCTCAAGGCTATCCCAGTCTGAAAGAAGATGGCTCTGAGTTCAACGAAGAAGATTTAAGGGCCATAAACCGTGCAGTACGCCCTCTGGCTTGCCAGTTAGCTGAAGAGGCAGATTTGACGCATTATCAAGTGCAATATAATAATCAAAACAAACGAGTGCCTGCCCCAACTGTTGAAGCGGAGAATCTGATTCCTCCAACCCGTAAGCACACTTACGCCTCTGATATTGAACCGTCTTCCCTGATCCATGAAGAAGCTGTTTTCCAAGCTTTAATGGGAATCGACTGGACCACTGTTGATTTCCAGCCAATGGGTAGAGACGAGGAAGCTGAAGCGGCGGAGGACGAGGAGCAGGCTTGAACCGGAAGCCGGTTTGAAGTGCTATTTGAAACATCGTGCTACAAAAACAATGATTTTATTTGGGCACCATGCTGCCTTGTAATAGGATAGTTAAAACTTCTGCCTGGGATATGCCTTCGTGCATAAGTACTAAAGCTTTTGCTTGAAAAAAACTTTAACTCATATTTCCTGCAATCAGAAAAAATTTGAACTTCGGTAGCGGTTATACCGCAGCCGGATTATGATCTTGAGATGTGTATCAGAAATATAACAAACACATGATACATAAATACCTTCCATGTTTGGGTATAAAGCTGGTTTATCCAAGCCTGAAGCGGTGGTTTTATAAACCAATACCGTCAAAAAGGGAGAAAGTAGCCCCCGTACAAACCGTGCTGACTTAATACAAGCCCCCTGGTTATTCCATGAGTTTAACAGGGAAAAGGTAAACCGGGAGACTCCTCCGGATTAGAAGGGGGATCAAAAATCATTGGCTGAACCGGAAAAAAAATATATGCTTGTTGACATAAAGAAATCCAACAAAAACAAAAACGAACAAACCATGAAAACAAGATGGAAACGAAAGTAATGATAAAAACCATCCGCAAAAATATGCTATATTAAGCTGTTCAGATGGCATTACCATGGTCGGACAGGATCAAGGCCCCCAATAGGGGTGACAGTGATTCAAGTCAGCCAGGTCCCCAAATGACTCGTGGCATATATGCCAAATCAAGAGGTGTAGCAATGGCTCGGGCCCGACCATGCTCCCAAGTGATTTTGTGGCCTTAGGCCGGCCAAGAGGCATTACTGGTTCAAACTTGACCCAGTCCCCAAATGATCTGGTGGCTGTCGCCTATCAAAGGGTATTCGTTGGTTCGGACACGACCAAAGCCCCCAGTGATATAAAAACAAATGTCAAGGGGTAAACCGGAGGCCGCTTTAAACAGAACCACTCCGTGTAACCTCGCATGATGAGAAAGACAGAGACCCCGCTTCAGCTGAGGCTCCGGTTTGATATATCAAAGATAATATATACATTGTCATGATATGTACATAGGGTGAGCCAATGGCTCAAGTATAGTAAGGCCGAAGATGAGCTATATTCCACGGTCTGTTGGTCTCCTCTTCTGATGTACGTGAGTCTTGATGCTCTCGAATATCAATCAGATAATACGACCCGTTGTGCAGATTCTTGCTGACTACGAAAGGTCCCTCCCAAGGTGGGGATAACTTGTGCATATCCGTTTGATCTTGGATGAATCGAAGCACCAAATCTCCTTCTTGAAAAGTTCTGGTTCTAACCCGGCGACTGTGATAGCGACGAAGATCTTGCTGGTAAATCGCCGAACGGGCAGCCGCTATATCACGCTCTTCGTCGAATAGGTCCAAAGCATCTTGTCGTGTTGTCTCATTATCTGCCTCAACATAAGCTGCCACACGAGGCGAATCGTGCCGGATGTCACTAGGGAGAACCGCCTCTGCTCCATAGACCATGAAAAACGGCGTGTATCCTGTGGACCGGTTTGGCGTAGTATTGATACTCCATAATACAGATGGCAGCTCTTCAACCCAACATCCTGGTGTTCTTTGCAATGGGACCAAAAGCCGGGGTTTGATGCCTCGCAAGATTTCCTGATTAGCTCGTTCTGCCTGTCCATTGGACTGGGGGTGTGCTACTGACGACACATCAAGTCGGATGTGCTCACGTTCACAGAACTCCTTCATAGCACCCTTGGATAAATTGGTACCATTATCAGTAATGATACTGTGTGGAAAACAAAACCGGAAAATCACCTTCTTGATGAACTGTACCGCTGTTGCTGCATCACACTTGCTGACAGGCTCCGCTTCAACCCACTTGGTAAATTTATCAACTGCCACCAAAAGGTGAGTTTTCTTATCCTTGGATCTTTTAAAAGGTCCAACCATGTCTAGCCCCCAAGTTGCAAACGACCATGTTATTGGGATCATCCTCAACTCCTGAGCCGGCACATGAGCACGCCTTGAAAATTTCTGACATCCATCACACCATTTAACCAAGTCCTCCGCGTCAGCATGAGCTGTCAACCAGTAGAACCCATGACGAAACGCCTTTGCAACCAGAGACTTTGAACCGGCGTGGTGCCCACAATCCCCTTCATGGATTTCTCTTAAGATTTCACAGCCTTCTTCAGGAGAGACACAACGTTGAAACGCCCCTGATACACTGCAATGATGTAATTCACCATTGACAATCGTCATAGACTTGCATCGCCGGACTATCTGCTTGGCCAGAATCTCATCCTCTGGCAACTCCCCCCTTGTCATGTACGCAAGATAAGGAACTGTCCAATCCGGAATAACACGCAGGGCTGCCACCAATTGGGACTCCGGATCAGGAATGGCCAAATCCGCTTCACCTGGGAGCTTGACTGACGGATTGTGCAACACATCCAAAAAGACGTTAGGCGGAACCGGTTTACGCTGAGAGCCCAACCGGCTTAAAGCATCCGCCACTTCATTCTTCCGACGTCCACATGATCCACTTGATAACCCTTGAAACAACCTGCAATATTATCCACTTCCCGACGATATGCAGCCATGAGCGGCTCTTTAGAATCCCAAGTGCCAGACACCTGTTGAGCCACTAGGTCCGAGTCACCAAAACACTTGACCCGGCTTAAATTCATCTCTTTAGCCATCCGCAGACCATGGAGCAAGGCTTCATACTCAGCTGCATTATTAGTACAAGGGAACATTAAGCGGAGAACATAACAAAACTTATCACCTCGCGGGGAAGTTAATACGACTCCAGCGCCCGAGCCTTCCAATTGCCTGGATCCGTCAAAATGAATAGTCCAATATGTGTGATCCGGCTTCTCCTATGGTGCCTGTAATTCCGTCCAATCATTGATGAAATCAACAAGTGCTTGAGACTTTACGGCCGTCCGAGGCACGTACTTCAGACTGTGCGGCCCCAGCTCGATAGCCCATTTGGCAATCCGGCCAGTCGCCTCCCGATTCTGTATAATATCACCCAAGGGAGCTGAACTGACCACTGTGATGGGGTGCCCTTGAAAATACTGCTTCAATTTCCGACTGGCCATAAAAACACCATAGACCAGCTTCTGCCAATGCGGATACCTTTGCTTGGACTCAATCAGCACCTCACTGATATAATAAACCGGCCGCTGAACCGGATATTCCTTGCCTGCCTCTTTGCGCTCCACCACAATAGCCACACTAACTGCCCGAGCATTAGCCGCTACGTATAATAATAGTGGCTCCTTGTCGACCGGAGCTGCAAGAACAGGCGGATTGGCTAACTGCCGCTTCAAATCCTCAAATGCCTCGTCAGCAGCTGCACTCCAGACGAAATTGTCTGTCTTCCTCAGCAGTTGGTACAAAGGGATAGCCTTCTCCCCGAGGCGGCTGATAAACCGGCTCAGCGCAGCGATTCGGCCCGCCAAACGCTGCACATCGTTGATACACTCCGGTTTAGCTACAGATGTAATAGCCGTAATCTTCTCCGGAGTAGCCTCAATTCCTCTGTTAGACACCAAGAAACCCAGTAACTTGCCTGCTGGAACACCGAAAACACACTTGGCCGGATTAAGCATCATTCTATAAGCTTGCAAGTTTTCAAAGGTCTCCTTCAAATCATCCACCAGTGTCTCCTTCTGCCTTGATTTTACTACAATGTCATCTACATATGCGTGCACATTGCGGCCGATCTGCTCATGCAGGCAATTCTGTACACACCGTTGATAGGTGGCTTGGGCACTCTTGAGCCCGAAGGGCATAGATACATAACAGAAGGCTCCAAAGGGAGTGATGAATGCTGTTTTCTCCTGGTCCTTAACCGCCATCTTGATCTGATGATATCCAGAGTATGCATCCAAAAAACTCAAACGTTCACAACCCGCCGTGGCATCAATGATCTGATCAATACGGGGGAGGGCAAAAGGGTCTGCCGGACAGGCTTTGTTAAGATCTGTATAATCCACACACATACGCCAAGTGCCGTTTTTCTTAAGAACCAGCACCGGATTAGCAAGCCACTCTGGATGGAACACCTCAATAATAAAACCAGCTGCTAAAAGCCTGGCCACTTCCTCTCCAATGGCTTTGCGTCTTTCTTCATTAAACCGGCGGAGGAACTGTTTCACCGGTTTATACTTAGGATCCACATTAAGAGTGTGCTCAGCGAGTTCCCTCGGTACACCTGGCATGTCAGCCGGCTTCCATGCAAAAATGTCCCGATTCTCACGGATGAACTCGATGAGCGCGCTTTCCTATTTGGGATCCAGGTTGGCACTGATAGTGAACTGCTTGGATGAATCGCCGGGCACGAAGTCAACAAGCTTGGTCTCAGCTGCCGATTTGAACTTTAGATCTGAATCATGCTCTATAGTTGGCTTCTTTAAAGGGGTCATATCCGCCAGATCGACATTGTCCTTATAATACTTCAACTCTTCCGTGGCATAGACCGACTCTACGTAAGCCGCATCACCCTCTTCACATTCCAAAGCGATCCTACGGTTCCCGTGAACCGTTATCTTCCCCTTGTAACCCGGCATCTTGAGCTGTAAGTAGATATAACAAGGCCGCGCCATGAATTTGGCATAAGCCGGTCGCCCAAACAAGGCGTGATACGGGCTTTGGATCTTCACCACTTCGAAGCTCAATTTTTCCGACCGGGAGTCGTGCTCGTCTCCAAAAGTCACATCTAGAGCTATTTTACCAACAGGATATGCAGATTTGCCTGGCACAACACCATGGAACACCGTATTTGATGGTCTGAGATCCTTGTCAGTTAGTCCAATGCGCCTGAATGTCTCATAATACAGTATGTTAATACTGCTTCCTCCATCCATGAGTACCTTGGTGAATTTATAACCCCCCCACCTGAGGGTCCACCACTAATGCTAACTGACCCGGATTATCAACCCGGAGCGGGTGATCTTCTCTGCTCCACACGATGGGCTGCTCTGACCAGCGTAAGTAACGCGGTAAGGCCGGTTCAACTGAATTCACCGCTCGTTGGTGGAGTTTTCGGTCACGCTTATCCAAGCCCGTTGTGAAGACATGGTATTGCCCATTGCTCAACTGCCCGACTGCTGCTGCTGCTGCTGGCTCTAATAGCCCGACTGCTGCTGCTGCTGCTGGCTCTGATAGCCTGACTGCTGCTGCTGCTGCTGGCTGTTCTGATTATTCTAGTAGTTGTGACCGCCCTGATTACGTCCCGAACCGGAAACCCCATCGTGATCCAGCCCGCTGAAACCGGATCCTGAACCGCCACCTTATCCGTGATCATACCGGAAAGCATTAGAGTTCTTGAACTCCTGCATGATGTAGCAATCTTTCCAAAGATGGCTAGCCGGTGCCTCCTTCGTCCCGTGCTTTGGGCAAGGCTGATTCAACAAATAGTTCAAACGGCTTGCACTAGGATTGGGAGCCCCGTTATGATTTGCCGCTTTACCTCTGCGCCGCTGCCCCCCGTCCTGTGCGTTAGTGTTAGCCACAAAGTCCACGCTGCCGTCCGCCTTGCGCTTGCCTCCGTTTCCATGACCCACTAGTTTATTCTGCTGCTGTTTGGAGTTGCTATCCTTCTTTCCCTTCCCTGCTTCATTATCATTAAGCTCAGGATCCTTGGTACTGTCCGAATCGGCATACTTCACTAGGGCAGCCATGAGGGTTCCCATGTCATTACAAAGTCGCTTCATGCGTCCCAGTTTCAATTTTAGAGGCTCAAACCGGCAGTTGCCTTCCAGAGTTAAGACCGCAGAATCAGCATTAATCCTGTCAGACGAGTGCAAAATTTCCGAAACGCGACGCACCCAATGGGTCGTTGATTCTCCTTCTTCCTGGACACAAGCCGCCAGGTCTACTATGGACTTGGGTTGCTTACATGTATCCTTGAAATTCTGTATAAACCGGCTCCGCAACTGGGCCCAAGAGCCGATAGAATTGGGCGGTAGGCTCTTTAACCAAGTACGAGCCGTGCCTTCGAGCATCATGGTGAAATATTTGGCACATGCAGCCTCATCCACATCCAGCATTTCCATGGCCA
The DNA here is from genome assembly GCF_002162155.2 of Triticum dicoccoides. Taxonomy (NCBI): domain Eukaryota; kingdom Viridiplantae; phylum Streptophyta; class Magnoliopsida; order Poales; family Poaceae; genus Triticum; species Triticum dicoccoides. The sequence continues at coordinate 706,090,828 of NC_041386.1, read as the reverse complement.
TCTCATAACTCTCTATCCATGCTTCAGGGGGTAAATCAGCGGTATAATTCGGCACCTTGCGTGGGCCCTTGAAATCCTTAGGCAGGCGCACACTATGCAAAGCAAGGATCAAGCAAGGCACTCCCAGAGCGGATGTGATTCCTGGTCCGGCAAAGGTGGCAGAACGAACTGGTGTAAGTTGGCCCGCATTATCCTGTGCTGCTAACTCGGCCTCCCTTTGTGCCCAGGCCCGGTTCACCGCATCCCGAGCATCGACAACACCACCCGTCGGGTCATCACCACGGGCCGCTTCACGGCCGTGCGCATTGCTTGATATGGCCGGTTCATCTATGCGCCTGCTGTAACTCCGTCTCGGACAGGGCGTAGAATGAATCCGATCACGGTTGTATGAGTATGCCTCCTGCTGCATCAGCGCGGTCCGGAGAAGCTCCTTAACCCGGCGCGTTTCTACTGCTTGCGGAGAATCCCCTTCGACCGGGATGGCCTCTAACCATGCTGCGGCCGCAACAAGGTTGTCCATAGGATTCGAATAATGACCCGGGGGCGTCTGCACCGGTGGAGGCATCGCAATATTTTGTTGAGGGGGCTCCATCAGGCGAGGTTGCACCGTCGCTCCTGGCCCTGGCTCCTCAATCCGGTTTGTCTCCTGGTACCGCGGTGGATTACTGGGTCCAGCTCCCGGAGTGTGAAAGAGATTTCGGGGGTCAAACCCTAACGGCAGGCGTGATCTGTGCTTTCGCTTTAAAACCTCCTGTGATGCATTCTGGTCAAGCATGAGTTTATAGGCCTGTGCGTCCAAAGCGGCCCGCTCTGCGGCCATCCGGTCTTTTTCTGCTGCAAGATCCGCTTTGGCTTGCATGATCTGCTCTCTCACCTTCGCGATTTCTGCATTATGAGCATCTTGATCCGCAGGGTCATTCTCTGCCATAAGCGCGGCCAGTGCGTCAAACAGATCAGATAGAACTTGAACCGGCGGGCGCACAAGGCCTCCTGCCCCTGCTGCCGCTGCCGCTGCGGATCCGGAGAGCATTGCCGCGGCAGTCGAAGAATGATTCACCGCCTGGGTGCCAGCCATGAATTTTCCAACCCGGTTGATCTGGCCTGGGGGGTCCGGAATACTGTCGCCATCGGAACAACCCCTAACTTGATCATCTTGCATCCGGTATAGCGACTCGGTCTCTCCGGTCGAGGACTCGTCGCCAGAATAGACGACGGTCTCGCTATCGTGCTCTGATTCGTCCTCGCGCTCTCCTCCGTAGATGACTCCAACGAAGGCACGCTTCATGGCCGGTTTAACCTGAGTAAAGCTCGCACGCTGAGCCGTCTCGACGGGGTCGGTGTAGATGTCCGGCTCAGGCCGAGGCTCACCGATCTTGCCGATGAAGACATGTACACTGCCAAAGGGGACCCGGTAACCATACTCAATTGAATCGGCCTCAAGACCCCATCCTGCATCATCGATGTAGATCCTGCCCCGACGACTCTTGGTCATCCGGCTCACAACATAGCCTTCGAGTCCTTTGAGCTTGCCCTCCAAGATCGTCAAACCATCGTGCGATGGCCCCACAGTGGGCGCCAACTGTCGTGGATTTGTCACGGCAGATGTCCTAGCGAAAGGACTTAGTCGTGGAGCCATCGCTACGAGTTTACTTGAAGGGGTTAAAGCGGACACAAAGACACGTGGGTTTATACTAGTTCGGCCCCGTCGATGAAGGTAAAAGCCTACGTCTAGTTGTGATGGAATTGATGTGGTCTCGATGGCTAGGGAGCAAACAAGCTTTGCCTAGGCCTGAGTTGTGGTTGTCCCTTGAACCGCCGCCGGGCCGTCCCCTTATATACACGGGTGACGCCCGTCGGTCCATAGAGTCCCAGCCGGTTCATATTCGTACCCCGGTTGGTATCTCTCTACTCCTAACTTATAATACAAGTTATACATCAGGACGGTTTTACAGCTACAGATTCTAAACCGGCTATATGCCTTGGGCCTTCACCTGCTTATACCATTATGACGTTAACCCGGCCCAAGCAGGCCGGTTTACGCCCAGTGGTAATATCCCCAACAATCATACTGGCAGACATCTCCTAGGAGTACTAAGTATGTCAATAGAGTGACTATTGAAGGCCGAGCACTCTTTGATTTGTCCATGTTGGGAGCAAGAGCACCGGTGCCGAAACCACCGCCGAAACCACCAGGTCGAGGAGTTTGCCCCTCAAATCTTGCCTCATGCCAAATAAATCTACAGTATCAGCCACATGGCACATCATCATTATACCAGATGGGAGAAATCACGCAAAAAACAAGTTACAGGGATATGGATCAATTGCAAAATATTAGTTAATCGGAACAACCATGCCCTCTTTGACCGTATGCATACCAACCAATTAAGATTGCATATAGTATGATACCTAAGAAATCATCAAAGCACACCCACAATTGGTGTGTTTCAATCCAAATAGAAGTAACAGCTACTCACTCTAGTAAGCACTGGACTAGTACGCAATGTATATGGACATACTGAGACAGCTTTCGGCAAGTTGAAATGAAATGAACAAGCACTGGGACAACTTTAAGCAAGTTAAAATGAAATGAACAAGTGCCCATCCAGCAATGAAATGAAATGTTGTAGTACAAGATGTTGGAAACAAATAACCTCACCACAAAGCACTCCAGCAAACACTGGAATGTCAAACCTCAACAATCAAACAAGGTATGTCTACTACAATGAAGAACGACACTAGCCTGACACTATTTTTTATCACATTTTGGAATACTTATACTTGGCACAGAAAAAAGTATAGACTCAAAACAAAGCAACTTATGGGCCAATAAATGCAACTCGTTGTTTTTCGATGTTTTGCTACTCCCTCCGTTCCTAAATATAAGTATTTTTTATGGATTCCAATATGGACTACATACGGAGCTGTATGTAGTCCATATTGGAATCTTTAAAAGGACTAATATTTAGGAGCATAGGGAGTAGACTATTAAACCTACACCACTACAGGTACAAAAACAGTAGCATAATATCTATCACCAAACTACTGTACTAGTGATCAAACCGCTTCATTATGCAGCAATATTCCAAATTTGGGTACAATAGTAAATTTATATCATCTTTTCTATGACACAACAGTGACATCTTAGAGTTAATTATTACCATAACTCCTGTAAAGTAGGGATTGACCTTGCTGGGCGTCGTAATGGTCGAGGTGGAGGTCGGACTCGACGGTGTCCTCCTCGTCACCTTGGGCATGGGGTCCCGATCGTTGATGGAGGTTGCCTGCTGCTGCTCCAAATCAAACAAAAAAAGTTTAGCGCACCAAGAATGGTTGGTTGTAGGTAACTTGCAAGTTGCAGTATAGTATTTGATAGTAAACTTGAAGCAATCGTGATTGAAGGAAAAAAGGAAGCAAACAATCTAGGTCACCAAGGTCCATGAACAAGGCCGAAGGAAACAACATCATAAAGATAATTGCTCAGTCAGTCACTAGTTTGATTTGGGCATGACTAGGATTTGAATCTTTTGCAACTTATAGCACATTACATGTGTAGTAAAGCATTGCTGCTGGGTTAATAATCCTGGTGCTACAACAACCAACAATTTTTGCAATACGCACCGAATTAATCAATGGTTCTGAGATGATGTATTTGTTGTAAAAATACCATCCAAGCTACATGCATACATGAGGCTGTGTATTTGTGACCAAGAAGTTACATGTGTTTGTTACAGCAGAAGAGAAACCACAAAAGGAAGGCATTCTCCTCTGTTTTGGCCCAAAATCCTGAACTGAACATACTATACATAGCCATACACGATGGTCAAGAAGCCTACTAATTCTCAGGTTGTCATGGTTAAGAACATACTCTCTCTGTCCCATAATATAAGACCATTTCGCAAGTTATGTTAGCTTGCAAGAGGGTCTTACATTATGGGACGGAGGGAGTACATAGCAAGACAATGACACGAAGTACACAAGTTGGTTCGTTTCAAAGAAATATAGCACAGAATCTAAACAACTCTAAACTAGAAAACAAACAAGGGACACCTGAAATTATATGAGTCTACACTAGATAGATATTGTTCCATTGTGAGTTACTGAGTTGTATGGCATGCTCCTTCCATACATACAAACAAACAAACAGAGCATAAAAGCATCTAATGAGACATGAGTATTCTACAAGTAGCTACGACATGATGGGCAGCGCAAAATTGACAACACACACACACACACACACACACACACACACACACAGAGAGAGATAGAGAGAGAGAGAGAGAGAGAGAGAGAGAGAGAGTTGCTGCTCGGTTAATAATCCTAGTGTTGCAACAGCCAACAATTTTTGCAATACACACACAATTAATCAATGGTTCTGAGTTGATGTATTTGTTGAAAAAATCATCCAAGGTAAATGCATACATAAGGCTGTGTATTTGTCACCAAGAAGCTACATGTGTTTGTTACAGCAGAAGAGAAACCATAAAAGGAAGGCATTCTCCTCTGTTTTGGTCCAAACTACCAAACTGAACATACTACACATAACCATGACACGATGACCAAGCAGCCTACTAATTCTCAGGTTGTCATGGTTAAGAACATACTCTCTCCGTCCCATAATATAACACCATTTACTATGTTAGCTTGCAAAAGGGTCTTACATTATGGGACGGAGGGAGTACATAGCAAGAAGATTACACAAAGTACACAAGTTGGTTCGATTCAAAGAAATATAGCATGGAAGCTAATCAACTCTACACTAGAAAACAAACAGGGGACACCTGAAATTATATGAGTCTACACTGGATATATATTGTTCCACTATGAGTTGTATGACACACTCCTTCCATACATACTAACAAACAAACAAACAGAGCATACAAGCAACTAACGAGACATGAGTATCCTACAAATCGCTATGGCACATTGGCTAGCGCAAAATTGACCACAACAAGAGAGAGAGGAGAGCATAGAGCATAGAGGGCTTATCGAGGAAGAACTGCTGGCTAAATCGACGGTGGCAACGGCGAGAAGAGGAATGGGAGGCATCAGGATGTTTTATTGATTCAACACTTAAGGAATGAATCAGCCTTGCCTCTGCAGTCATTAAATAAATGCTAAAGCAATTCGTATCATCGTTCTATGGAGACTATTTCTTTGCATCCACTTAATATATACCGTGCATCCAAACAAAGAACATAATAAAAGGAGTCACTGTGTGAAAATCAACATGTAAAGTAACAGCTTAAACAAACACAGTTTTTCGTGGTTTAGAAAAATATGTAGGAGAAGAATGATTGATGCTGCTAAATCAAGAATCAAAAACTCAAGGCTTTCTTTTTGGACGATACATGGTTGCTGCAAGCATGCAAATACGAGCAGCACTTATTTGTCTAATGAAGAAATACATGATTCTCCTCCGTACAATATTCTTCTCTAACGAAAGAAAAACTTGATGGAAACGAACAGCATGGGAGAGGGAGAGAGAGAGAAGTCACCTTGGAAACATAGGGGGCTTGATGTTGGCAATGTTGAGCGCCTTGGTGGGCATGCCCTTGAACCCCTTCGATCACACCCGTAGTGCCTACCTTGGTGATGGCAACAAACTGCCTGCATGGATCAGATGCAGAGATGGACAAGGCTGCAACTCCATGCAGACTTGATCCTGCCAATCAGAACAAGATCATTATTCATTAGCTAGGAACAAAGAATATTTTTTTCCAGAAAAACAAGAGTATTTCTTCGCAGCCACTTAACATATACCGTGCATCCAGAACAAAGACCATGGTAAAAGGAATCACTGTGTCGAAACCAACAAGTAAACTAGCAGCCTAGTAATTCTCAGCTAGTCAAGGTTAAGAACATATTCGCCCTGTAAACCCCTGTTCAAGAATTCATCTAATTAACCAGTTAACTTGCCGATTAATCCCTACTCGTAGGGTTACCGAGTAGCCTATAAACCGATAAATCGTCCGATTAATTGATTAAATGGCCGATTAACTTGCCGATTAGCCGATTAATCCCCTACTCACCAGCCAACCGAGTAGCTACCAGTTAACGATTTCCTCAACAATGCTGTGAACTAATATAAGATCTTTTAGTTAGTTAGAGAGGGATTTCATAGCAAGACAATGATTGCTGCTGCTAAATCAGCAATCCAAAATTCAAGCCTTTTTCGGATACATACATGGCTGCTGCAAATGAAAACAGTACTAGTAGTTGTGTAATTAAAGAAATACATGGCTGTCCTCCCTCCCATATTTATTTGTCTAATGAAATAAATAAGTGGTGGAAACGGACTGAGTGGGAAAGAGAAGTCGTCCTTGGGAGGAGGGGAGGCTTGATGGCAGCGAACCCTTGATAACATGGAACGACGACCTATACGGCCCATCCATCACCAGTGAAGCAAATCGGTGGACAGAATTTAACCCCCAACGACAATTAATCATAGTAGCGATATGTAGAAGCTGAGCAAGATGAAGATCCATGGCTGCAGGACGCAGTGTGGTTTAATTGCTTACAAAATCAAAGCCATCATCAGCAAGCATATATACATGTGTGGTTTCCATCACCAACAAGCCAATTGGGTTGCAACTAGGATGGCTGCAACTAGAGTGTAAGTAGATGATTCTCCTCCCTCCCCTATTTATCATCTAATATCTAATCTAATGAAACAAAAAAAACTCTTGATTGATGGAAACGAATAGAGTGGTGTGGTGACGGGGGAAATCTGGCTGCTCGCACGGACCAGATCAGATGCGTGGATGAAGAAATCGAGAATGAAATAAGGGGAAGGCCGGACCCTGATCTGCGGAAGTGAGGGTCGGAGCTCGGCGGAGAAGAGAAGCAGGTCCATGGCGGCGTCCCGTCCCGTCCCGGCGCGTGAAGGCCGCAGCGGATGTGGAGAAGGTGGCCGTCCTCCTCTCTCGGCGCGCGGTTGTGGAGTCGGACCTCCTCTCCGTAGAGGGGCACCTGGACGACCGGCGCCGAGATACATGGCAGAAGGCCTCCTTCCTGGAGAGATGAGACCTCCCATGGTGAGAGATAGAGAGAGAGCGGAGCCAAGGAGGAAGGAGAAGGAGAAGAAGAAGAAGAAGAAGAGACCGGTGCTACACCTTGTCGAGCGAGGTCTTGGAGGAGAGGGCTCGGTCGCCATGCTAGCTAGGGTTTCCGAGCTCCATGGCGCTGCAGATCTGGACGCTGTCTCGCTCGATCTGGGAATGAGGGAGAAGGTGAGGGCCGCGGCGGTGCTGGAGGGGGGAGAGGAGGCCGCCAGCGGTGGGTTTGGGGTTGGGGGATTCTCTCGTGGGTTGGGGTTGGGGTTGGAGGAGGACGAAGAGTTGAGCATGGGTTTGGGCCTCCGCCTTTTGGTTTTAGTTTTGCTTTTGGTTCCCCTCCCTTTTGGTTTTATTTGAAATGAAATCCATACGGCGGCCGCGAAAAATTTGGCCTACAAATCTACGCTATGCGCGCGCGAGCGAAAAGTAAGAGAAACGTCCGAGCGAGTTTGTCGAGATGAGCCCCGAAAAGAGTGCCGTGAATTCATCATGGGGTGCGCGGGAGGAGGCACCCGACCATGCGGATCAACCCTTAGCCCTCATGATCTCAACCCTCCATTTGATTTTCTTCCTCCAAGATCCGATGGCAGACATCCTATATCACGCAGATCGTGCTTCTTTCCCTCTATGAGTCTCAACAATCAGCTCTAGCCTAGGTTTCTTCATGCATTATATTGTAATAATAAATATTAAAAATATCTTGAAAGCATGCATCACCGGTCAAGCTTCCAAAAAATCAGAATCAAAAGAGAGAGAAAATGCCTTGTGCAGTTTTGCAAAGAAAAGAAAAAGAAAACGGGAGATTTGATTCGCGCGGAACAGAACAGTGAGTAGTGATTGGGGATTTGTTGCGGATTCCACGCGCGCGTGTGCACCAAAGATTGATTATTACTTTGGCCGCCGCTAGCTAGCTTTGCTTGCTTGCTCGCCGGCTGCACAGAGTAACGGGCATGCAATCCAAGTATCGCACAGCGTGCTTCCGTGCACCGTCGCTACGCCCGCCGTTACGGGCGACCTGAAGGCGCTGGTCCGCCGACCGGATCTCCGCTACATGGAGACCTTCCTTGCTCCTGGCGATGACGAGCCGGGCCACCCTCTACCATTATCATTCAGAGTCATGTGCTTGGCGCAATGCAGGATGAACCTGCTGCTTCGGGTCTTCTCCTCTTCCGGTCGACTACTATATGCTGGTTTCCCACCATCATTATGTCCGCCAACTATATGAGTTGATCCAGCTGTTCAGCATACTCTTTGCTTACTCTTGTTCAATTAGGTTACAATGTGGCACAACAAAGCAATACTTAGTAGGGATTTGCTTGACGTTAGCATGCTTATTTTCTTGAGCGGTGCTTGTTATTTGCCATGGATGCAGCCAACTCATATTCTTCCCACCATTTGCCCTCTAGTTTCATAGTTAATCAGCATACCGTTGGTGCATTTTGGAATATTGTGTTCCCTAATTTGTATGCAACTGGAAACTTATCAAACAATTTTTTTGTGAACAGGAAACTTATCAAACTTGGTGAGCCATTCTCATCAAGTGAACATGCATTTGATCATCATAGGGCTGGATGACTAATAAAAGGAATACAACTTTTAGAGTGGTTGGGCTTTTTTAGAACCGTTCGTTGATGTCGATCTAACGGCAGACAAATACGAAGTACTGGGTAGTACTCCGATGAAAGTACGCGAAAGTACTAAAACGAGTGGGGCCGGTACTCGTGACAAGGTGGGGACGCGTTTTAATATGGGGGCACTTTAGTCCTAGGAAAATTTGCACGCGCCGCCCCTCTCGTCGAATGCAAAACCACCGCCATGGTGCTACAACTTCCACAATTACTCATCGGCGGCCATCTCCTCCCTCTCCTCCAAGTCCACCGCAGTCATCTCCTCCTTCTCGCCGCTGCAACTTCGCTCCACTC
>NC_041386.1:706078476-706081381 GCF_002162155.2 Triticum dicoccoides | reverse complement strand
GCAAGAATCAGCAGATCGAGCTGATGGCCGGTGGCGAGAACAGCGACTTTGTGCAGATCGCCGGCGGTGACCAGGTCAAGTTGGCCAGGTTGAGGGAGATTTGTTCTTGGTTTGACAACACAAGGCAGATGAGCTGGACGGGAATGGCCACTTTCAAGAATTTGACGAAGAAGGAGAGGGCAAAGCTTTGCCCCCCACCCGCACAACCGATTCACAAGATCGAGATCCTCCTCTGGGCGATGGAGCAGGCCAATTCGTCCAGCAAGTGGACCACGCAGAGGTGGTGGGCATTCAGATCCAGGGTAGAGCATCCACTGGATCAGGAACCCACCGTGCACGAGGTGCCGTTGCAGATTGTGCAACCTCCAACCGAGTCACCAGAGACTCCGAAGAGCAAGATGAGGAGGACAATGGTCGCGACCTCGCTTCCCTCCCGTTCTCCACGCTTCCCTCGCCGCTCTCGTCGTCTGAATGGCGGTGGTAGCTATGTTTAGAGTAAGCTTCCCCACTCCTCATCTTCCTACTGCTCGTGCTTACATCGTGGTGATACTGATCGTAATAGCTCAGAGAGGGAATGTTATATGGCATTTTAGTCTCAATAAATTGCATGAATATTTGAGTACATGGATTTGGAGGATGGATTATGATGTATGTGAACCCTAGGCATCATATGAACCCTAGGACTAATTAGTAATGTTCTAGTGGTAGACACTGAAATATTTCGGTACAGACCGGTAGGCACTGAAATATTTCGGTACTGCCCTAGGCAAAAGTTGTAATGTTGTAGTGGTGGACACTGAAATATTTTGGTACACACCGGTAGGCACTCAAATATTTCGGTACTGCCCTAGGCAAAATTTGTAATGTTGTAGTGGTGGACACTGAAATATTTTGGTACACACCGGTAGGCACTGAAATATTTCGGTACAATGTTGTAGTGGTAGACACTGAAATATTTCGTTACTACAATTTTAGTACACACCGATGCACACTGAATTATTTCAGTACTGCAGTTTCAGTACACACCGGTACACACTGAAATATTTCAGTACTGCAAATTCTTTACATAGTTGGCATTTTGTCATTTATTTGTGAATTAATCCATGCATCATATGGCCTAACTTTGTACATGAGTTTGGGTCAATTTCATGTCTATTTATTGTTAAAATTATTGTCATGCCATGAAACACAAGACAACTCACTGACCCAACCTTGCAAAGATGCCATATCAATGTTGCTGATAAGAATATGCATTTTTTCACCAAGTCTTGTGTCAGAATTAAAACCGAGCATTTTTTCTTGATGGTATCCATGGATCTAGAACTCCTATGAATTTGCTCATGTTGGATGTTTTGTTCTCCATCATTTGTACTAGCATTCCGTGCGATTAGATGCCTGGCAAATTTATTTTCTTGCCTCCAACATCCCATGTGTGTTTTGCAGGAAAAAACCTGGAGTTCACCAGGCTGGCTGAAGTTGTGAGGCTGGGAGGCTGATGGTGCTGCTACTGGTTGATCCTTCTTCTTTCAGCTTTTGTTCGTCCTTCCTCAAGCAGTTGGACCAGGGCTACTTCCCTATGTGCTGTTAATGTATTAAGTAGTTCCTTTGAATTTGTAGTATTAGTTAGTTGGAATGTGGAAGTACCTTAATTTTTAGGAACGAAATGTTGCTTTGTATGACCAAGGGTTTGATACCTTAATCTTTGGATAATTAATTATATGAACTATTGGATGTGGCACACAACTAAACGCCTCTACCATTGATACTAGTTCAACAAGTCGGTCCAATTAGAGACCAGCCACTACCATATAGAACAGTTAGCATTTCATACTACAACCTGGCGCAACACTGAAGCGCCACTACCATATAGAACAGTTAGCATGTCTGAAGCAACACTGAAGCGCCATTTGTGATAATTGCTCCATCGAAACAACAACTAAACATGAAGGAAGCATTCACCACCAATAAAGTTAAGGCCACACATATAGATAGCATTCTAAGTTACCACCACATGTACCAGGAAGTTCACCACAGATCCAGTTCACACACACAATACATTACATTACATTACGTTAATAGAGGTAGTTTCCAACCAGTTCAGACCCAGATGCAGCTTTCCAAAAGTAAAACATCATCAAATATAGTGATGATGAGTACGGCTTCCAGCTTTTGATGATCAGCATGATGTACGACTAGAGGTTAGGGTTTTTCAGGACCTTGTGGAGGGCAGAATGCTGAGCCCCGATCTTGTAGTCACGACTGCTGATGGATGTAGCCCGACAATGCTCCATCAGATGCTCTTGCAACCCAGACCTGGGCTTGGGCTTGCTGTAGTAGGGGAACCTATACTTGTCCTTCCTCCAGTTGTAGTACATGGCAGATCCTTGGGCCCTGATCTTCTGCACCTCCTTCTCTTCAAAGGACTCGACGTTCCCCTCGTCCACATCATCTCCAGATTCATACTGCACACATTAATGACTGACATTAATACATTATGCATTCAAAAAACTATAAACACGTAATACTAACTCAATGCACAAATAACATTTGCACTAGGCCTTACCACGTACGGCTCATCTTCATGAGAGTCATATGGGTAGAACCCAGTCTTGTCCCACTTCCTTTTGTTGCCCACAAGATCCTCCTCCTCCTGCTATATTGTCAAACAAGCACATCAATTACAATGAATTGAATTGCAGTTAACAGAATGTCATTACAAATAAAATTGTGAATGTGAACCACATTGGTATGTTGCAAGTGACCAAATGCTTTCCTTATAAATAAAGAATCTAAGCAATCAATCAAAAGACAAATGATTTCCTTCATAAATGCTAACGAAAATGCAAGTTGGATTCTTGACATTCCCTGAATTTACCCAACACTTTTCTTTTGAGGGAATTCCCCC